>NW_027040539.1:0-537500 GCF_037179485.1 Ochlerotatus camptorhynchus
ATTTTTTTTTCGTCAATTCCCTCATTTTCCAGCAGATAATTGAGGTTTTCCACAGAATACCATGAGGCAAATTTTCTCATCGCTGAGTTCCTGCACTTTTGGCTATTATGAGTGAATTAAACTCATTTGGGTTGTTCTAATTCACCGTGTGGCGATGTGGAAGGAAAAAACGATTGGAAAAACGAACACGTCCAATAAGATCAACCCAAATTTGAGTTCAGTTTACTCATAAATCACATAAAGTGCAGGAACTCAGCAATGAGTAAATTTGCCTCATGTTTTTCCAGGTTTTTCCAGGAAAAAATGCCCGAATATGAAAAGAGTAAAGATTGGATTCTCTCAGTCTATTGAACCCTGAACCTAACTCATGGACTGGGGACCAACGGCTTTACTTCCCTTGCGAAGGCAGGCGTGATCAGAGATTGTGAACTCAGGCCTTTTGCTATTTTTTTTACAATGTTTGTAGTATAGTTTGTAGCTGTTGTAAGCTTAATTGAAGTTTTTGTTTAAATAAATGAGAAAATGTGAGAAAATGTGTTACATCCCTCCCCATGGACATGGAGGTTGACGGTACTGAAGCAAAGGGTTATGTTTAATTTCTTTATATTTGCAACGATGATGATTTCCTATAGTGACACATATCACCTTCTTAATGCTTCAGTATACCTCAAACGATTAATTCTTGTTGTTAATAGAACTTCCTTGATGCAATCGGCTGCATTATGCAGGACTGAGCAATTCTGATTATAGTATCAGATTTGTTCTGTATACAGAGGAACTGGGAGGGCTTATAAAAACTTCTCACCAATAAAGTAATGATCTTCTTGTAAATTTTGCATATAATTTTATTAATATTTTATTTTATTTAAGCATATTATTTTTGTTACAGTCAATTTGCATTAGCATATGATACAAGAGATTTAATATTACTTGCTCGTTTTCGCGTAAAATAATCAATATTTATCTTACTTGTAATTACCTTTGAAAGTTTTTTTTTTCAAGTTTTTTTTGTGATCTAAAAATTTACCCAGTTTGGTTAGAAGTTTCGAAGTTAACGCAGGCCTAATAGAAAGATAGGCAGAAAAGTGTATCATGAAGAATGGTTGCATGCAGGGTTGCTTCCACTCACTTGCTATAGATGAGTGATTTTCGGAGTTTTTAATTCGTTAGATGTTGTAATGGAGATTTGTGCTGTTGGATGCGGGTGGAGATTGGAGGGCGGGTGTTTGACGCATAGAGCCTGTCAATTTCGCTTTCAGAGTGTCGCAGTCAACGGTTTTATGATTCGTGAGCGCTCGCGATTCGTAGAATCGTTGATTGTGACTGCAAGTGGATTTGACGGGTTTTGTGTGTCGACGCTTGCTTTTTGGCCTCTTCTTGTGTCTAATATGTGCAGAGTATCATTGTAACGTCTAATGGTTTTGAGATTCCTGGTGGCGTGAAATATATTTGTGAGAATATCTTTTTGAGATTTTAGCAGTCACGTTTTGTTTGTAGTTTATATTTTATTTATTTCATGTAATTATCGTAAATAATAGTTATTCAAAGCGCTGTGGATTATAAGATGCTCGATGACCCTCGAGGGATCGATTTTGCTTACTGAGCAGAAAATCATGGCTTTAACCCCAAGCTCTTCCACAGCACAATAAATCGCCACCATCATTTGTATATTTGATATTGAACATTAACCTCGGAAACTATTTGCATATCAAGCGAAAACGTAGTCCTGTATTGTCGCGAAGCGTTATGGTTCTGAGATGCTCGATGACCCTGGAGGGATCGTTTTTGTTTACTGAGCAGAAAATCATGGGTTTAATCCCAAGCTCTCCATCATGACTCTTAAAATTCATTATCACTAAACAAAATTAATATGTTCTTTCGATAGCCGGCTATCGAGAGATTAAATAAACAACAAATAAACAATACATACTTTTGGTTGCATCGCCAACTTGAGGTGAATCCTAACCGAATACCCTACCCAACCCTCCAACTCCGTAGCACTTATGAGGGTGTCGCTAAGTCGGTGGCCTCTCGTTAAGTAAGTACTACATCAACATTTCCTTCCCTATCCCTGGTTATGGTAAAGATGGGCGTGGCCGGGAATAGCGACAGTCATGCTTCTGTTACTCTTGTTTAGATTGGAACCAATGTTTACTCCTCAGCATTATTCCTGAAAGTAGTCTAACTGAGAATTTCAGAAGAGACGTGAGTGTCGCTAGTATCCAATCTACGAAGTATATCATAACAACGCTAACGCTAACGCTAACGCTAAATGAGAAAATGTGTTACATACTTGTCGGAGCCGTACCAGACTCCAATGAAGGGAATGGTGGGACTTCCTAGTTCTCTTGCGGCAAAACTAATCGTGTCCTGACAAGACAGGAAAGGGAAAGGGTGCCGCTCAAACAGGAAGTCTTCGTAAAATGAGTGTTCTGCTCAGGCGCTTGGGATAACAAAAACTCTTCTTGCCCTGATAAGGACGGTTGGGATTCCGCAAGCCCGTCGACAGCAAGCACTCAACCAGCGGTGGACTGTATTTAAAAACGGTGTACTGCTCCTCCTCAGTTGAACACAATGCCGGATCAGAGGATGTTGTAAAAAAACTAGGATAGTTTCACTTATTTATTTTTCTCTTGTTGTATACATTTGACAACTAAAACCATACTAATACTAATGCCACTAGCTTCGCTGCTTATATACTATCGTACTGCTTCTTCTTCATCTTCTGGTTTTCGCCTTGCTCGATCGTTGGTTGAGAGAAATTTAACAAATGGGTGGGGCTTACGACGGTCACTGACTATCGTTCGCGTTTGGGCGTGAACATTCTCCCCCGGGCTGAGAAGTATTCTCGGAATGATGACCCAACGATTGTTTATTATCCTTTATAGGAAGCACTGCAATCCTTGTTGCTGGACGCTTGTAAACAGTGCTACCAACCTTAACGTCGACCGTACAAACTAATTCATCGGATCCTGGATAGGTTCGAACAATCCTTCCCAATTTCCAGTTCATGGGTGGCAAATTCTGTTCTTCTAGGAGCACAATCATTCCTGGCTGCAAATTGTGTTTCTTGATTTGGTCCTTGGTTCGTTGTTGCAAGGTTTGCAGGTAATCATTTTTCCACTTTCTCCAAAATTTTTCCCGTAGTCTTTGCAAAAATTGCCAACGGCCAAGACGATTGACAGAAATGTCTTGGTAACTCGGCTCCGTGATGGCAGTAAGCGGACGCCCGATCGAAAAATGACCAGGGGTGAGTACCTCGGGATCATCAGGATCAGGTGAGGTAGCATAGAGCGGCCGGGAATTCAATATAGCCTCGACCTGTGTCAGAACTGTCACGTATTCCTCAAATGTCAAATGAGTGTCCTTCAAAGTGCGTTTCAAATGGTATTTGGCACTTTTAACGGCGGCCTCCCAGATACCACCAAAGTTTGGTGCCTCAGATGGAATAAAAAACCAAGCGATTTCCTTCGGTTGACAAAAACCCTCGATTTTTCCAACGGCTGATTGAGACCTAAACAGTTTGTACAGCTCGTTGAGTTCCGCCTTTGCTCCTCGGAAGTTGGAGCCGTTATCAGAGTGCATTTCTCGAGGCAGTCCCCTTCTGCTCGTAAATCGTTGTAATGCACCAATGAACGCATCTGTGGTCATATCCGACACTAATTCCAAGTGCACAGCTCGTGTTACCATGCACACGAATACGGCTATATACGCTTTCTCCACAATTGGCTTTCGTCGTCCTTGTTTTACAAACACGGGGCCCACATAATCCACACCAGTCACTTCAAACGGGTGAGCAGGAGTCACACGGCAAGAAGGCAAATTTCCCATTAGCTGACTTGCCTTCGTTGGTCTAATATGAAAACAAGTGACGCAATTCCTCGTAATTTTCCTTACTGCAGATCTACCTCGTGTTAACCAAAATCTGCCTCGAATTATCACGAGCAAACTTGACGGTCCAACGTGCATATTCTCGAGATGGTACGCTCTTATCAGAAGATCGACAATGGGATGATTCGGCAATATATACGGATATAGGCGAATTCGTCAATCTTCCACCTACTCTCAGCAGTCCATCCTGGTACACAGGATTCAGAGAAGCAATTCTTTTACATGGCTCCTTGTTCTCGATACGGCTTATTTCGTCTCCTAAAATTTCATGTTGAACTACCTTGATGATTACATCCATCGATCCTCGTAATTCAGGAACTGTGAGGTGACACTTCAAGTTACGAAGACTCGAGTCCTTGATTTTACAGTTTGAGGTGAAACGCCGTACATATGCGATCACTCTCTGCAGCTTCCGAAAGGAGCTGAACTTGGCAAAAACGGGAAGATTATCAGCATTGTATGCGGCTGCAGAAACGAAGGCTGTCAATTTCAATTCCGGCAATTTTTCATCCGATAGCTGATTTGGTTGTTCAGTTTCGTAGTTTGCGGATCGTAGGAAAAGGGGACCCTTCCACCACAATTCATTGGATATCAAGACTTTGGGCAGCGATCCTCTTGACACAATATCCGCTGGGTTCTCCTTGGTAGGGACATATTTCCAGGTGTAGCCTTTGGTTTCAGTGATGATCTCAGCAACTCGGTTCCGTACAAATACTTGGAGTGAGCTTAATGGCTTGCGTAGCCAAGCCAGTACTATCTGGCTGTCAGACCAGAGAGTAACATCGTCAAATTTCATCTTCATCGAATCAATCACCTTCACAACCAATCGGGACAACAGTCGGGCCGCTAACAACTCCTTCCGAGGAATGCTCAATTCAGCTATTGGGGCGACCTTTGATTTGCTACACAAGAGTCGCAACTCGGCTCTGCCATCAGGAAAAACATTCCTCACATACACAATTGCACCGTACGCAGAAATTGAGGCATCAGAAAACCCGTGGATTTCCATAGCAACGGTGTTTGAAAGAATGACACGTCGAGGAATTTTCATCTCACACATTTGCGGCAGAGCATCGCGAAACTTCAACCAAGAAAGCAGAAGTTCTCCTTCAAGATTTTCGTCCCAAGAAAAACCAGCGGTCCACAATTTCTGCATAAAAATCTTTGCTACCACAACGACGGGAGAGACTAAACCCAATGGATCAAATAGCCTCCCAATCTCCGAAAATACCTTTCGCTTGGTGTATGTTTCAGGCACTTCGGCTGGAATCTTCGTCACGAACATGAATTCATCAGAATGTGGGCTCGATGTTAGCCCCAAGGTCTTGATTACTTCGCTGGTGGTAGTATAATCCAAGCGCACTAACTTCTCTCGATTTTCCTCAGGGATTTGATTCAGTAATTCCGAACAGTTTGAGCTCCACTTGTGGATAGGAAAACCACCAATTTGGAGTAATTCTTGCAGCTGGCGCTGTGCTTCTACAGCTTCTTCTACACTGTCAGCTCCAGAGAGGATGTCATCTACATAACAGTCTTCAATGAGAATCTTGGACGCAAGAGGAAATCGGTTACCTTCGTCGTTGCACAACTGAACCAGGCATCTGGTAGCAAGGAAAGGCGCTGAAGCTGTTCCGTACGTTACGGTTAGCAGCTCCAGAACTCGTAGTCGTTGGTTGGGTTCCATCCGCCAAAAAATCCGTTGGAATTGAGTATGGCCCAAAGCAATCAATATCTGCCGATACATTTTTGCTATATCAGCGGTGAATACTACGACGGGTATGCGAAAACGAAGAAGAATGCTCAACAAATCACTCTGAACAACGCCTCCGACTTGAAGTACCTCGTTTAGAGACTTGGCTGACGGACTAGGCTTGGCCGAAGCGTCGAACACCACTCTTAGCTTCGTCGTCGAACTGGTTGGCCGTAACACTGCGTGGTGTGGTAAATAATAACGACCTTGAGAAGGAACATCGTTTGCTTCATCAACTTCATGGCAATGACCCAATGCTTCGTACTCAGCAATAAACTCAGAGTACAGTTTCTTCAGGGTGGGATTCTTCTTGAACCGTCTCTCGAGCATTAGGAAACGACGAAGTGCAACGGATCGGTTGTCCTCAAGCAATTCAATATCTTCTCGGAAGGGGAGTGAAACCATGTAACGTCCAGTTGACGTACGACGATGTGTTGAACGGAAAATCTCTTCGCACATATTTAACTCTGTTTCCTCCTTCACTGAATGTGAAATATCCTCAACTTCCCAGAACCGACTTATCGTCTCACTTAGGGAATCAAGCGAAACAGGGTTGGCCACTACGGTATCAGCAGCATCGTTGTTGATTTCTCCAACGAAGACCCAACCGAGATGAGTTTCATGGAGCTCAGGAAGACCATCGGCTAGGTGAATCTGACCAGACTTCAGCAACGTGAAAAACTTTGAAGCGCCGATTAGCATGTCGATTTTATCAGGCACGTGGAATGTAGGATCTGCCAATTGAACTCCGGCAGGAATTGGCCACGATGAAACATCTATTTTAGCGGAAGGGATAGTACCGGTTACCCTTGCTACCACAAGGCATTCCATATCAGTGGAGAAATTGGAACACCTGGACTGGATCGTCACTGTCAGCTTCTCTCTTGCGTAGATCTTTGCTCCGCCTATTCCGGTAACTGGCACGTTCACTGGCTCACGGGAACTCTTCAAACGGTTGGTGATCGTCTCGGACAAAAAACATACTTGGGAGCCACTATCCATCATTGCCCGGCAAGGAACTAACTGACCATCAGTACTCTCAAGATTCACGATAGCAGTTAGTAGCATCACGGTCTTTGCGGTTTGAGAATGGTTGCAGGAACAGGATGTGTTGGCACTTGACGGAACGATTTTGGGAACTGTGTTGACTTCAGCAGCGTCTTTGGAAGAGTCCTTCTCAGGGAGGGTTTCGGTCTCAAGGGTTTTCGTGAAGAATTCTTCGTGCAGGAGGGTGTGATGTCGCTTGTGACATTTCGAACAATTACGCTTGGAAGAACAATCCTTGGCACAGTGGCCAAGTCCGAGGCAGTTGAAACAAATTCTCAATTGCTTCACCTTGTTTATGCGCTCTGCGATAGGCAATTTGGTAAAAATGGGACACTCAAAATGGCGGTGGTTTTCGCCACAAAATTTACATTGACTCGAAGAATTAGAGGACGTGACAGTGTGTGCCTTCTGATACACAGGTTTTGCATTGGAATGTTTGGACTGAGGCTCTTTCGCCACAACAGGATGACGAGAATGTTGGAAACGCTCAAGAATTTGGCACTCACTTTTTAAGAACACCAACGTATCCTCGTACTTGGGTAACTCACCCTGTGTTTGCTTACGTTCCCACAGCTGTAGGGTGTCCAAACGGGAGGTTAATAGCTTCGTAATGATGACCCCGGATAGTTCGTCCACTGCCAGACCCTGGTACTCCAGTCCTGCGACGTGACGCTCACATGATTTCGTTAACTCCAACAGATCTTTGAAGTTGCTCTTCATCATCGGTTTCAACTGGATCAATCCATCGACGTGGGTGTCCACTATGACACGCTTGTTTTCGAACTGTTCTCTCAACTGTCTCCATACTTGATGGAAATTGTTGTCTTGAATCATCTTGGCATTGATGAGACCAGCTGCGTCACCCACCAAAGATTTGTCAAGGTAATGCAGCTTGACGGCATCGGAATCACCACTTTTCACGACCAAATCCTCAAACATGGCTTTGAATTTGGGCCAATTCTCCACACGACCATCGAAAGAAGGTATCGGTGCTTTGAGGGGATGATGCTGCACGACTACTTGGGCTGCTCCACTAGGAATAGCAACCACAGGAGCAGGCTTGGCAAAATACTCCATCAGACGCTCTAGGCGATCGAGCGCTTCCGTGTGCAGAACGTCGAATTCGTCTAGCTTGTCGTCTTGCTCTTCCATTTTTGCCGGTGGAGTTATCGCAATCACTTCACGGTGGGCTTCAGTGTACTCGGTGTAATGCATTTCTAACTTTTTGCCATACACTTTGAGTAACGATGCACTGATTTGCGATGGGTCATCTTCAGCCTTTTCAAGGTTGTTGGTTATTTTAGTCACTTTGCCTTTAATTTGACCACGTTGGTGGATAAACATCTGCAACTTCTCGGCGTCCGCAGTGGGCTTCTTAGGCGTGTGGTCGATAGGCATTATGACGTTTCACTTTTCACAACACACTTTCTTTCACTTTTTCACTTCAATGTATCTCTTTTATTTATTGTCCACTTTACTTGTCCAATTCTCACTACTCACTACTAGCTTTCTTCCAACATCCTCCAGAAACTCTGCTTGTCGTAGGTTTCTCCGCACAACGTTGCTCTGATCCGGCTCGAAGGACCAATGTCGGAGCCGTACCAGACTCCAATGAAGGGAATGGTGGGACTTCCTAGTTCTCTTGCGGCAAAACTAATCGTGTCCTGACAAGACAGGAAAGGGAAAGGGTGCCGCTCAAACAGGAAGTCTTCGTAAAATGAGTGTTCTGCTCAGGCGCTTGGGATAACAAAAACTCTTCTTGCCCTGATAAGGACGGTTGGGATTCCGCAAGCCCGTCGACAGCAAGCACTCAACCAGCGGTGGACTGTATTTAAAAACGGTGTACTGCTCCTCCTCAATTGAACACAATGCCGGATCAGAGGATGTTGTAAAAAAACTAGGATAGTTTCACTTATTTATTTTTCTCTTGTTGTATACATTTGACAACTAAAACCATACTAATACTAATGCCACTAGCTTCGCTGCTTATATACTATCGTACTGCTTCTTCTTCATCTTTTGTCCTTCGAGCCGGATCAGAGGATGTTGTAAAAAAACTAGGATAGTTTCACTTATTTATTTTTCTCTTGTTGTATACATTTGACAACTAAAACCATACTAACACTAATGCCACTAGCTTCGCTGCTTATATACTATCGTACTGCTTCTTCTTCATCTTCTGGTTTTCGCCTTGCTCGATCGTTGGTTGAGAGAAATTTAACAAATGGGTGGGGCTTACGACGGTCACTGACTATCGTTCGCGTTTGGGCGTGAACAATACTAACGTAGTAAGTTGCATTCATTGTCTTTCAAATACTGCAAAGAGAACAAAAATTGGACAAAAATGGTAGTGAAAATCAGTCATGAATATTCAGTGTGAATCGTGGAAAATGTTGTAACTTTAATGAAAGCTTTAATGTACAAACATTATAAAATATATGAAACCAGTTATTTAAATTTCAGTAAATACATTTCAAATGACTCATAAAGATCGATAATTGATTGTAAAATGGCAGAGCTATGAGCAAAACACATTTACATGTTTTTTTTTTATAGAGTGGCCTCAAACATATGCTCGGAAGTAAGGGAGAACAGCCCATAATGCACCCCTGGGGTAAAATGCCCACTTATAGAAAAACAGCGATAACTTTTCCTCAGATGCATTTTCCGGGTAACGGATTGTGTTTGTTTTCAACTAGAGGTTTCACAGTTGATTCTTGATCATAAAATCATATTTTGACCTACTGATTCCCTTAGAAAATAGCATTTTGTGCAAAATATGATACAGTTGTTAAAATCGTCGACTTCAAATTAAGCTTTTAACAGCATATATCGCAAAAAATTGAACTAATTCACTTTTCGTATATTTTTTAGATGTTTTACTTAATGCATCACAGCTTAACACTCTTGCGACCTTATTTCTGATGTAACATAAAGGAATAATCATCAGGCGTCAGATCACCATGAATCAGGCGTTTTGCCCCGCTATCATATTGGAACCAATTTATAAAATACCTTGAAAATCATGAAAATGCATCGTTCTATAGTTCGAAATCACTTGATCTTCGTAGAAAACATGGTAATGAACCAAACACCATTACTTTCTTCTTGATTTTAGCTTCCATACGCCAGCAATTGACGATTTTGCTTAAACGGTGCGTTTTGCACCATCCTACCCTATATGACCACATTAAGCTATATTAAGGGAGATATTGACTGCAAGAGTTTTATCACGTAGAGGTTACGAAAAATCTATGTAAATATAAATATGTAGCCTATACTGATTGACGAAATAAATACTTAAATATGACAATGTTTTAGCACGGGCATGAATTTGGGAAACGTGATTTATATATCATGTCATAATTAATCAACTATGACTTCATTAAGCACTTTCGTCTAATACATTAGTCTATTCATAACCCTCGTAAAACAAAGTGTATTCATAATTTATAAAATTTCTCTTTGAACTTAGTTGACAGATGAATCTTTTATGATATTTAGATATTACTAAAAGTATCAACTTTAAGGCTTACAATTGAAGATGCATTCAAAATAGACTATACCGATTTATTGTATCATGTCAAAATAACCAAAGAACGCTATATGTATTTGGATCCTAAAGCCAAACAGACTTTATTTAGCTGTCGAACTGTGAACACAGATTTATGGCATGGGCTGAAATGGGATCCGAATTTCAAACCGCAAATCATTCAGATCGTGTCATCGATGTGGTTGCACTTCCGACACACTGATCATAGCGGTGCATGTACCATCACTGTGTTGCGCTGCGGCTGGCAATACCACGGGCAATATGCGTTTTGCTCTCACTCAATCTCGATAGAAAACAAGAGAACACTAGCATATTGATTACATTTATGTATACATTCAGTATGGACAGTCAGTTGCAGAGAAAAGCCTGAAATAACATCTGTGTCCGAGCGGAAATCATTATTTGTGGTTACCTCATGGTATTTACGTAACAAATATAGCCGTATCCTCTACGTAACAAATATAGCCGTATCCACACTTAAGAAAAAAAAAGAAAAAAATAACAAATATTTAATATGACGCCCCTGGAAAATCATAAAGCCTTGAAGGATGAATGTAATTAACGATTGAAGGTGAAAAAGCCAAATATTGGTGTCCGGATTGATGATGAAAATACTTTTTTAGCACACATTACTGAAAAGTGTAACTTTTCGACACTGTTCATAATACTACTTTTCCTAACTTAAATAACAGTGCCGAGAAGTTCACTTTTCGAAACTCTTTTGAGTGAATTTTTTTTTGTATGCTACTTGTCGCAAAATTAAATTTTTTTAACACTCGTCGTAATTTTCCAACTCCAATTACGACGAAAAAATCTTCATTTTGCATCTTGTTGCATAAATAAGTATTATGGCACTCAGTGCTGAAAAGATTTGATGTTATTCTTAAGCATACTTTTCCTAACTAAAATAACAGTGTTGAAAAGTTCTACTTCTCAGCACCTAGTACCGAAAAGTTCTACTTTTTGACACTCTTTTGGTTGCAAAATTCGTTTTTTTTTTTCAATACTCGTCGTAATTATCCTTCGACTACAACTCGTGCTGAAAAAATGTTCTTTTTGCAACTTGTTGCATAAATAGCTATTTCATGTTGAAACTTTTTCAACTTGTCTAGTTTGAAGTTGATGAATAATAATAATTATTGAAGCATCTATCCAACTTTGCTAGCATACACATTATTTTATATATGTAGTTGAACGTTCGCATATTGGGTATTAATGGTTTTCTAGAAACATACTCATGCCACACAAACACACAATATCAAAGAACCTTCGTTCAAAGGGTGAAATCTTAAGGTGTGATCAATATCAATAAATTCACTAAGATCTTCGGTCGTCTACTGCATTACGAATACGTGCTTGAACCGTAACATCCTAATATAGAACTGTAGAGACTCGAGAGGCATAAAAATAGATGACTGTCGTATCCAGTGCTGGGTCAGACAAATTCAACGATTTTGTTGTTGGAGAAAGGCATAGTGATAGTTTTTCTTCTTTACTTTGGAAAGTTATTGTATTGATTCAGAAACACATCTCAGTAGGATGTGCTGTAATGGGTCCCCCGTGGCAAAAATACTTACCACAGCTCTGTCATAATTTTAAATGTAGTAGATAAAAGCTTTAGATTGATTCACTTTACATGGCTCGTACATTTTTGTATTTTCTAGGGAAGAAGCTGTTCAAATAGGCTTGAAATAGGTGTTTTTTATGTATCGGTGTACTCAGCATTTTTTGTTTATTTATAAAATATGTCACATAACGTCTCCTCCGTCAATTCAACGACGCTTCTACTTGCAAAAAATAAAATGAAATTTGAACTAGGTATTCAACAAAAAAATGTGTCGAGAAACGTAGGAAAAGACGAACGGTATTTAACGAATACAGTTAACTAGAAGAAAAAAGGATATTGTAAAATTCAATCTATAAATCTCAATCAATGAAATTCAATTTAATTTAATTTGAAAGCAGCACAACAGACGTTTCAGATTACTGCAAATTTTATTTCTGCTTTTCCTTTTTCTGATCCGTTGGTTGTGTGTGCGAGGAAGAACGTTGAGATATTGTCGTCGATTCATACGAATAGAGTTACTTCTTAGCAACGCTCGTTTTAAGTGCTTTTTCGCCATGTTTATAAGTACTTAAAACAGGGGCTCTCGAAAAGACGTAACTTTTTATCAAAGTTGTGTTGAAGCACTCCAGGCTGCAAGTGGTGGTTTTGATTCTCGGAACTTTTTTTTATATTCAATTGCAACAACTAATGACTTGAAAAATCCTTAAATTAATTACCGTGGAAGTGGCTCGTGTTGATGGTTGTAAAACATAATAATTTGCAAAGGCACCTACCTACCCAGTTAGAAAACGAGAAAAACTCTTCACAGGCACCTCTTGACAGAGATTCTGCGTTTCGTTTCGGGAATGAGAAGAAGCATGTTTTTTTTTTTTCAAAATTGATTGAAATCTATTCACTACGAAAAAAGTTAAATCAGTTTGACTTTATTTTAAATTTTTAAAACCAGTACTTCTCATCTTGCAGTGCTATCCGTTAGCCATAAATTTTCAAAATTTTTAAATTTATTTTTGGATTTTTAACTTTTTTCAGTATGGATAGGTTTTAGTAAATTTTCAACCAATTGACAAATTGTGCTTCAAGAAATAGCAATATGGAAAATGGTAGTCAAATAAGAATTATATTATTAAATTTGTTCATACTTCGTATAAACTCAGTAAATCAAGCTGAAAGTTTTACCAATAAATCTTGAAAATTTGATCCATCAGTAGCCAATATATCAGAAATTTTTCTTAAGATAGTTAAATATAAAATTTTAACCAGATTAGCAAACAAAATCGAATTGGTTACAGTTACAGATATAAATTTACCGTAAAGTTTATCGTAGCTTCACAGCGATATAAATGTGGAAAAGCTTAGGCGTCCGCCTCTTACTTCGCCTTTTTTTTCCTTGATTTGTTTTCCGTCAATCTTGTTTTCCGTACTAAGTACTAATGCTACCAACGCCAGGGAGGCAGCTCCCACACCTGGACCCTACCTATGGACCCATTAACTCATGGACCGGAGACCAACGGCTTTACTTCTCGGCGTGATCAGAGATTTTATGCCGGCATTTTGGGGTGAGAGGCAATCACGCTTAAAATATTCATAAGTATTACAAGCGATCAAGAGTTGATGAACAATCAACAAAGCATCCTAATACACTAGCAACTTCTCAATTTTATGATGCTATCATAATTTTCAATAATGTCAGGAATGCTCACGAACCCCTGACATTAACCCCAAAAAACCTACTGCTAACTCAAGGCATCTTCCAAATAAGCTTCTAAGTTGTATTTTTTATCAAATATTAAATTCAGTCCTTTATATTTGTTAAACTTTGTAGACCACGAAAAATATTTTTTTTTTTACTTCTATTATTACATCAAATATCAAATATCGTGGCCAACAATTGTTTTTGCAGTGCTACAATAATTATTAAAAAGTCGTTATGACATGACAGCTATCCATAAAAAATAATCCGATAGATAATTTCGTCAAGATACATAATTTGTTAATGCATGAAATAAAAATCACAGGATAACTACTCAAAATACAATTTTGACGTGTAAATACAAATTCTGATAGTGTAGTTGCACGTTTAATGTGTATAGACATCGAATTGAAAACATTAATTCCCTTAAAAGATAATGAATTTTTTGAATCAGAGGTCAAGAAATGTGATTTTTTTATTTCATCCGCATTTGTAGTATTATATCTATGAAAGTCACTTTCTCTTTCAATTCGATCACATAAATATCGAGGCAGCAAGACGTTAAATACTTTAAAAACATCATAGTCAAATCTACAACTATTTGCATCACTGACAACCACTTAAAAGCGTCCAGCATCAAAGTTGAGAAAGTTAATCTATTACATCGCATAATCAAACGCATTATTTTACTCTGCAAGTGCTGTAATCTCGCTATTTGTATTTCACTGGCCAAACATAAAATGGATGGGTAAAAGTCTAGATGAGGAGAGATGATTGATTTATATAGCTTTATTTTACTGGCAATAGTAAAAATTGTTTTTCCATCGACATAAAATTTCATACACACTACGAAAAAGTAAGGTAAATTTCGGTTCCCTGAGACCAACACATGTAAGCGGCCCTTTTTATATAATATCAATTGACAGGAAACGAGAAAATAATTTAAATTAAGCATTCTCTTTGTTCTTTTTTTTTCCTTTGGTTTGTTTTTTTCCGTCGATCTTGTTTTCCGTGATGAGCACCAATGCTACCGACGTGCCAGGAAGGCAGCTCCCACACCTGGACCCTACCTATCGACCCATCAACTCATGAACCGGGGACCAACGGCTTTATTTCCCATCTGAAGGAAGGCGTGATCAGAGATGTTATACCTCAGAACATCCCGGCGGCGCCGACTGGGATTGAACCCAGGCCTGCTGGGGTGAGAGGTAATCACTACACCACCGGCGCCGTTGTCATTCTCTTTGTCGAATTTCAAATGTTTCGGTTTGACAACACTTAATTTTATATTAAATGTTTCTTTACGTTCCATGATTAACGTTCAATATGGATTACGTCTCGTGTGTTCTTTTTGGCAATTTTCTTGAAGACATTGTCAATGTGAGAGTTGAACTTAAGTTTGTCATCAATAATCACGCCAAGATTTGACGAATTTTTTTTTAAATTTTTTGGTCGACCTTCTACGATTATGTTGAAACTTTGCAAAGTTGTTTGTTATTGTCCAACACGCCATTTTACATATTTGGATCCCTAGTTTTGTACACGACTAACACTTGAAAATGGCTTAATGCAAAAATGATACGCATAAATAGAAAAACATATATCTCGTGAACGATTTGTTTGATCGAGATGCTGTCTTGAGCGAAGTTGCGGACAATTTTTGTACCTTTCAAGAAAAAATATACACTGACAAATTATTTTGTTGTCTACAAAAAAAAAATCAAAATTATAAAAAAAAATTAATTACTTATTATTTTTTTCTATTTTTTTTATATTTATTTTGTAGTTTAGATAAAGTGCTACTTATTGACAATGTGCGTTTTCTGGGCAACGCATAAACAAAAAAGTTATGAATTATTGAAAAAAGTACTATTTTCCAAAATACTACCTACAGTTATAGAATATCTTTGAAATGGTTTTATTATTGAAACACACTGAATTTACAACAAAAAAGCTTATAATGCTTAAATTGCCCAAATTTGTTATATTCGAGATACTCGTAGGTTAAAATTCACTTATCGCATAATTTGAGAAATTTTCACCCTTTTGAGATGTTGTTCGTGAGTGTTTAACCTTAAAATTATTTTTAACGAAGGCCCAATCCATTTTCTTAAACTTTGCAGTTCGCAGTTCTTCAATCAGACGCATGAGTTAAGATATAATTAATTATGAGTAAGATACCGCATAGGAAAAGTGTATTTTCCTATTTGGCCCCTTTTACGGCTAGCTAGTTTCGAAGGCCACGGTGGAATAGAAAACAACCATAAAAAGTGTTTGACAGCCTTTTCGCGTCATTGTTAGTGCCGTAGCTACACAATAGGAACGGGCAAAGCGGACAGGCCCCCTCCAGAATTGTCCAAGACCACCCACCTCAGATTTTTTTTTAGTTTTTTGCTCATATTGCCGTTCGTAGCATAACTAGTTTTGGCAATAAACCTTATTTTTCAATATGTCCCAACAACCCCACCTTATCTGCTGTTGTAAACAATGCGTTCGATCGTCGATTTGACGTAACTGGGAGCTCGTCCACGCATACTAACACCACTATCAGATAGGGGAAGCCTTCCCCAACTTAATAGTGGTGTTAGTGTGCATGGGTGAGTTCCCAGTTGCGTCAAATCGAGTTTCCGAGATTTGTAATACCATTCGCAAATTATGGCATTCATTTCATAAATAAAAATGTATTAAATAAAATAGTGTTCTTAGGTATTTATTTAGTTCACATTATATAATTACATTAATACTTAATACGTCTATCATTGTATCTCCGGAATATCCAATCGTGTTCAAGTTCTGTTTGGTATTTTCTGAAAGGATTCGCAGATCTTTTTTTATACACCTTACATCATCATTTTTTGTCATCATCATCATCATCATAGGGTCATAACAAATCGGTTATCCATATCTTTGTACTGGTGAACGCTTAAACGTAAAAATATAAATTTACTTATTTTTGTATATACATTTAACTTATGTTCGTATAAAATTTATATTGAATAACAAGCTCACCTTAACAGAAACGAAACTTTGTATAACAGCACTGAATCACCGTCCTTCAAACTATTTATATTTTCCACAGATAACGACTTAGACTGCTTACTGTTAGTGACTGATGAAGATATGCTTGAGTAGCTCTTTAAATATCAGTTTTTGCTACCGAAATAAATATTCTTACCAAGTGGCTAGGTATCAATGAAGAATTAGATGGAACCTAAGTATGCAATTAGGTACCAGACATTCAGTGGCTTGATTTTCAACGCTTGTGGTATAGAGACTTGTGCGTCTGATTGAAAAACTGTGAACTGCAAAGTTTAAGGAAATGGATTGGGCTTTTCGTTAAAAATATTTTCAAAGTTAAACACTCACGAACAACATCTCAAAAGGGTGAAAATTGTTCAAATTATGCGATTAATGAATTTTAACCTACGAGTATCTCGAATTTTTTGTTTATGAGTTGCCCAGCAAACGCACATTGTCAATAAGTAGCAATTTATCTTAACTACAATATAAATATAAAAAAAAAATAAAAAAAAATATGCAATTTGAGTAATTTAATTTTTTTTTTTGTAAACAAAATAATTTTTACAGTGTATATTTTTTCTTGAAAGGCACAATACTTGTCCACAACTTCGCCCAAGACACCATCTCGATCAAACAAATCGTTCGCGAGATATATATTTTTTCTATTGAAAAGTATCATTTTTGCATAAGCCCTTTTCAAGTGTTAGTCGTGTACAAAACTAGGGAACCGAATATGTGAAATGACATTTTAGACAGTAATAAACAACTGTGTAAAATAACAAGTAATTCTATAAACATCGATCCGAAACGATTTGCGAATCTGTGTGGAACTACTCATATGCGATCAATAGTCTCATTATCAATTACAAAAAAAAACGCTTATATTTACTCGATTTCGTGAAATTACCATGAATTTAGTTTTACTTGTATTCAATTTCAACTGCTTGCACTTCAACCATCTACTTAGAGAACGTTAATCTTCATTCAAGGGGCAATCCCAAAATCTTCCACATTCTTTCATGTGGGGCATTTTTTATTTTCGGTTTAGGAGTCTTGGATTATATTGGCAGTACCCGAAGCCTGAATTCCCAAGAGAAGCATCATTACGTCGGAATTAGAATAGAAGGGTTGTTTTTTCCTCTGTTCTGGACATAAACCTACTGCGACTAGTTATTTAATCTATTGTGGCATACCCCGTGACCTTAGTTTAGTGCATGTCGTAGTAAT
This sequence comes from Ochlerotatus camptorhynchus, assembly GCF_037179485.1. Lineage (NCBI taxonomy): Eukaryota > Metazoa > Arthropoda > Insecta > Diptera > Culicidae > Ochlerotatus > Ochlerotatus camptorhynchus. The sequence continues at coordinate 17,747 of NW_027040539.1, forward strand.
CCTTCACTATTGAGAAATGATGATGAAGTATTCGGTTTTGATACAGTTGTCATTCTTGCCTTTATAGCAAGTATCTGACTCTAATTGTAAAGTACCGCTCTTTAAACCCTTCGAAGTGTTGAAACAAAGCATTAACACCGATAATGACCATGCATCAGTATCCTAGTCCTAACCACTTCAAACTAGAGAACAGTGCATAAAATATTAGGAATCACGCAGATGAAAAATTACTACTTAACTTATTTTTTCCTTGTTTCAAGATCATCCTCGGTGGACAAAGCCGAATATTGTCACTATTAACAAGACATATAAAGTAAACAGGTCTAAGATGTGTTCCTTTGATTACTAAAAAATCCTGTTTCCCTAGTAGTTCGGCTTTGGTGGTCGATCGTAATGCCAGTAACGCACCATGAAAAGGTAATCTACCTGAAGTTACTGAGCAAGATTTTACCATTAATTCAGGTTTTTAATGATAATTTCAAATTCAGACATTGAAAGGATTAAACGTAATTCAAAACCAGAAAAATGCCCCTGAAATGATCATTGGAACGATTCGATAAATTTGATAATTTGTCGCATTATATAGAGTCCCACATTGCTTTGTTTTCCGCAATCTATTCGCACCTAATGTGCGCCTTGTGTAGGATGTGCCTTAAGCTGTGTATAGTAACTGGTGAACAGAAAGGATGCCCTATACAGTTGAGAGATAGCTGGCTCTGGTTGCATCAGCTGTACAAGCTGTACAGCGAACATAAGCTTCAATCTATCGAATTTGCTCCTATGGAAGCTGTGTGATGGCTTTTCTGTGCAGAATGGGCTACATCAATGGCAAAGCGGCAGAGAAAAAGGCAGTTGCAATTTACTGTTCTGAAAGACGACATTTCTATCTCTACTCTACTAGGTACTACGAGTAGGTATCTCTATAAACTTCCAGCTAGAATAAATTCGATTGGGAAGCAAAATCGGATTATGGTTTCGTTAAAATTGATACTAAATTATCGTATCTTTTTTGAAGCGGTGAGTCGGAATGCGTCCATTCGCCCATCTACCGTTCGTTCGGGGCAGCAAGATACAAAACTAGTGTTGGAATGGTTGTGTTCGATTTGATTCGCATCAGTCAACTGAAACATGGCGACGACGGAAGACTGGGTGATAGCAAATTATGTATGGCTGCATCGGATGACAGCAATTTAATAGATGGTCAAAATGATATTTTGATACGGGTTAGCATTTAGTCGCAAGCTTAGGCAATTCATTATTTGCACTAGATCGCATTTCAATTATGAGTTCCACTGAACTGCGGGATATTAATAGTTTATTGATGGTAGCAGGTTTCTGATTTCTGAAATGTTGATAGGTCTGACATCGAAATGAGTAACTTATTCTAATTAGTACATCCATCAACCAAGATGGGTGGTTCTCCATCAGTTTTTGAATTACAGAAAATGCAACGATAGGAAACAGTCAACTCTTCTAGACGAAATAATGCCTTTGTCAGTTATTATTGGCCAAACAAAATTGGCCTTTCGCGGTCATATTGAAAATCATCGTAATGATCAAAAATGCTTCTATTTCTCAAACAAAGCTTTTATTGTTTTTTCGTTATGGGTGATAAATAGTCAAGAACTACTCGATAGACTTATTATATTAAATATTCACAATTTTTCAAAATATTCGCTGAGAGTGGTTAAGATAGGTAGATTTTACACCCTTAAAATCAACAAAAAACCCTTAAATATTATTACAGATTCGGAAAGCATATGCGATAATTTGAGTAGCTCAACATGATTTACGACTAATAGCTAATGGAAAATTTCTAAGCCTATATATTGGCAATGAAGATATCAGTTTTGTAGACTCCTCAAAAAACTTAGTACATTCTTAGTCAGTCTGGTAGCGGTTTTTGGCTATATTTTTTTTTAAGTTTTATAATGCCATATTTTATATCTTTCTAGGCTCTGTTTTAGTCCAAACTCAGGATAGGCATCGCTTTAAACTCACGCATACGATTTATTTATAATTTCAGGCATAACATTTGATAACGGCACAAAAGCATTTGTAAACAAACTTTCTAAGGCCCTCTACACGCGAACCAAAGTACGCCCACGCAAACAAACATCATCATCGGATAGGGGCAACTATCAACTTTCCGAAAGCTGTTCAGCTGAGTGCCGAGCCTCATACAAGCACACACCAACGAAGACCGCTCGCACACGCGGATCGAAGATCATCCAAGTTGCGCGTCGCTCGGTGGTAGTAGTATAGGATTATCAGATAAGTTTTTGTTCTTGTTTCTTTCTTTCGCCCATCAGTTAAATTTTAAGTTTGTGTTTCTGTGTTTGTATTTTTTTTTTCGTGTATTGTGTCCGAGTAATTTTGATTATCGTTGCAGTGGTAGAGCGTTTTTCGCTCCCACTAGTACAGCAAAATGGACATTTTGTCGGAAGACGAAATGGACGTTTTGTCGGAAGATGACACCACTTTGCCACGCGATAGCAAAAAGGGTCGAAAACGTCTGTCATCCCAGAAATCAGATGATGCCATCCCTGGTTCGTCACCTCAGTCTGACAATGGACAGGGACAGATAAGCCCCCGATCGCGAGCCTACCCAGAAAACTCGACTGGCCCATGGATTGTTTACTTTCAGCCCAAAAAGCAAATTAATAATGATCTGACGAAGCGGTTCTCGGCCGTGACCGAAATCTCGAAGGTGAGGTACAATAAACTTCGCGTTGTCGTCTCTAGCCTGAAACAAGCTAACGAGATTGCTACCTCCCAGCTCTTTACACTCGAGTATAGAGTGTACATCCCAGCTCGTAATGTGGAGATCGAAAGTGTGGTCACTGAAGCGAGCCTGACCCCCGAGATCTTGGCGAAGCAGGCTGTTGGTCGTTTCAAGAACCCCTTGCTTCCCACGGTTGAGATACTGGAAGTACAGAAGCTGAACTCAGTATCTTTCAGCGAGAGTAAAAAGAGCTTTACCCCCACAGACTCGTTTTGGGTGACCTTTTCTGGTTCAGCCCTTCTTCACTACATCGAGTTGGGAAAACTTCGGCTACCTGTGCGTTTGTTTGTTCCTCGGGTCATGAATTGACAAAACTGCAAACAGTTGGGACATACGGCCTCTCACTGTGGCAGCAAGACACGCTGTTCCAAATGCGGGGAGAAGCACGAGGATGGCGCCTGCACAGTCACTGCACCAAAATGCGTGTACTGTAAGGGAACTCCTCATGGTCTCTCATCGTGAACGGCGTACAAACAACGCGGGGAGAAATTAGAACGCTCTCTTAAGGAGCGTTCCAGGCAGTCTTTTGCAGCAATGCTAAAAACAGCCACACCATCAACCAACGACAAAAATCCCTTTGCTGCTTTGTCTGATGACGAGTCTGACTCTGACTTGGCTGAGGAGGGAGTTTCTTTCAGTTTTTCGGAAGGTTCTGCACGGAAACAAAAACGCATCCGTTCGCGGAAAGTTGCAGATAAGTGATGGAAAAAAGGAAGTTTCAGAACTGACTATAACCAGAATTTTCCATCTCTCCCGGGGACATCAAAAACCCCAGAAGCCCCTTCTTCATCCGGGTTGTTCTCATATGATAAAATTGTGGACGATATTCTCAAGTACCTCAATATTTCTGATCCTCTCAAAAGCATTGTTCTGGCAATGCTTCCTTCTGTGAAGACCCTCTTGAAGCAGTTGACATTGAAGTGGCCCCTCATTGCAGCAATCATTTCCTTCGATGGATAATTATCCAAATGAGGTCGGGGATTTGATCACTGTTCTACAGTGGAATTGTCGAAGTCTCATTCTTAAATTAGATTCTTTTAAGTTTTTGGTTCACAATAATGATTGTGATGCATTTGCTCTTTGTGAAACTTGGCTCTCTTCAGAAATCGATCTTCCTTTTTATGATTTTAACATTATTCGACTGAATCGTGAGGATTCGCGTGGAGGAGGGGTACTTTTGGGGATCAAAAAGTGCCATTCCTTCTATAGAGTGAATCTTTCACAATTTCCAGGTATTGAAGTTGTCGCATGTCAGGCTATTATTAAAGGTAAGAGCCTTTGTATTGCTTCTGTTTATATTCCTCCTAGAGCCGTTGTTAATCGCAAACAACTTTCAGATATCTGTTCGGTACTTCCTGCTCCACGGTTGATTATGGGAGATTTGAATTCCCACGGTACAGGCTGGGGGGAACTGTATGATGACAACCGTTCTACTTTGATATATGACCTCTGCGACAGCTTTAATATGACAATTCTTAACAATGGAGAAGTAACACGTTTGGCTGGCCCATCCTTGAATGGAAGTAGATTAGACCTCACACTTTGCTCTAACTCATTATCGTTGGATTGCACGTGGAATGTGATCCAAGATCCCCACGGTAGTGATCACTTGCCGATCAAAGTTTCAGTTGCAAGTGGGTTCAATCCGTCGGAACCCGTTAACGTCGTGTACGATCCCGTACGACCCGTAATATCGATTGGACAAAGTTCAATAATGTGATAGAAGATGCCCTAACGTCGGTAGAAGGGCTTCCACCGTTGGAGGAATATAACTTCCTCTCCAATCTGATCTTGGACAGCGCGCTTCAAGCTCAAACTCGGCCGGTTCCAGGAACGTCTTTCCGTAGGAAACCTCCTTGCCCTTGGTGGGACCAGCAATGCACTGAGGTTTATCGTAAAAAGTCCGACGCGTTTAAGCTTTTCCGCAAACGTGGAACACCCGTACATTTCGAAGCGTACTCGGCTCTTGAACGCGAACTCAAGAGCCTCATCAAAGTTAAGAAACGCGGATATTGGCGGCAATTCGTGGACGGATTATCGCGCGAAACGTCGATGAATATGCTTTGGAATGCGGCGCAAAGGATGCGTAACCGGTCTTCAAACAACGAGAGCGAGGAGTACTCGGATAGTTGGATTCTCAAGTTCGCGCGAAAAGTATGTCCTGATTCTGTGCCGGCACAGATGATTCCTCGCTAAACGACGAATTTTGTAGACGAGATCAGCCAGCCTTTTTCAATGCTGGAGCTCTCACTCGCGCTTCTTTCGTGTGGCAATTCGGCTCCGGGGGCTGATAGAATCAAGTTCAACTTGTTGAAGAACCTCCCAGACGTCGCTAAGAGGCGCATGTTCAACTTGTTTGGTCATTTCCTGGAGCTTAATATTGTTCCGGATGATTGGAGGCGGGTGAGAGTTATAGCCATTAAAAAGCCTGGAAAACCCGCGTCAGATCACAACTCGTATCGTCCCATCGCGATGTTATCGTGCATTCGAAAATTGTTGGAGAAAATGATCCTTTTTCGCCTGGACAAATGGGTTGAGTTGAACCACCTACTCTCAGATACTCAATTTGGTTTCCGTAGGGGCAAGGGAACGAACGACTGTCTCGCATTGCTTTCCACTGAAATTCAGTTGGCTTTTGCTAAAAAAGAGCAAATGGCTTCTGTCTTCTTGGATATTAAGGGGGCTTTTGATTCAGTATCGGTTGAAGTCCTTTCAAACAAACTCCACGCATGTGGCCTTTCTCCATTAATTAATAACTTTTTGTACAATTTGCTGTCAGAGAAACATATGAGCTTTTCTCATGGAAACTCTACAGCTTCTCGATTTAGTTACATGGGTCTCCCCCAGGGCTCATGTTTAAGCCCCCTTTTGTATAATTTCTACGTCAGAGAAATTGACAATTGTCTAAGTGACAACTGCACGCTGAGACAACATGCAGATGACGGAGTAGTGTCTATGACAGGGCCCAGAGAGGCCGACCTGCAAGGACCCTTAAAGGATACCTTAGACAATTTGTCTACTTGGGCTATTCAGCTAGGTATCGAATTCTCCACGGAGAAAACTGAGTTGGTCGTTTTTTCTAGGAAGCATAGCCCAGCACAACCGAAGCTTCAACTTTTGGGTAGGCCGATCACTCATTCCATGTCTTTCAAATATCTTGGGGTCTGGTTCGATTCCAAATGCACCTGGAGATCCCACATTGAGTATCTGAGACGAAAATGCCAACAAAGGATCAATTTTCTTCGAACAATTACCGGAACGTGGTGGGGAGCCCATCCAGAAGATCTTCTGACGTTGTACTGGACAACGATTTTATCGGTTTTAGAGTACGGTAGTTTTTGCTTCCAGTCGGCGGCTAAAACGCACATCATCAAACTGGAACGGATCCAGTATCGCTGTCTTCGTATCGCGTTAGGATGCATGCACTCGACTCATACGATGAGTCTCGAAGTGTTAGCCACTATCTGATCGGTTTTCGGAATTATCCCTCAGGCTCCTCACCCGTTGTGAAATTATGAACCCACTGGTGATTGCAAACTTTGAGAAGCTTCTTGAGCTAAACCCTCAAACTCGTTTTATGTCATTGTACTACGTGTACATAACACAGGATGTCAGCCCTTCGCAGCATAATCCCTATCGTGTTTGCTTCTCCGACTTCGACAGTTCTGTTCATTTTGATTTATCAATGACGCAAGAGATTCGCGGAATCCCAGACCATCATCGTTCCATGATTGCTCCGTCAATTTTCGCTGCAAAGTTTGGCCAAGTTGATTCCGCAAGATCGTTCTTCACAGATGGATCACTAATAGAGGCGTCCGCTGGTTTTGGTATTTATAACGAATTTCATAGCGCCTCTCGAATGCTTCATGCTCCTTGTTCCGTATATGTTGCTGAACTGGCGGCAATACATTATACGCTAGAAACGATCGCCTCACTTGCACCAGATCATTATTTTATTTTTACGGATAGTCTTAGTTCTGTCGAGGCTATTCGCTCCATGAGGCCGGTAAAGCACTCCTCGTATTTTCTCATGAAAATACGAGAGCTTCTAAGTGATTTATCTTTAAGATCTTTTGTCATCACCTTTGCATGGGTCCCATCTCATTGCTCGATTCCGGGCAATGAGAAGGCGGACTCGCTTGCAAAGGTGGGCGCTATGGAAGGCGATATTTACGATCGACAAATCGCCTACGACGAATTTTTCTTCATTTATCGTCAACAGTCACTCGCCAGCTGGCAAAATAAATTGAGTGAAGGGAGTTTATTCGATTGAGCCTGTACAAATAAAGTAATTAACAAAAAAAAAATATCAAACGACATATTAAATCACATCTACTCAACGAAATATGACAAATGGCACTCAAAACGACGCCAACAGAGCCATATGGCCACCGTAAAACCGGTTTCGGATACTCCGCATTATGGTTCTGTACGGTCAAATTTGATATCGCTCATAACCATACCAAGCGACATATCACTTCGCATCTGCTCGACGGAATATGGTATCATAAAACAGAGTAAAGATATGACTTGTTTTGATCACAACTCTCCAGAAGACAGTTGTGGACGGACAAGTTAACCACCATTTGAAAGCTTTTTTAATGCAGTTTTAGATGCATTTAACTTCATCTGCACCTTCTTGCACCTAAGAAAGATACGCAAGTCCAAAATATGAGGAAAATAGAAGAAAATTTATCAATAACTCATCCTATTGAAATGATGTAGGTATAGTATGTTCTAGAAAGATGTGTATTTTAGTATACCAATCAACTTTGTTGAACATAGTGAAGACCTAAAATTAAAGAAAATATGTGTTTGATGAAAAACGTGTTTTTGGGGGTCCGTCCTCAAACAACGCTCTCTATCCCGATTTGAGTGAAATTTAAGACTTTTATATCTTCAGCAAAGTTGTTTGTAATCATGTTTGCTACCACTTTGCTGAAGACGTCAATAAATGACATGACATTGTGAAAACATATTTTTTTCATTTCACTTTTAGGGAGATGCATCATAAAACCCATGCCTTCAAAAGACGAAGCATGTCATACTCATCAACTTTGCTCAAGCCACCATTACAACTCGCCATGGTGCTATTAATTAAGAGCGTCAAAATGGACTTTTCAACCCCTATGCTATGGGTGAAGTTTCATAGAAATCGAATACCCTTCGGCGCAATTTGTCCGATAATTAAAAAAATATTTATTTTTTTATTGTTAATATTTGGCATAATTTGTACGATTGTGGTCTGTAGTAAATATATTTCGAGTTCGCAGTTGTAAAATTAAGCTTTGATAGTAGTTCTATTGAGTCAATCCGATGCGATACGATATCATTCACAAACGAAACCATTACAAATTCAGACGCGTTTTAATGTTTGAATGTTGATGAACATGCAGCGTGCTACATAAGATGGAAGAGTAAATCTTGTCCAACCTAATTTACGAAGAGCAGATAATAAGAATTGCTTTTGCTCTGATTCTAAACATTCCTCATGCGTGAGTGAAAAAGGTGACCAAACTATGCTGCAATAATAACGATCGCTTCGAAAAGCTTTGGGATACAGAAAATAATAGCATTTCTTCGGTAATCATGTATGTCTGATTTTTTGCCACTTTTGAAAATAAACACTAGAAAAGAGCTTTTCCATGTTTTTGGGAAGATTCTAGATTTTAATGACATATTGAAAAGCCAGAATAATGGAGCTGTAAGTTCCAGTGCCAGGCTCTTCATAAATACTGGTGGAACATCGTCCGGTCCAGATCCTTTGGGAGTATCAAAATTTTTCAAAGTTTCCATAATATCCTGCACATTAACTTGATTAACTTGTGTGTCACTAGTACATTCTATGATGAATTCAAAATAATCACGGTCACGATCATCTTCTGAGAAAGAGGTGTAAATTTCTTGGAAGGAAGTAGCAAATAGATTGCACATACCTGCTGCGTTATCACCAATCGTTTTATTAAAATGCATTTTTGATGGGAAATTGTCTGATTTTAATTTAGTTTTAGCGAAACTGAATAATTTTTTTGGACATCTTTTCCTGGCTAATTGCACAGCTCTGTTTTACTATCCATACACATTTTTAGCGCTTTAGACCTAGACAAAATTGCTAACTAAATATAATCGAAAAAATCGATCTTTATTAAAATTATCAATTTGACACAGAAGTATAAACTGTCATTTTATTGTATGAAGTGATAGTTTTCATCTTTTAGAATACGAAACAATGATGCGATTGAAATTAACTATTTATATATATTAAATTTTCTGCCTTTGTTAATTAAAAAAAAAAAACTTTCAACAAATTTTCATTTTTACCACTATGCACGAAATTCAGTTCTTGTTGGATTATCCTGAAATTGTTCATTTGAGGCTAAAATTTATTAGTCAAATATAAAAAATATTATAAAATTAATAGTTTATGAAAAATTGAATTAATTAATTACGACTGTCTTTGTCCCACTTTGCGGGAAGCTTTAAATTCCAATAAAATGAATAATTTAGGTAGACATAAAGTTTCTATTAGGCATTTAGAAAAATATAATGTAATAGTAAATTTGCATACTAATAAGATACTAAGGAGAACAGAACCAAGATTGTTATAAATTATTCATTGGTAGACCCTTCATTAGCACAGTTGGTTAAGGTGCTACTATAATGCAATACCATGCTAAAGAACACTAATGGGGTGTTTACACATGTGCTAATTCACGTGTTGCCTGTCGTTCGTAAGCCCAAGGTTATTAGCATGATGTAACCAGTTTTCGGTGCTGATTAACAACATTGGCGCATCCATTTCTGGCACAAACTTGATCGGATTACATCAATTTGGGATAATCAGCATTATGAACCAGCGCATATGTAAACAGGCCATAAGTGAAGAGCAGGCGTAACATTTCAGTTGGGACAGAATAGTAAAAATAATAATAAAATTAATATTACAACAGATGACGTTCATTGCAAGTTACAATGTGTAACATATGTGGCTAGAGTCACTGCTTATATTTCATGTTGCATTGAAATTTCTCGAATCATACTTGATATCACAGTACCGATGCATAGCAAGGCTGTAGATTTTCTATGTGTTCAGATGGAATTACAAAATAGGATTTCCAGAGGTTTCCTGTTACCGTATACTCTCGTGGCAGTTATGTGTGGTTTTCCATTAGTTTCGATAGCTGTCGTATGTCGGTTGATCGGCGGAAAGGTCAATTCAAACACAAATTTAATTTCCTGTCCGTTATTTAATTGAAAATCGTCGAAACAGCAAAAGCAGATCTCTTCTACTATCATCTGGGCCAGGGGGAGCCATTCTGAATCCTGTTTTCTATCCGATTATCTCGTTCATCTCACGGTGTCTGCACAGCAGCGGTTTTACTTGGACATATTCTGATTTTCTGTTCACTAAGAAGGACTAGTTCGCCTATGAATGTACGCTGAGTAGCTTGAAACCAATACATCCCGAAACTTCCGTTTGCTGCTGCTATGGGTGGTTTTGTATAGGTTCGCTAGCCAAAATTACTTAGTAGCTGTAGTCATAGCGAACTACAGTGAAAGGATTAATTGAGGAAGACAAAGATAGAAGAATCAATCGAATATCGTTCCCACAAATACATAATTGGGTGCAGAGCAATTGAAGCTGAGTGAGTGCTATGTTGTTGAAGCTTTTACAGTACTTAATTTTTTAATCATTCGCAGTTAACGTGTACTCTACGAAGCCTTATCATAAGTTATATGTTTTGTTACATATGTGGTGCTTCAATTCTGAGTTCGAGCGAAGAGCCAAACTAGGGATGCGGTATCTTTCCATTACATTTGCTAATGCGAATCGAGCTTGAACACACTGACTAAGGCAATGTTCTTCTATTGAAGTAAATTGAAACACCTTGGTCCTTCCACTTTTCAGTCTGAGAGAAGAAGTATCGTGCGAGAATAAAGCAAACGTAAAACTGAATAATAGTGTCTATTTATCTTTGCCACTCAATTTTGATTGCACCAATGTGAAAGTGAATGATATTACCGAGACTAGTTGGGAGTTAGCGGTTAGACGATGATGTCAAAACAGGGAACGAACATTTGTCTGCTGTGGTGACCCGAGTAGAAGAGAATATCAAACCAATAGCAAGTTTTACTATTGAAAAAAGAATATCAGAACATACCAATTTGTTATTAGTTTGATTGACATAAGAATTAACATATCAAAAATAATAAATAAAAACCTGTGGGATCATAACTGAACAATTAGAAATTGAATTGTTGTAATATCAAACCAAAACCAACATTTTTGAGCTGCTGAAGATCAAACTAAAATTTCCTTAACAGGGACTAAAACTTTTCTTAGTTTTTTTTTTAGTAATAGAGACAGATAGTTAGACTGCTGTAGCAATAATTATCATGTACTTTTATTTGAACGCCTTAAACAGGATCCATCTATAGCCCATTTTTTCGTATTGGTTTGACTGGTATTCACGAATGGATGGATATATTTTACCGAACCGGGAATAAACAACATTCCTTTCATCTGTAGCAGTGGTGTGTGAGATTGTAGCGAATTTGGTGTTTCGATTTAAATGTTATGAATAATAGGAAAGGATCCAAATATTAGTGCCAACACCGCCCATCACCCACTGGACAGCACGCAACAGCACCACGAAGTTCCGCTACTCACAGCCAGATGCCACTTACAGCAGGATTGGGAGATTATCGGGAGGTGGTGTAAAGGGGGCCATTGAAAGGAAAATTGATCAACGATCGAGAGCGCAAAGAAATCACCAGCCATCGTTGCTAGCCAATTGCCTGGCGAAAGTCAAAAGTTGTAGTCGAAAACCAAGCTAGACAAACCCAAAACGATTATGATATACATCTATACATAGTGAAAGATCGTTATTCGACCTACTAGCCTATCCAGGTAAAAACCCTTCAAGCTAAAACCCTAAATTGTTCTCATCAGTAACCGCCATCATGGTATCCAATTGTGCCCACAGGACCCCGTAGTTTACCGTTAGCATTTATCTACGGCGCGGTCAGACCCCGTGTAGTGTTCGTTGTGTTCTGCCTACTGCGGTCAAACTCCAAAGTTACCGTACAAACACAACCGTATTCCGATCCATCCTAGAACCAGCCGCGTTCACTAGTCCGTGTTCATCGTCATTTTGGATCTGCCTTGAGCGTCGTGGACTCGTTATACCGTTCGTGAACGACTCGGCAAACGGTACCGTGGGAGCACCCGTAGGAGGAGAGAAGTGGTAATCGATTGGGCCGAGGGACGAAGGACAGAAGCAAAAGAAAGGAGAAAGTGAAGTTGAAGGTGTAGTGGAACGGAGGAGAAACCCCCCCCCATCGACGACGGAAGATGAAGGGAGAACTAGTGAATGCTAAGGTAGGAGATAGCTGATAAGAAACTGGGAGAGCTTATGGAAATAGTAAAGACCTGTGTGAAAGTCCATCGGGTGTGTTAAAAGTATTTGAGTGTTTTATTGGCCGCGATAGTCACACGTGTATGCCGACCCTGCGGCAGTTTAGAGGGGGTCTCATTAGTGCTGGGCAGGAAGTCCCCACATGTTACACATCTTACACACACAATAAAACATTCTAACATATTGCCATTTCTAATCCTGAATAATGTATCTAGTGTAAACCTCAGATTATTTTCTTGTTCAACTTATCTCAATCTCTGTTACGATTCGATCGCACAGAAAAATAAAATAAATTTTAATATTACATCCAAAGGATGCACTTCAATCATAGAGGTAACATCAACACTAGTAGGTCCCGAAGAAACGTGCTCGTTTGAAGTATACAAATGAATTTCGTCCTCCATTGGTGCCGCTTCGGCATCTGGCAGTTGATCATCGGTATCACTGATTCCCGGAAACAGGGACGGACGAACGTGCAGAAACAATAAAAATGTGATTGTTTATGAAGATTCACTATTCGTCATTCATTTTTACTCTATGCGATTGTATGCGTATATACTAACCCTTGAGTTATGTTGTTCGGATTGTAGAAGTCGAAATCTTGAAAATGCAAAGAACAAATTAGACTGCTCTTGTTGAGTGACGGGTTGCGACAGAAGTTTGTGACTAAACATGCTTTCACAGAAGAAACAAAAATAACGAGTTTTTACCTTTTCACCATGGTAATGTACTCGTGCAATTTTTGTGCATCTAAAACTGCTCATAAAGACGATAATGAATAAAAACTGAAAATTTTCATGCATATCCAAATGTTTTCCTAACATTCCCATACATTCGAAAGCGACTGGCCCTAGGGATGTGGATGATGTCAACAACAACAAAACATAATTAATTGAGTACATGGGACTTTACTTACTTTTGGCTTCCCACACTTTAGTACCTAGTTGAGTGAAATAAACTTTTTTCCTTGATTTGTTGTCCGTACTGAGTACCAATGCTACCAACGCCAGAGAAGCAGCTACCACACCCACCCTTCGTGATCAATGATTTTATACCTCAGAAAATCCTGGCGGCGCTTGAGATATAAACTTAATTTTGGGTATTTATAAAATTTTACTCAACTGTGAGCTGTTTTTGATAGCCTTTTTACGATCAATTTATAGTGTACTAGTCACCTTTCGCGTCGCTAGAGTCGCTAGTGTCGGGAAAAATCGTATCTTAAGGATTATTTTTTATCTAGTTCGTTTATTTCAAGGCTCAATCGCGTTAGCTGTACGGAGCCGATAATTCATTGTTCTTTGTTTGTAACAAAATTCACTTCATTCTATGTCTAATAGGAGTTGGGCCGAATACTCGTGGTTTACTCGAGGTTAGAGGGGTACATTGTCGAAGGATAGGAAAATGGGAGGAACTTGGGGGTAGGGTTTCGTTGTCTTATCAGAGCGATGTCGCCAGTATGAACGGTAGTGTGGTTCTAGATTCGTCTGGAGTTCGACCGGCTATGGTGACCAGTGGGCAACGATGTGGCTCATCGAGACGGGGGACAAGATAAACAAAAACTATTAAAGAGATACAAAAGACAAACGAATTAAATTCTTATACTAGACATTTGCAGAAACACATAAATCGACTACATATAGCAGAGATCACGGGTACCCCACACGTCTCTGATAGCGATATAGGGTTGTCCTCCTTGGGCCTCGAGGGTATTCAAAAGTCGCTCTCTGCCGGCGTCATTATCCGTACATTGCCAAACTGCGTGATCAATGTCGTCGTAACCGTTTCCACACCTACAGATGTTGCTGTCCACGAAGTTTATTCTATTGAGATGCGCATCTAGCGAGTAGTGGTTGGACATAAGTCTACTCATCACGCGAATGAAGTCACGACGACTGAACCACGCTCTCGAAGAAACATTAGGAATAATTGAATGTAACCACCGTCCAAGATTTCCAGTGTCCCAATCGGTTAGCCAACTCGAAAGGGTACTCAGACGCACTAAATGATAAAATTCATCGTGTGAAATTTGTCGTCTGTCATAAAATTCGCCTTCCTGCGCGCCCACCTTTGCGAGAGAGTCCGCTTTCTCATTGCCTGGGATTGAGCAATGTGAGAGGACCCATACAAAGGTAATCGTATATGATCTTTCGACCAGCACACTCATCTGCTCCCTTACCTTTGAAAGGAAATAAGATGAGTGCCTACTTGGTGTGTCTTGGGGATAATAGAAGAGTTTTAATTTATAATATTTGGTAACTGGTAAAAAGGTAACTGTTGCATAAAGAGTGAATATTAGATAAAAAACACCTAAAATTGGACCTCTCCTTACTCTTCACAGTGCTGTCCTAACAGTAGTGTAGGTATTCATCCTGTGCTCCAGATTGACCATGTGTGGATGTCCGTTGTCCAGATTGAGGTATTCCATAACTGGACACTTCGATCACCGGAACCGCACACCATAATCTTCGTTCTAACCGGATCGTAACATGCCTATAATAATTAAAACTCTTATATTTTGCAGAATTTATTCTCATGAAAAATCGAAAACGAAATAAATATGGCGTATGCTGCGAATTTTCATCCAAAATGAGGTGCAATCGCAACACTTGATTTTGGATACTTTCGAAGCGTAGAAAACAAATCGACTCACAATGGAGATAAAATGGCAGCCAGCACCGGTGGTGTAGTGGTAACCGTGACTGCTTTCTCACACCAATCTCACTTGGTTCAATCCCAGCCTAGGTCGAGAGATATCTGATAACGTCTTCCTTGGGAAGGGAAATAAAGCCGTTGGTCCCGGCCCATGTGTCGGGTGTGATATCCTACGCAGGTGTGGAAGCTGCCTTCCTGAACATTCGATTGCCGTCAATGGATGGCAATCGATGTCCGTCAGTGATTGGCACTAGATTGCGGAACAGAGACGTTAAATAAAGGAAAGAAAGAAAAAAATAAAGAGATAAAATGCCCTTAAAAATAAGAACTCTCTTAAGACTAATGTTTGAGTAAAATTAACGAAATGTAAGCGTTCTGGCTATACTTTAGAGTGAGTTAAAAATATTCATCAATGAGAACGAAATTTCATTCAAGTAGTGATAGCGAAGTACTTATTTTTAAGTACTTTCTATCTCGATTTTGAGTTGTTCCGTCTTTCCGCGTAGGTTTCGAAAACTGACGTTTGACAGAAAACAAGCTGACCCTATCTTGATATTTCTCTCGCATCGCTAATCCGAAGAC
The DNA here is from genome assembly GCF_037179485.1 of Ochlerotatus camptorhynchus. Classification (NCBI taxonomy): domain Eukaryota; kingdom Metazoa; phylum Arthropoda; class Insecta; order Diptera; family Culicidae; genus Ochlerotatus; species Ochlerotatus camptorhynchus. Next base: position 33,185 of record NW_027040539.1, read on the forward strand.
GCGAGTAAGTTACGATGCCAACTTGCACTTGCGAAACACGGAGAGAAGTACTTCCAGCCAAAAGTTCGCATCGAATTTCAGTTGAATAAGCAAAACCCGATCCATGTTGGAACTAAATAATAAAAAAAAAAAATCATAATTAGTGTTCCGCCCCGTGGATTCCCCGACAAGCTGTTATTTTTATTCTTTCTTCTTTGGATTTATTACGTCCCTACTGAGAGTTTACGCTGACTCTCAACTTAGTGTTCTTTGAGGACTTCCACAATTGTTCATCGAGAGCTTTCTAAGCCAGTATCATTTTTGCATTAGTATTGCTGTGTGGCAAGTACAATTATACTCTACACCCAGGAAGTTGAGAAATATTTCGACCCAAAAATCCCCAGAACAGACCATCGGGAATCGAACCCAGCCGCCTTCAGCTTTATAGTTGCGACTTTACCGACTGACCTAAGGGAGGCCCGCTGTTTTTCTGATGTATTCAATCTCTTTTCATTTTACGACGAAAACAATTGGGAGCTATGAATCCCATTTTTTGTGGTGGCACATTTTTAATCACATTCAAGGGAAATTGAAATCCTTAGGCACCAACCGCTTTTTATGAAATCTGTTCACACTTCTATCAGTGACAGAGCAGAGTAAGTACAGACCATTGACGACTAGTGCCAAGTTGAAAGAATGGATGAACACGAATTCGTTTTTTACGAGAGGAAGGTTGATTAAATGTGTTGCTACTGTTTGAAGAGGCTTTCCATTCTACTCCTGTAGTGCAGTTCATAAGCTGCCATGTTTCCTATTTGGATTTTCTTCCTTCTCATGCTTCTATGTGAATAAGCAATTAAAACGTAAAGCCCCTCTTTCATTTAGTGCCGGATCTCCGAACTTTGAAAAGGACGTTTGTTGGACGGTGCTCGGAATGAAATTAAATTGGACCTTTCAAAGCCTTTTACAATGGAGCTGTAAGTGTTGCTAACACTATGGAATACAAAACAGGAAATCGATTTTTTATCATCTTTTGACTGACAAACCAGTTTGGGGAGAGTATCTGAAGAACGAATGGTCCGCTTTCAAGTAAATGATTCACTTCAAATTTAAAATAATGACACCAACGTGAAATTATTTTCCTGGGGCATAATTTATTTTGTCACTTCAGAGGAAATGGCAGATTTTAGCATTTGCACATAAGATACGAATGCTGGATATGGTGAGAAAGCTTCCAAAAGGAGCTCAAAGGCACGACACAGGAAGAAAAATGCAAAGTTAAATTATAATCGCTTTTGAAATTTTTCTCTCTTGAGCGGTTCCACGAACAAGTGGGAAATTTTTCCAGTTTTTATTTTTTGTATTTTTTGATTTGCATGAAACCTTGCATACAAGTTTTTGGGGAAGAAAAACGCCGTTTTGCATACTTGGTTCGCCATTTTGAATCTAGCCTTACTTATGAGAAGGGCCTATGAAAAATGCACATGATATCTTCAAAAAATTGTATCTCGGAAACGGTTTGTCCGATTGGTTTGGTGTCTTGGGCGAAGTTTTAGACAATTGTTGGTGTTATATGGAAAAAATATTCACGGTAAAAAAAAAGTTTGGTATTTGTGTTTTGAACTAAAATATAAATTTTCCCTTTAAAGTGACATGTCAATAATTTTTTTATTATCCTTATGTTATAGCTGACTGAAAATGCTATCTAGTGCACAGTAGGTTGTTCTGGAGAAAAATAGGTTACGATGAAAAAAATTGTTTTTTAAAAAAATACAATTTTCAAAAAAGCTATTAAGAAAAGTCAAAAAAGTTTGTTACCCTAATTTTATGAAAGAACATCAAATTTGCAAACAAAAAGTACTTCGGTAACATTTTTCTAAGATGCACCGTTTAGAAGATATTACTGATTTAATATTGTTTTTTTTTGATAACTTAATAAGTTTTGGCCCTTTTTGGATGTACTCCGTGTTTTTCCAGTTTCAAAAGTATTTTTTTCGGAAAGATTGGAAAATTTTGAGTTAAAATGACACTAACAGCTTAAAGATTCGAGTGAAATTCTCTGCCTTAAGTATTTTGAAAAACAAGTTACAAAATCCCACTATCAGGAACAATGATTTCTTCAAATGATTTTTGGTGCGTTGTGCTGAAAACGTGCTAACAAATATTAGATACAGGTAATCAGATACCAGTTAGCTGTACTACGTACAGTTGGTGATTGTAAACATGGTCTTTGTTGGAACTAGTCCACCATGGCCACGCTGGCCATAACGAGGCTAGCTCCGTCGTTGACCGTTCCTTAATAATAAATAAAAAGAACGCAGTAGTCACCTTCCATCAAACTAGAGGGCTGCCGACTGATACCTCAATCAACAACCGCCGCACTCTTTATTCATTCCAGGTATATACAATTTACAATCTTCTTCAATAACAATATACCTACGCCAGCAAATCTACCTCGCTCCAACTCTCCAAACTCGTACCTGAAGGTTCGACGATACCTGAGCGTTCAACTCTACCTATCTTCCAACAGTCTTTACCCAGCATTCTATGATTTCTACCCGTGAGCTGTATAATAATGTCTGACTCGGTTCTGAATTCATCCAGTATCTACTAGGGAATACCAAACAGTAAATGCAGAAAGGTTGCTAGTAGCATAGTGATTATAGTAATTTCAGCTCATAATCCTGTGTTTTTGAACGAGATCCAGTGTTGTTTGATAACATAATAATTGTAAAGGAAAGTGTAACACGTTTTGGTGCAAAGGTAAGTTTTAAATACACATTTTAATTATATGTTTTGTGATATTTTCGTACAAAACTAACAATTGGAAAATATTTTCTATGTTACAGATTACAAAATGAGTAAAATAAGATGTATTCGCCCATTCAAAGACATTCAGTGTTCGAAAGAGCTGCGATATCTCACGGATGGTATCATCCAAAAACTAAAATCAATTGGATTTTCCAAGGTATCCACATATTGATTCAAGAGCTCACCTCACCCAAAACGAGGAACAAAGCGTAGCCGGCGGCTCAAGGATGCCAACTGTTCAGACCATACCTGATGTACCTGATTCGCAAAGCTATGAAAGTTTGGTCACGATACCATCAGAGTCAACGCTAAGCACAATTAAATCAAATGAAGACTTCACGATGCCTGTAGACGTCGAAATATTCAACCGAGGAATAGCAGCTATTCGTGTTTCGCCTATAGATTTAGGTAAGGTTAAAAATGTTCACTATCCTGAAAAAAAGTGCGCTGAAATCGTCGAAGGTGTACGAAGAAATCTTTTTAAATTAGACGCTAAAACAGAAAAAGCAAACGAGTTTGATGAAGTCATAGAAAATATGAAAATTAAATTTTTAAATTCAGCCACAAGGCAAGAAAAACTATCAATTTTATCATTGTTGCCAAAATCATGGTCAGTACAAAAAATTGTAGACGAATTTAAAACCAGTAGAAATATGGCATCAGATGCAAGAAAGGAAAGAGATAATGTATTTGATTCATCTCAAGGTTCAAGCTCTGGAAAAGCTTTGAGTAATGAAACAAAAGAACTGGTTTTGAATTTTTTTGAGGACGATGATATAAGCCGTGCAATGCCAGGCCAAAGAGATTTTGTCAGCGTAAAGACAGGAAATAAGAGATTAGCTGTTCAGAAAAGATTGTTAATGATGACATTGAGAGAAGCTTTTAATCGCTTTAATGAAATGTACGTCAATGTAAAAATAGGGTTTTCATCATTTGCAAGCCTCCGGCCAAGGCAATGTAAACTATTGACTATCACAGGAACACATAATGTTTGCGTTTGCACTACGCATGAAAATGTCAATTTAATTCTACATAGCTTAAAAAAATACAATGTCTTGAATGATCTAAAAACATTAACGAATAGATTACTTTGTGAAAATAAGACAACTCATTGCCATCTACGAAGATGTAAAAACTGCCCAGTTTATTGAAACAACTGGAAGAAAACTTTGTTGAAAAGCTTTCATTCGAACAATGGGTTACCACTGACAGATGTGATTTAGAAACTATTGTAAAGCAAACCGATGAGTTTGTTTCATTTTTCAGCTCAAAATTAGAAAGTTTGATTCCGCATGATTTTGTAAAAACCGAACAATCCAATTTTTTGAAAACTACAAAACAAAACTTGCAAGATGGTGAATTTTTAGCTATTTGTGACTTTTCTGAAAATTACAGCTTTGTTTTGCAGGATGAAGTTCAATCACACCATTGGAACGTGCAACAGGCCACAATCCATCCTTTCGTAATATATTATACTGAAAATATGCAAATTATCATTGTTCCTTATAGTGGGATTTTGTAACTTGTTTTTCAAAACTCTTTTAAGGCAGAGAATTTCACTCGAATCTTTAAGCTGTCAGTGTCATTTTAACTCAAAATTTTTCAATCTTTTCGAAAAAAATACTTTTGAAACTGGAAAAACACGGAGTACATCCGAAAAGGGCCAAAGCTTATTAAGTTATCAAAAAAAAAAAACAATATTAAATCAGTAATATCTTCTAAACAGTGCATCTTAGAAAAATGTTACCGAAGTACTTTTTGTTTGCAAATTTGATGTACTTTCATAAAATTAGGGTGACAAACTTTTTTGACTTTTCTTAATAGCTTTTTTGACAATTGTATTTTTTTAAAAAACAATTTTTTTCATCGTAACCTATTTTTCTCCAGAACAACCTACTGTGCACTAGATAGCATTTTTAGTCAGCTATAACATAAGGATAATAAAAAAGATATTGACATGTCACTTTAAAGGGAAAATTTATATTTTAGTTCAAAACACAAATACCAAACTTTTTTTTTACCGTGCATATTTTTTTCATATAACACCAACAATTGTCTAAAACTTCGCCCAAGACACCAAACCAATCGGACAAACCGTTTCCGAGATACAATTTTTTGAAGATATCATGTGCATTTTTCATAGGCCCTTCTCATAAGTAAGGCTAGATTCAAAATGGCGAACCAAGTATGCAAAACGGCGTTTTTCTTCCCCAAAAACTTGTATGCAAGGTTTCATGCAAATCAAAAAAGATGAAAATTACTCGTTGCTTTAATGATATGGAACCGCTCTCTTGTTGAATTTTCCAGCTCCTTCTATGGCCCCTGCTTCCCAAATTCAACCGTTCGTTCGTTAGCGCTTAGCAGATTTTTTCTTCTTTTGTGGCATTATGTTCACGACTGCTGGGGCGCCTTTTTTTTCCACTGACACCATCCTGAAATTTTATAAATTATGCCTGCGTATGTAGCCAAAAGTGTCGCTTACATTTACGGTCGATGTATAGGAGCAAAGAAGAGGAAAAGCGTGTAATAACTCTGACAATTTGTATAATGTTTTTGAAATATAGCCTCACTAGGTGGGTGTTTTGTCTACCACTTTCCTAATTAAGGAGCGCGTCCAAAATAATTTGCTTCCGGAAGGGCATGAAGTGCAACATTCAGTCGTATTTCAGTCAAAGTTAGAAAAACTTGCAAAGCTACTTGAGTACCTTGTGGTTTTATATTTTCTAAAGGTTGTGAATGGTTACGAGATAAACTGAATCGACGTGCAAAAAGCAACATAAAACATAATAATAGCGAAAGTTGGCATTACCGGCCAGCAAACTACATGAATATCATGGTTCACGAAATTTTGTCTATAAACCAAGCTAATTAGTAGTTTTATTATAAATTGAGGTTTTTAGAAATAAAATATGAAGTACGAGCACCACAGGATGCCACATTTTTTTAGTGAAAACAAAGACTTGCCTAAAAACTGCAACCTTCTATCACCGATGTACTGCTTAAGTGATGTAAGTGAAATTAGGCTCAGAGAAGCTTAGCTGCTAGCTACCGAACGGAACGTATGGTTGCGGATATCGAATGGCTATTTAAAAAAGCTCGATCCAGTTAGAATCAGCAAGGCCGATCAGTCGAGTCACCTCAATTTCTTTAATGGGGTGTTTACATCTGTGCGGATTAGCTAGCGCTACACACTTAGAGATAGCTTATTTAACACGTGACGGAATCCGTCTTTGACATTGATGAGACTTAAACTAACATGACGTTTGATTGAACTATATTTCGCGTCTGTTATGACTCAAATTTATGTCAAAATTGGCGATCGTATATGTCACTCTCAGAGCATCTAAATTTACATGATTTTTTCCTTAGTGTGAATTTCAGTTGCTCCAGAAATCTCATGCTGGTAGAAGCTGATGTCTTGTTTGTTTACATTATGCTGGCTACTTTTTAGCACAGTGCTAGTACACTAGCGCTAGTAATTCCGCACAGATGAAAACACTACATAAAAGTGGATGTACTCAATAGTGAGTTTAATTTTCCTGGCTTTCCCAGGAAAAACTTCTAAAATATATAGAGAGAGCATGAATGGTTGAAGATACAGTTCGGATTCAGGAAAGGGAGGTCAACAGTGGATACAATTCGGATAGTGGTCGAGAGCAAGCATGGAAAAAGTCGTTTCATTTTGCATTTACTACTCACTCACACGCATACAACATCAGAAACGAACAGTAGCTTGTGCGAGCCGCACTGATTTCGATCGTATTGTCATAGCTTCAATTCTCTTCGATGAACGCAATTGAGGGAAACAGACAGCTGAGCGTAACATGAATGATTTTGAGTGTAGTAGCGTGGATGATTCCCCACTTATTATTTTTTGCATGGTGAGCCTTTTACGATTGCAGTCGGCTGAGTGAGCTGAGTGAAAATTTTGCAGGAATAATCACTTTTAATTTTCGAACTTTACACATTAATTGGCACATTTACATTGGTATTTACAGGGAGAAAAGTATTATACTGTAACACATAAACGTAAGCATCACGCAAATACTGTAAACTGCTGTGGCCACTTCAACTGATTTAAATCACTGAGGCTATTTAAATCGTTAGCGTTCGATATTTACGCATCCAATCGGGTTTTTCCTCCGTAGAGAAAATTGTTCACACTTAGAAATTATCGCAGACTTCGGTAATTTTTACCGAAATCTGAACAGCTGAACTTTTCGGTAAAATTTATGCAATTCAATTCAATTGCTTTTCAGCTACTTTGAACCTAAATCTCCACTAAAATGACAAGATTTGATCATTTAAACAAGGTTTAACATGTTTTGATATTATTTTCAAATTCTATAGCCTTTAAAATGAAGGTCAAAGTTTTACTGAACGTTCAGCTGTTTTGATTTCGGTAAAATTTACCGAACACAGAAACAAAATCTTAGTGTGTTCATTCCTTCTACTGCTTTCAGTTCCGAGTTTACCTGCAGAGTCACTTGCATGGAAGAATTAACACTAGTTCGGCACTCTGTTTGTTGGTGAGGATGGCTATTTTGTTTCTGTGGTTCTTGTGTGAGTGAATGAATTTTCCAAAGCTTGGCCGAGAGAGTCAAGAAGTCATCCACACAGAAGCCAAGAGGAAATCGATATAGACGAGTGCATGGATGGATTTGAGTTCACTCACTCGACAAAAAGTGACAGAACAGCGGGGCCCTGTTTACTAAAAATGAACACATGAATAATACTCACGTAACATTTAAAACGGACCTATCAATTTTTGTACAAAAAACATGTTAAGTCCTCTTCGCGCGAACCGAATACGTCCACGCAAACTAAACACACCATCGGATAGGGGAAATTCTCCTCCTTCCCGATAGTGCTTTTGGTTTGCGTGGGCGTACTTCGGTTATGGTGAAAAGGACCTAGCAAGTTTTTTACAAAAGTTGATAGGCCCTTTTCAAATTTTACGCGAGCATTATTCATGTGTTCATTTTTAGTAAACAGGGCCCCGCTGTTGTATCACTTTTTGTCGAGTGAGTGAACTCAAATAGAAACTGAAATAGACGCCAAGAACACTTTTAACAGCGCTAGCTGGGTGGCCATCGCCGAAGCGCTGCATAGAATGAGGGTCCCTGACTACCTGGGCAGAATTAAAGAGTTTCTTCCAGAACCGGGTGCTGGTCTACGAGATCGGACAGAGATCGTTTAGGATCACGCCGGGAGTTCCACAAGGCTCTATACTAGGTTATGTTATCATTATTAGCGAGACTTTCAGCCAGAGGCTGGTTCATCTCTTCCTCTATACTAGGACCAACGCACTGGAACGGGATGTACAACGGCGTGCTGACGTTGAACCTGCCCAAAGGAGTCGAGACCGTTGTGTATGTGAACGACGTAGTCTTAACGGTCTAACGTCCATTATGCCTAACGTCCATATGCCTAACGTATTTATGCCTAATGGGGTCACTCAAAATTTCGGCCGCCCAAAACTTTTGTGCGGTTGCAAATTTATGGGAATCTTTAAATTCTACTCCTAAAAAACTCATTGGCTCTTAGAGAAAGCTTGATACAATCAATTAAACTGTTCAACTAATTGTGAATAAATTTCCCCAATTTTGAAAACCTCTGATTTAAAAAAAAGGCTTAATTATCTTACTTTTCTTTTCTACATAACGTGCGTGTGCTGTTGAAAGTACAAATTAAATGTATTTTCAGACTAAATTTACATCATCGGTCAGCCATATTGCAGTGCAATTTGTAGAAAACATTGAGAAATAAAATAATTGTTTATTACACGAAAAACAAGAAAATTAATAGTATCATATATTGTAGTTCTAATTCAGTATTCTATTTTCCTGTTCGAATGAATAGATTAATGATGCGGAACAAAGTCGTACTGGGAATATAGTGGCCAGTAAGCAAATTTATTTTCAACCATCAGGTTGCATTTTTCCGGTTCGTATATTACTTGTTACTAGTTAACAATCACCGGAATATGGTAATTTCGGTAATCCAGCAGTACTGGAGTTCTTGAAGCTTCCAAATTCGAAGCAAATGAGGAAAAAATTGACATATGTTACTTTATTTATCATTCTCACTACCCAGTAACGCTGGCAGATCACCTTTTCGTGGTGCGTTACTGATATAAGATCTACCACATCGAACTCCGGCCTTAGGTTTGGTTTTGAGATTAGAAACAAGAAAAGGTTTGGCAGGGTTCTGCTGCATGGCTAAATATCAGTATCATCGTTTATTTTTGTCGTTAAGAAGACCTATTTTGATTGGTGAGAAGGCGTGCATTTGGGGAGGACTCCGAATTATATGGAACATCACAATTGAATGAGGAGTCATATAAGACCAATTTAGATTAATGAGATGGCGCGTCTTTGGAGAGGTCCCAGAACTCTTCAAATTGTGAGAAGAGCAAGTATGTATCGAAAACGAATACTTCATTACCTTTCATAGTAATGATATACTACGACATGTACTGAACAAAGGACTCGAACATATAACAAAAGATTAATGTATTGGTCGCAGTGATTATGACCCGAACAAAGGATAGACAAAATTCTCACTCACTTTACATTACATGCCTTTATAAAATTGCTTTCAAAATAAAAATATGAACAGCTGATATTTATTATGCTGATATTTACACATGCCTTCTGTTTCGCAGGATTGCTTGTATAAAAATATTCTTAGTTAAGGATTGGATTCTCGATCACTGGATCACTTGTTTAGGATTATTTTGTAGTTCATGCCGAAAGATTTTTTTTACATTCTAATCAATTGTAAACTGTTGAGAGAGTTCGTATCTGTGGGAGTAATCTTCAATCTCACTTATTAATTAACGTTGGTCTCTTAGTGGCGCCTGTGGTGTAGTGGTAAGCGTGATTGTCTCTCACCCCAGCAGGCCTAGGTTTAATCTTAGTCGGTGCCACCGGGATGTTCTGCGGCATAACATCTCTGATCACGCCTTCCTTCGCAAGGGAAGTAAAGCCGTTGGTTCCCGGTTAATGAGTTGATGGGTCGATAGGTAGGGTCCAGGTATAGGAGCTGCCTCCTTGGCGTCGGTAGCATTGGTGCTCAACACGGAAAACGAGATCGACGGAAAACAAATCAAGGAAAAAAAAAAAAACGGTCTCTGTTCCGCAATAGAGTGCCAACCACCGACGGGCATCGATTGCCATACCTTGGAATTCCAGGGCGGCGGATTCAACACCTGGGTAGATATCGCACCCATCAACACATGGACCGGGACCAACGGCTTTACATCCCTTCCAAAGGAAGACGTGACCAGAGAGTTTTACACCTAAGAGAAAAAAAACCAACGACCCAGACACACTCAGACGAGAAGCAGTTTCGCTTACCACTGCATCACTCGCGTCAAAGCGAAAGTAATCAGTATTTATGTTTGCAAGTTTTGTAAATATGTTCAAACTTAATTTTCTTATTATCAATTAGTCAAGCTCAAGGCGGTACAATAATCATCATTATCAAGAACAACGACAACGCTCTTATTTGCAAGATAATTAAAGATTGTATTCGGAAAAAGTGAGACAAATTGATTAGTTTGTATTTTTTTAGCGTGTGGATAACAATTGATAAAATTTTGACTGAAACTAGCTTAGAGTGGCAGAATTTCATCAAAATCTTTTTTTTTCCTCGACTTGTTTTCCGTCGATCTTGTTTTCCAAGCTGAGCACCAATGCTACCGACGCCAGGGAGGCAGCTCCCACACTTGGACCTTACCTATCGACCCATCAACTCATGGACCGGGGACCAACGGCTTTACTTCCCTTGGCGTGATCAGAGATTTTATGCTACAGAAAATCCTGGCGGCGCCGACTGGGATTGAACCCAGCCCCTTTGGTGTCATTTTCATCACAATCTGTGAAGTGGCTATTGAGATGGTATCGGAAATAGAGCAGATCCACCAAAAAATCTTGTGGAAAATCCGACTGCGTCCAACAGCGGCGGTTAGGCTTTGGCAGAAAACTGAAGACAAAAAATCTACTTTATACTGAATGTAAAAAAATGCAACTTAATATCATTTAGCAGGAAAAGAACCACGTCAAGCATAAGGAAATCAAAATGAAGAAAAATGTGAAAGAGTTAGGGATTTAGGAATTATCTTAGATTCCAGGTCAATTCTGGAAAATTGTAGCATTGTATGGTCTCCTTTTTCAATCACGCACGAAGAAAGATTAGAATCAGTACAAAAACAATTTCTATTATACACTTAAATAAATTCAAGGTGCGTCGTGATGAACGACGAGACTTAAATCGAAGCGAAGTTTTGTTTGGTTCAATGCAAACAATTTTCTGTCCGTGTAGGAACCTAATCATAATGTTTTAATTTATTCTCTGAAAGTTTGAAGAAAATCCGACTTAAAATGAATTATTTCGACCATTTTTGTGTGTCTCACTTTTTTTCGAGTACAGCCTTTATTACTTAGCAGACGTGCGAAAACTTACCGTGATCCAGAGGTTCATTGATCACCAGGGTGAAATTATATATCAAGAGAAATAGACACGACACCTAAATAATTCACACATTGCACTTAAAATGATCATAATTGCCAATAAACCTACGTCGCTTTTGTCGTTACGTTGGAATCAAACAACTAGTGGAGATCTCGGTGGAAATAAAACAATCGATCAGATTTAGCTTCTCACATGGCTCGGGGAAACCATCAATGGAAGACATAGCGAATTTAGTGAAATCGCTGGACGCGGATCCCACTCAGGATCATCTGCTTACATAAAACATAGCGGAGGAAAAATCTGTGTTCATCAAATTCAATGGTTTATTGTTTACTGTGTATAATTAATTTTCCATTATGTCGATGGAATAAAAAATGGAAAGAGTGCCAATAGCAATAAAAGTAAAAAAAATATTTTAATTTTTAAGGTAAATTTCTCAATCAATTGGTAGTTTTTGAATTTTATTTGTTAACTTTTTAATTTGTTATTACACTTTTTGAATTTTTCATTAGCATTTTAAAGAGTTGGAATTGGTTTTTTTTAATTGCCATTTAATATCGTTGGTGCAAATATTTCTCAGCATTTCCAACAACTATCTTCCTGTTTATTTTGCCGCGTTCGAATTATAAGAACTTAGCGATTAAAAAGTAGTTATTTGCAGTTGAATCTGAAACTAGCACATTTCCCGTTCTCGTACGGATAATTTATGTTATCATGTTGATGCAACTCACATGTAGCAAACGGAATGGCTCAGTTGAATATATACACTCCCACAGCTGGCAAATAACATCCCGTTCGTGTACATACATAAGAGTTCTCGTTTCGTTTCGAGCAGCATCAGTAGCACCATCAAGTGTCTCGATTTCCGTTCCGTGTATCTCTTTCACCCGTGCTGCAACCATCATTGCAAAAACGTTGAGCGCTAGGATGAGTAGAGTAGGAGTCTGTTTCGGTGTTTCCTTTGATAACTCGAACGAAAGCACTACCGGAGAGCGAATAACGATTTTAATTGAAAATAAATATTTTTTCGTTTGTTCCAATTAACGATCTCGAAATGTGTAAAAATAATGATGCGATAAATAATTTTTGCTTACGAAAAGAAGACTGCATGTTACCCGGTGTGGAGTGGTGCTTGAATCCAATGCTGCACGTTTTATTAACCAGTGGGCAAATTTCGGTCAGTTAATGTTGTTCGGTGTTAAGCTGCTGTCAGAAAGCTAATGTTTTGTTATAGGCCTGTAAAACTTGGCCTCTCCCGGCAATCTTGAAAATCATCGTAATGGTGCAAATTAAAAATTTTGCACGGCAAGGTATGGTAGTAGCATCTTTAAATGCTTATATTTCTCAAACAAAGCATTACTATCTTACTATCTTAAACACTTTCAGTAAATATTTTGAAAAAATATGAATATTTAATATAATAAATCTATCATTTATCACCCAAAGAATCAACGAAATAATAATAATAAAAGCTTTGTTTAAGAAATAGTTGCATTTAAAGATTTCACTCCCATGCCTAGTCAGGCAACATTTTAAAATCTACATCATTACGATGATTGTCAAGATGGCCACGAAATCCCAAGTTTTTTGGTCTATAAGCATATACACAAGGAAACACGAAATTGAGTGCATAGAATAGGTAAGTAGATAAATCAAGAACTTTGGTGAAAAGTATGATCTCTTCAGTTATCTACAACCTTTTGTTTTCTTTATTAGAGGTTTATTTTGAGATCGTAGTGATCGTTTCACGTCATAAGCATTGTAATTTTAATAGATGACGAACATGGCTTAACATAACAATTTAAAAGAATACATCCTAATAATGACTCATTAGCTAAATCTTATTATCGGTTGATTCTTATGCAATATTTTATATTCTTGGATTCATTTTAAGATTCAAAAATCAATATTTAAAATTTTGTTCGTGGACTTGTTGCTTGATTTCCTATAGCATTATGTGTATGCTGGTACTGGCATTTAAAGTAATAAAATAATTGTGCTTATTTGTTTTTTTTTTGAAAAATGATGACAGTTTAGCCTGGCATGTTTGATTGGTTTACTGAAATACCATATAATAAGAGTTTTATAGCTATTTCTTATAATATGCCATATGCAGACTTCAACGGTTTTCTATCAAATGATGTCTGCTGCATTTAGTCTCAAGCGTAGCTCGTTTGATGTTGGCTCACGGTTACACGACACTAGACACTAGCACGTACCTCAATAGATTTCAGTAAAGACATATTTTTTCGCTCGTTTCCGCTTACAATAGAGCAGAAGGCAAAAGAAAAGTGCCAGTCAGTGCGATATGATTGTGCTTTGTTGAAGTTTAGTGTGCGCATACACTGGATTGTTGTAGTACAAGTTGGCACTTTTGTACTTTCTTCTTAAGCCAGGCTACTAGTTTGCTGTGCGTGCTGTGACAGTATTCATACCCTTCGTTTTGTAGGAACCAAAGCTATTTTCGCTTCTATTGCCATTTTTCTTTCCCGCAACAAGATAACAAGGTACAAACGTGAAAGACGATTCACATTGAAAACGTCAAACAGCCATCCTCGGTTCGAATAAAGTGGTAACGATAAAATATTGAATGGAATAGGTTGGAAAACGAGGAAAAATGCATTTCTATGTTGTGCTGGTGGCGATTGCCTCTTTTGTGATTTAAACAGTAGGGTGAACCAAAATAAAAGTTTGTTCCGGAGATCTAAAACAAAATGGTGTCGAAGATTTATATTTTTTACGAGGGTTATGCGACTGTGATCCCGTACATACTTAATTTTGATTAGCGAGATCGCAACAGCCGATTAGTCCTGCATTTTATTTTGCTGAGGCTCAGTAAAAAATTCCCGAGACTCAGCTACACAGAAAAAAGTTCTGAATGTCCACTTTGTCAAGTAATTTTGGCGTAACTTTCTACCAGCGATTTCTCAAAACTAGACCAACAAATTACTATTTTTCAATGAAACGCTCAAATCTTGGCTACTTTTTTCGTGGATGTGGAAGAAAAAATCTCAAAATATTTTTTATTTCGAAGTTCGAGTGGTAGTATATGTGATTTTAACTGCTCAAATGAAGTGATTAATTTTAACTATCGCGTAAAATCTCCCCTCGTTTAATTTTGAGTTATAGAAGTAAAACTGAATATACGAGCAGTGGCAAATCTGGTGCAAAATAGTACTCGAATAATGAAACTGCAATTCAGCAATGCAAGGGGTGCGTTTATGTTTTAGTTTCAAATTGAAACAGTCCATATACAATACAGCAGTATTGCGAACGGCCTTAAAACTCTTTGAACATTTCCACAGTTGTTAATTGAGAGCTTTTTAAGTTGTACCACTTTTGCTATATTATGTGGCAAACACAATGGATACTCTATGCCCAAGGGTCCCCGGCATGGTATTCATTTATAGCTGTGTCTTTACCGACTGATCTAAGTGAAGCTAATCTCGTAGCTGTGTAATAGCTAACTGTGTAATAGGTGGTTCAAATTAGCGGTTTGGCTTCACAAATCGATTCCAAATCAGGGTCTGATTATCCTTCCAAAGTTTGAGTACAATTGGTAACATCGTGAAATGGAACACTTCATGGTCGTTGAATTTTGCAGTGATTGAGTAAAATTTTATTACTGTCACTTTTACCAAAAGAAAATTTAAAATATTATACAAACGTCAACACTATTAGTAATGTTCTACAGATGTTTTTCTAAATATGATGTGATCTTCAAGAAGACTGTTTTCTAAAGTATCCACGCTTATTTGAAGACAGTTCAGTGCGATTTTTTTTTATTTTAAGTTAATTGTTCATCCAAATTACGAATATGCCATTATTTCAATAGATCTATAGATCCTAAAGGGATACTCTTGGTATAATTATGTATATGTTTCTAAAAGTGAATGGAAATTTTGAGAATTGTATTTATAGTTAAAACTGTATTGATCGGTTGTTTTTCATTTCATAACTTTCTCAATGGGATTTGTTTTGCATCATCCAAAGTCACGAGGGATTTGCGATGTTATTAGTTAGCATCAATTTCCATTGGAACGAGCGATACTTAGCAAATTACCATAACCAGCGGTAAGCGTAACTACTAGGGGTATTCACAAAGCGCACCGTTATTATTTACACTATCGTACAAATACTGTTAGTTCATTGCTTGGCTTGCTCTATTGATCATCAGCAATTATTGTCAGTAAGAAAAAGAAGTGGAAGATTAACGAAAGTGTCGTTTTTATCCAGAGTATTTGACTGATAAACCGAAATTATTCATAGATTGAGCTTCTGGAGCCAAACTCTAGGCCATTCCATTCCATAATCGGCACACTTTTCTTCTCTTTCTTTCGTTTCCGACGACACGTCCATCCCTTCTCAATGCCAGGTCACCATAAATCTTTTACGTGTCATCAGCTGTCGCTTGGATTTTGGCTTTTCAATAATTTATTATTCGTTAAAATTTCTCGCTTTGGCACCATACGGGTGTAAATATTGTCTCAAATGCTTTGAGTTTCCATCAGATTTCGGTTTAATCCCACTTAACCATGTTGTTGATACAATGCCTTTCATATTTTACCCCGATGGGTTTCTTATACATTCTTCATGTAGCCATCACTTTGTATAAGTGGGAAGTGTTTAAATGGGTAATAAATTGATAGGCTGGTCATCTGACCTCCAAATAGCAGTAGGATTTAATTTCTGTGTGCGTGCGTTAACTATAAACTATTTATAATGCATATAATATTTCATGGTTACTAGCTTACATGGATATTAGCTAAATCATCCATACTACATGGAAAATTACACAATTCATATTATGCTCCCGGAACCACTCCAGACAACCAGAATATATGTCTATCAAAGTTGCTTTTTCGATATGTGAACATAAAAAATTCTGAATTTAACTATCGCGTAAAATCTCCATTCGTTTAATAACATATAGCGAAATCGTTTACAAGCTTGTATACAATATTGATGATTTATGCGATATTGCTCTTAAATTTATACGAAATATCGCGTAAATTTATGTCAAATCTAGCGTTAATTTTATGTGCGCTATATCTCGCAGAAATTTACATGAATTTTTCGAACGGTGTGTATTTCAACAAATAAAGCGTATAAAATGCACAAAAAGGGCGTTATAGGGGTTTTGATCCAATTGGAAAAAGACTTCAAGTGTGTTGGTTTGTTGCTGCTGCTGCTTTGGTGAAACTGCTGTATTGTGATTTCATGAACTGATCTGACTTTGAATCATTGCTCTATGGGCATATTGTCGGAGTAAATAAGTTGAGAGTTTCGCTCCGGTATTTTCTGTCAGCTGTTTTGGCTGAGAATTGTTCGACATCACTTACCTCAAATGACCAAGCGTAACAAAACTAAAAGACAAGCCAGTAGCTCTCCTGAGGCCATTGTTGTTTCTAGCAATACAAGGCTTAATACAATAAAGCAGCAGCGCACTACAAAGCAGTCCGAACCCGGTGTCCTAATGGATGAAGAATGTGAGAGGGATAGCACTGATGCAGCAGTGTTGTCCTTAAATGACCTGCGAAAATTAAATCAGCAAGATATCACTCAGGCAAACCATCAAACTATGGAACGTATTGATGGCGTGGCGAGCCGTATCGATGTAGCTATCAGTAAGTTGCAGTCCGATGTCGAAGAGATGAAAAGTTCTCAGCAGTTCATCTCGGATGAATTAGAATCTATTAAAAATACACTCTCTGGACATGACAACGCTATCCGCTCCATGTCAGAGGAAATTCACGCTCTGAAGACAGATAATAGCACATTACGTAATCACCTAGAAGAGGTAAACTATGAGGTAAATGCTCTCAAACAGAAAAGTCTGGAGAGTCACTTGCTCATCTCTAATGTGATCAAAACAAACGGTGAAAACTTGAATGTTTTGATCGAGCGTATTTATAATCAGCTAAACATTACCTACAATGCGACGAATTTTCTAGGCGTTTCTCGTCTTACATCGAAAAATCAAAAAGGTGTTCAACCTTTTCTGGTACGCTGTATCAACGTTAGTGTTAAGGAACAGTTAATGAATGCTATTAAGGAGCGTCCATTCACCTGCGAAGAGATAGGCTTAGGCCTGAAGCAACAGATCTAATTTAATCACCATCTAACACCAATCAACCAGCGTATTTTGGGTACTGCGAGGAAGTTTCGGAAGGATCATAATTATCGCTTTGTGTGGTTTTTGCATGGATCTGTATTTATTCGGAAAGATGAAAACTCAAAGATAATCAGAGTGAACGATATTCAAGATCTGCCTACAGTTTAAGACAATGTTTGTTATTTCTTTTTTTTTTAGTTAGAATGGCTGAAAGTGAAAATTTAAATAAAGAACTTACTATCAAATACGCAACAGAATGTAATTTATCAGATAACTGTTTGAATATATTACACTTGAATACAAGAAGTTGTAGACATAAAATGGAAGAATTAAGTCTATTAATACATGATCTACGAGGAGTACATGTCGTTGTTTTCTCTGAGACTTGGTTGTATGAAAATGAAATTTGTAATATGCCTGGTTACGATGCTTTTCATTGTTGCAGAAGTGGTCGTGGTGGAGGCGTATCCATATTTGTATCATCTGGCTTGAGAAGCCAATTAGTTCTAACTAGATGTGAAAATGAATGCAACTACTTAATGGTAGAGTTAATCGATTATAATGTTAAAATTCTTGGAATTTATACTCTGGGAAGGAATCCCTTATTATTTATTAATGAATTAGAGCACATTATATCAAATCATAAAAAGTTATGCATTTGTGGTGATTTTAATATTAACCTATTAGACACTTGTAATCCAATCGTAGAAAACTATATTGAAAGTATCCAAAGCATTGGATTTATAATACTAAATAGCTTGGATCCACTTTATGCTACTAGGCGGTCGAACACTATTGCAACAACTATAGATCATTTTCTTACAAATATGTTTAATTACAAAATGGAACTAGTGGTAATGGATACAGAATGCCATTTATCAGATCATAAAACTAGTGTGTTGTCGTTTAAACTGCGGCCGGTAAAGGTCGATAGAAATTTCCAAAGAACAGTAATTAGGTATGATAATATACAAAACTCAGTATTAGCAATGCTTTTGGATACATCGGAAAGCTTTAATGATTTAAGTATGAAACTAAAAAGTGTAATTGATGATAACAAACATACAGTTAGTTATAAAAGGAAAACTGATATTCGTAAGCCGTATATTTCTCCTCAACTTTTAATTGCCATTAATCATAAAAATGAATTGTTCAAAAAATATAAGAGCGCCCCAAATGGGTCAATACTTAAAAGTAATGCGTTCAGAGATTATGTAACGGAAAGAAACAGATTAAGTAATCGAATAAAATTGGCTAAAGAAAAATACTACTCGGACAAAATCAATGAAAATCAAGCTAATTACAAAAAAATATGGAGTATTTTAAGAGAAATAATTTTTCAAAAACCATCCAACGAAAAAAGTAATCAGAAAATCTCATTAAAGAAAAATGGTGTAGTATTATCAAATGATAAAGATGTGGCAAATTGTTTGAATAATTATTTTGTAAATGTTGGTTTAACTAGTCTCCCTATTCTTGATTCTGTGAATAATTTCGAAAGATATATGTCTCACATTCATTTTCACCTATTGATGATGGTGTGGTAAAGGTTGTACTCAACTCCTTGAACTCGTCTGCTGCCGTTGGAATTGATAAAATATCTGTAAGGTTTTTAAAGAATTATAGAGATGTGATAGCTCCAAAATTGTCAGAATTAACTAACTATATTATTGAAACGTCCAGTTTTGATGATTGTTTAAAAGCAGCAAAAATTATACCCTTGTATAAGTCAGGAGATAAATTGTCAAAAAATAACTATAGACCTATTTCAATTCTGCCAGCATTATCAAAAATTCCAGAAAAAATACTCAACCAACAATTGAAATCGTTCATGATCCAAAACCAATTAATAAGCAATAGACAATTTGGTTTCATGCCAAAATGTAGTACAGAATCAGCATCATTAGAGCTTGTAAACTACGTTATAAGAGGTCTAGACGAAGGTGATTATGTGGCTTGTATCTTTATTGACCTGTCTAAGGCTTTCGATTGTATTCCACATGAAATTCTTCAGAAAAAGTTGAGTTTTTACGGTATTTCAGCTTCAGCAGTAAATTTAATAAAATCGTTCTTGTCTAATCGTCAGCAGTCGTGCAATATTGGTGAAATATTAAGTGATTCAGCTGTCATACGTGCTGGTGTACCACAAGGATCAATTTTGGGACCTCTTTTGTTTAATATTTTTCTAAATGATATTTTTAACCTGCCACTCAAAGGTGAGCTTCAATGTTATGCAGATGATGCAGTCTGGAAATATAGAGCAAACAATATCCCTGCATTGCAAATCATGATGCAAAAAGACTTGGAAATTATTCCCAAATGGTTTTCTGTAAATATGATGAAAATCAATACCGAAAAATCAATTCAATTCATCAATTCAATTGATGAAAGAGAATTAAAACAAGTTTTGGAAGTTGATTATTTGGGACTTAGAATCGATAATAATCTGAAATGGAAACTGCACATTCAAAAAATAAAAAATAAAATTACACCAGTCATTTTTGCTCTGAAAAAAGCCAGAAAATGCCTAAACATTAAATGTTGTTGGAACCTCTATAATTCATTTATTGTCCCACATTTAAATTATATGAATTGTATATGGGGTACAGCTGGCGTATTGCAATTAAATGGACTAAGAGTACTTCAAAATAAAGCAATTGAAGCTATTAAAAAACTTGCCACATTGTTTCCAACTATAAATTTATACTCTGAATCCCTGCTTTCGCTAAATGATTTGTGTAAATATAACGTACTTCTATTCATTTATAAAATAAAAAATGGTCACATAAGATGTAATATTCCTCTTATACAGGCACAGAGTATACACTCTTTTGATACAAGAAATAGAGAAAATTATATAGTAGGAAGAGCTAGAACTGAATTAGCTGCTAGGAATGTATTTTTTTCTGGAATTGTGAAATTTAATGCGTTACCCTCTGAACTCAAATTAGAAACCAACATTATTACATATAAGAAAAAAATGCGTGAATTTGTTTATAGAGAAAATGTTTGAATTCAACTTAGTTTTAAGAAAATATATGTAATATAATTAGTTTTAAGCTGCTTGCTCACCACAAGATTTCTCCAGCTAATTGGCTAGCCACAGTTTGTATAAACTTTACAGCCAAAATTATAAATAAAGAAAAAAAATAATAAAAAAAAAAATTTACGTCCTACTAAGCACTACTAAGTATTACATCTTTTTTTGAAATGGTTTAAAAAAATGAATATTTATTTCAAAGATGTCTTCTAAATTTATTCACGTTTCTATGCCATTGGAATTGATAAAGAGTCACACATTAGAGCGATATTGATAAAAATCTATAACTGATTCTTGATTCCAAATTCGTCCTGTAAGTTTCAATTCCGTCCTAACGCATTGAAACGCCATTAGATTTTCTTCGTTCTACGTCCTACGAGTGGATACACTAGGAGCGCTTCTTTTGTTTTTAGAGCAATAAGTGTTAATATTTATATAATGCGCTATAAAAGGCTATGTAGCTTATAAGCTGACCTTTCGGACCAAATGTATAATCATGTTTTCTGCTCAATAATAAAGAAATGGGCGATTTCGGCGAAGTAGCGCTCTACCCCATACGATTTAGTTTGAAATAACATGAACAGTTTGTGAAGCCTTACGATTTCTGGTTACTCAGAAAATGTGTGATACTGTTTTACAACTTTTCACATTTCGAACAGCTTCTTCCGGATTCCCTTCTTCCGGATGGTTCCTGAAGGTGCACAATTAAACGATGCAGGAATGTATGCTTGAATGATTTTTTTTTCTCGAAGAGTTGACTCTTTCACCAGATAAAATCTGGTGTAGTGTCAATCGTTTATGGAACCGGTTCAGCCGAACGTGTTGGTTCTAAAGAACTTAATTTGGCTGAAATCTTCTTCCCTTCGATCGTTAGCATCGCTTGAAATTTTCATCCTACTTTGTCTATCCTTCGAAATTTCCTTGTCATAAATTGGGATTTTATTCACTATGAGGATCCATCTTTTAAATTATCAGAGTGATACACTGTAAGAAGTCTAAAACGCTAAATTATATGAAGAGCTTTGAGTTTGTTGGTTTATTTCCTTTGAATTCCGTTATAATTGCTTATCTTTTGACAGATACGCGTATTTCGTTTACTACTAGCAGACTTCATCAGTGCAAGTTGTAGACGAAATACGCGTATCTGTCAAAAGATAAGCAATTATAACGGAATTAAAAGGAAATAAACCAACACACTCAAAGCTCTTCATAAAGGGATTCCGTTAAGAGGTTCGAAAAATTTAAAAGATTGAAATATATGCTTTTTGCTCTTATTTATAACCTAATGGTTTTATGGTTGCTTTTATAACGATAGAACACGTTTATAGAGTATTTTATCAAGACATTAATAAACAATTGCTAATGAAGTTTTTGATTGAATTACAGAAAAGTTTTACGGAGGGGTTGAGACCTGCTTTAAATTTATTTTTGATAAAAGACAGTTTCTGATAAAAGGTTTTTTAAACATCAATAAGCTGAACTACTAAGCAGGAATATTTTACACTTTGAAATGTTGTATTTAAACTAAATGGATTGATCGTTGTCGTTATTAAACCATCATAAACCAGAGTGGATACCAAATGGTTGCTGAATTGTTAATTGGGAAATTTAATGATATAAGAAGCAATCCACAATTAATTTTCAAACAATCTATTCATATCTATTATGTAAGTCAAATCAAGCGTCATTTATGGTCACTGCCGCATAATAGGGCTCTATATTAAAGCTAGAAACGTCTTCTGTCGTTCCGGGTGGTCTGGGCAGCATGACCAGCATAAAATGCAGCAATCCGTTTTTGTTACCGTGGAAAACTAAAAAAAAAGAACAAACAACTAATTAGCACGTATTGCCAACCAAACATTACTATTACGATCCATTTACAAGATATAAGAATTGAAATAACTACAATTGATTGATCATGAAACTAGAAATCAACCTAAACGCACAGGAAAAATCGCACACTAATTTTTCTGCTTCCTGACAGGTACTCTGAACACGTCCAGAAAGTTTACGCTAAAGTCGTGTAATTTTATAGGAGATGCCGCAGAGAATTACTTGCGCAGCGTAAAGTTCAGATATAAGTAGTGGAATTTTACGCGATGTCGTGTAATTTGCAATGATTAGTGAGGTACATTTCATGTGCGCGATATATTGCATAAAACTACGCTAGAACTTTAATTATGTGAGCCTTTTTTCTGCTAGTTTTTTAAATTACGCTTACATTTAAAGTCTTTCTTTTGCAACCCTGCTTTTGGACCACTGTGAGAAAGTGGATTAGATTTCCAGTACTGTCGACTTCACTGGATATTAAGTATCTTTGTGCTTCCCACACATAATTGATATCCATGCAATGTTTGGCATAGATAGCTCTCAATTAATACGTATAATAGTGCTTTAATGAACAATTAATTGAGAACCGGCAATCCACGAAGAAGAATAGGAAGAAGAATATGAAAAGAAGATTAATCAGACTAAGAAGAAGAAGAAGAAGAAGATATTATTGTTACCCATATTTAGCAGTGTCCAAAAGAACCCAAAGACACATTTTATCATGTATCGAAGGTTTATTCCGACGATGTCAAAATAAGTGGCACCGGTCGTTAATTTAATTTCGGTTCCAATTATCATTGAACTGGACGTTAATTCACGATGAACCATTTGGCTGAAATCACATAATATTTAATGAAAAAAGGGCACCGTCAATTTCCCAACATTTTCGCTCGTTATGTAAAATGGGTTGTTAAGTTAATTCTCCACATTTCTCTAATTTACCCGTCCACCATGAATTCCGTCGTTTCCCTAGCACATCTGTGCACCAGCCTGGTACAACATAATCTAGGCCTGACACCCGGGGTCTCTGGTTCTCCAGTGCCTGTAGCTCGCCTCAACGGAGTAAGTGAATGAAACAGAGGTCGAGGGTTGAATTTATGCTCCGTTGAACTTTCTCTTTTCCCGGATGCGATTTGCTGTGGTGAGGTGTAGCTTGGCGTAGTGGCCAGTCGAAAAGCCTCAGGAGGCAAGAAAAGACCAAATTTATGGTTGTCATTAGTGATTTTTGTTCTTGTTTCATTGAAAATGTTTTAACACTGAAAAGGGATCGACGGCAAGCGACCAGCCGTGTCCAATCTTTTTCACTTTGGTGAAAAAATGACTTCCCGTTTGGATCATGATTTTGGTGAATGCGCGATGGCCACTTGACGTTGGTTTGTTGGAAGTTATGGTGAATGCGGTTCGAATGTGCTTTTAAACATTCACTTGTACCGACACAACAGGTTTGCTAAATCCAAAGCTTTTGAAGGAAATTAAACAGGTGTGTTGATATTCTGATGGTATTTTACTTTTCACGGATTGAAGAATATATTCCGATAAACATTACCTGTTATTCATCAAATGTCTTGTACATAAATGAGAGTAGGATTTAATACAATTACGTGTACTCGATAATAACATTTTTTTAAATGTGCATAATACTCTCGGACGGGGTTGAGTCGCAAACTGTTGCATTTCATACACTAGATTAGCAGCCATGAAATATGTTGTCGAATGCGACCCACTAAAGGGTGAACCGTTTAAAATCCGCACACACTCAAATTGCTCTAACTTTTAATCCGTTGGGTAAAATTAATTGCGAAGACATAGTTTAATGTGTATTGTTTACACTCTGTGAGTTGATTTCATCAAGTGCGCAAAAGTTTTCAAAATGGTGACGAAAGAACAGTGCGTGCACAAAAAAGTTTTGCACGTGTACTTTGAGAATAAGGATCGGTCGCATCGTGTTATCGGAAAAAAAAAGTTGAGAATCGCGAATTCCACAGTGTTTGGTATCATAAAACGGTTCAAGGAACGTCTGACTGTGGATCGCAAGCGAAAATCCGAAAAAAAAACCGTCAGGTCAACAAGAACGATCACAAACGCGGTTGGGGCCTTTAAATGGAAACCGAACGCCTCAGTTCGAGGTGTGGCTAAAAAGTTGCATGTGAGCAAGACTTTCGTGCAGAATACCAAAACTCGAGCTGGACTACGTGCGTTTAAGGTTCAGAAGTCCTCAAACCACGACGAGAAACAGAATACGGTCGCAAAATGGATGACGAGACATATGTGAAGGCGGACTTCAACCAGATTCCAGGAAACCTGTATGTGACTGCCAAGGATAAGTGTGATGTTCCCGAGAACCTCCGGACACAGAACATGTCGTAGTTCGCCAAGAAGTTCTTAATTTGGCAAGCGATTTGTACTTGCGGAAAACGGAGTATACCTTTCGTTACCGCAAGCACCATGAATGAACAGTTGTATTTGAAAGAGTGTCTCCAAAAGCGGCTTCTCTCTCTCCTGAAGGCTCACGACGGTCTGACGATCTTCTGGCCGAATTTGGCAACACAAAGGACGTGCTAGAGTGATATAAGGCGAATGATGTTGATTTCGTTCCAAAAGATCTGAATACCCCCAAACAATCAGGAACTGCGCCCAATAGAAAAATTCTGGGCCATTATGAAGGAGCACGTCTTCTAAAACGACCTTAAGTGGTGAAAAATGTAGAAGAAATTATGAAAGCATGGGCTAATATGCAAAATAATGGTCGATTCTGAGGTCGTGCAGAACCTTATGGATGGGGTTAAGGCCAAGGTTCACGCATTCGGATATAAAGGCGAAATAAATTAATCAATTGATGCCAAAACTAATTTTAATTGTTTATTTTTACTCCCTGAAATTTTTGTGATAATCGGATAAAAACTTGAATTTTGAGAATGAATTTCGTGTGTGGAACGGTACACTCTTTATGTGAAATGCCATTTATTCACGACCCACCACTATTACCTTCAAAACTCAGAAACAACGAATATAAAAGATCATTGACTACACGGCGAATCAGAACGACTCAAATTTGAGTTTAGTTCACTCATAATCGCCAAAAGTGCAGGAACTCAGCGATGAGTTAATTTGCCTCATGTTTTCCCAGGTTTTTCCAGGATTTTCGAGGGAAAAATTCCCGAATTTGAGAAAAGTAAAAATTGGATTCACTCAGTCTATTGGTACTACTCCGAGACTGAATAAAATTTTCGTCAATTTCCCCATTTTCCGGCAAATTTTTTAGGTTTTCCACAGAAAACCATGGGACAAATTTTACTCATCGCTGAGTTCCTGCACTTTTGTCGATTATGAGTGAACTAAACTCAAATTTGAGTCGTTCTCATTCGGCGTGTACATTAACACCAATAACAGATAGCCTGCGACGAGTGTCTGTGGATTACGACCATAACTTAACCAGACCATTACGAAATAAACTGAGAAAATTTGGCATTGTTTCCCCCAGGAGAAACAACCAACTAAAGACGAGATTGGGAAACACTAAAGACTCAGTTAACGATTTAGGAGAAGCAGGAATTTACAAAATATCCTGTTCTCAGTGCGACAAAATATACTCAGGGTAGACATAAAGAACTTTAGAGACAAGATTTAAAGAACATTTAGCAGAAGTGACAAAAGCTACTAAGGACACGGAAAAGGTATCCATTACCATTTCAAATCCAAAGTGGCTGAACATGTATTTACTGACAATGATCAATAAACAAAACACACGTACCTGTACTATCTACTACTCACTACCTACATGACAACACACATATATGCACACTACCTATACACGTTTATAAGGAATAGAAGCAATGCTTTTTCTTTAAGTCTATGACTAGACACTGAAGAAGTTTGCAAGTAGTAAACGAAATATTTATCTAACATAATTCAGGGTATAGCTATCAGTTGCACCTTTCTTTACAAACAAATGATGTTGAACTATCAACGACTCGCGCTAGTTGGCGCTTACACTTTTGGTGTACCTACTACATCGAAAACGAAAACGACATTAGTCAGGTCGTTTCGGTGTTTTTGATGCGGAAGAGTGGCGCGTGGTCGTGACGGTCCGGCGGGGTATGAAGGAGAAGAAAAAGTTTTAAAACGGAATAGAGTTCATCGGAGATAGCTTAGGGTGCGGTTTACTTAGGTGCAATGTGCAATTAAAAAAAAACTGTATGGATGTTTTACTACGAGACTAAAACCTCTAAAAAATGGTCTACATAGTTTATGAACAGCCCAATTTTCGTTCCAGTTTTTTGTTGCGTAATGCCTTCGTAAAGGTTTCGAATTTTCCCAGAGAATCAACTCCCGGAATCGGAAAACGCAAAACCTATTTCTCGAGATCCCTATTTCCCGGGAATAAAGGGTGTATTCGATAAAAATGGCACACAAACATTTACTCACCAAAATTAAACCCATTATCGGATTTTCTCGAAATTTTCAGGGAATGAAAAACTTCTAGTGAGTTGTGGTTTAAAAAAATATTTTATTTTATTTCATCTCCCATCAAGAATGCCCGCACCTTCCTTTTCACTCCACCCATCACATTTTGTACAACAGATTTTCCTAGTGTTTTTGTTGTTTTTACCCAAATGTCCTTCAAGTCTAGCTCTGTTATAATAGTTTTGGCATGTTTGCGAAGTTCCGTCTTCATAATTGCCAGAATTTTTCAATTGGGCGAAGTTTCGGTGAATTTGGTGGGTTCATATCTTTTTACACAAAATTGACTCCGTTGGCTCGGTACCACTCCAACACGTTTCGAGCGTAGTGGCAGGATGCTAGATCAAGCCAAAACAGAGTTTATCCTTTGTGCTTCCTTATGAATGGCAAGAGACGCTTCTTAAGGCACTCTTCCGTAACTCGCACCGTTGATTGTTCCGAAAGTGATGAAAGGAGCGTTTATTTCACCACATCCGCAGATCGCCTGCCAGATCAGGAACTTCTTTGCAAATTACGATAATTTCTTCTTTCGAACCTTCCGGAACATAGAACAAATACTTGGCAACGAAATATTCTTGCCTAGGAAGTTGATGGAATTCGGCCTTGATGTAAGTTTCGTCATTCATCACGATGCAACATGATTTGGTGAGAGACTTCGTGTAATGTTTCCAGGCGCGAGTTTTCTCAGCGATGTTTTGCTTTCCATTGCGGTTTGTGGCTTTTTGCACCTTGTAAAAATGTAACCCAGCACGCTTCATGATTTTCTGCACAAAACCGACTTACACCTTGGACTTTTTAGCGACATCTCGAATAAACATGTTTGGACGGTTCTTAAACTGTTGCACCACTTTCCTGGCCATTTTACTGTCCATTAGACCACTTTTAAGACCACTTCCTTCCTTCCTTCAGGCACTGAGACGCTTTTTGATGGTTCTTATCACACGAGACACAGTCGTTTTTGCAATTCCAAGCTTTTTAGCGATCCATCGGTGGGACGTCTCTGGATTCTGATTGTAAGTGCACAAAATTTGTTCACGGACAATTTATTGTTTTCAAGACATGGCTGGAACTCCTGTATGCATAACCATGAAACTTGACAGATGTAATCAATACACTTTGAATAAGATTTACTCAAATTTTCATGTTTTTACTGATACGGTTCAAAAGTTACAGAAGATTTTCGGTGTGCCATTTTTATCGAATACACCCTTTATGCTCATACATACACACAAACAACAAAAATTGTATCAATAAAAATAATGCATTTTTAAATTGAAAGTGTCCCTAAATTCCTTGTTTCCACAACGAAAATATTCGAAATAAAAGTTAGTTTTTCAAATTGAAAGTTTTTCTTTCGCTTTTGACCCGAGATTTTAAAAGTGCATTGTTTTAAAACAAAATTTGTACAACTGTCTTTCCCTTCATCGATGTTTTTACTGGCTGCACTGAAATCTGATTTGCTGCCTTTTCCGTTAGTCTGGCTGCTGTGAATATGACATCCAGTTTAGAAGTAGCAACTCGATTGATTCTTCCCATACAGCATGTTTTCTTCGATGTATATTCCGGCATTATTTGCTGGATCTACGAAGTGATCCAAGTGCAATTGACATTCCAAATGGTAAGTTCACTATTTTCAATGTTCGGATTTTTAGATTATTATTTATATCAGACTACGCAATTTGCCAGGACGACCTGTTGAAGGATCAAGCTCTACGGAAGGGCTACGCAACCTCTGCCTTCAATGTAAAAGTTGGCCTCCTAGCAGAATTTTCATACTGCCGTACTCTAACGGAACTATCCACCTACATTCTTCTAAAGATCATTCTCTAGCTAATAAATCATCACACTAAAGCTTCATGTTAGCATTTCCAACCAACTCTGAAAATCGTTAACTTCGCGTATGAAGTAACATAAAAAACACTTTGAATGTAACAACTCAAGGCGGGAGTAGCCGTCAACAATGCTGATGATGGTACAGCACGCAACAACCACCCTACTGCTTTCTCTCTGAGATGATCACGTTGGTCATGACGAGAGGAGCAACACAATAGTTGGGTAAAGAAGAACTGCATTATAACACACCATCGACTGGAAATGCTCTCGCGACGTGGGGCTTTAGGTAGTGATGAAAACGTCGCTAGAACTATTCCACAGCCGCAGTCAGTTTATGAGCAACAAGAGGGACGCACATTTTTGCCTGTGGACTTGGAGACATACTTCAAGTCCCCGCGTACATCGTACGGGCTAGGCAAAAATGTGCGTCATCTTGAAAACTGTCGCTTTAATGGCCCTTCGCTCATTTTCAACTTCTATTCAATTTTCATACTGCCGTACTCTAACGGAACTATCCACCTACATTCTTCTAAAGATCATTCTCTAGCTAATAAATCATCACACTAAAGCTTCATGTTAGCATTTCCAACCAACTCAGAAAGAGTAATTTTTATATCTTTTGCTGCATAACGTTAAATTAATTGTTAACCAAAAAAAAATAAAAAAAAAATAAAAAAAAAAAATTTTTTGAGCATTTTTGCTTGAAATAAAAACGATTGTTTAGAATATAAAATGAAAATTATGTAATTTAGTTGAAAATCTTCGTTATCAATTTCAAAATATTGTGTTCTATTCAAAATATCACTCATCGTTTTAATAATAACTCATGTTCAATCCAAAAGTTTGTTTTTAAATAACATGAATCCGTTTTTAATTTCAACACTGCCAAACTTTTCATTTGACAGTAGTACAATGCATTTTGATAGTTTCAACTTTTAAAAGCAGTGAACAGGCAACTTTTGATTTGACGAATGGCTGATTTTCGTATTGAAAGCTTACCGCTTTCTACCAAAAAGAACCAACGCAAACTTTTAATTCTACAAACGGATTTTTTAATTTTAGCAATGATTATTTTGTGTGTGTAAGTACAAAAGATGAAAAGCAAGTTTGTAATAATACAAATGTACATAATAATTATAATAATTATTAGATATTATAATATTTGTACAGTATGGTTTCTTTTTTGTTTGCTTATTAATTTATTTGAAAAGGCTCAATCAAATTACCTTTACAGAGGCGAGGATTTCGCGCTCTATATAAGAAGCCTCTTCCATCAGAACAAGATCCGCTTTCAGTGGTATGGTAGAATCGCCAATGGGGGACAGAGCTCAGCCATTGCAGCAATGGTCGCAAACGTGGTCAACACTCACACACTCATCACTAAACGGTTGCTTTCCAAAGTCGACGACACATCGAAAGAAAGAACTACTACTGAAGACCAATGAGAAGAGTCAATGGTTGCTGCCGAGTAAACAGACGATCGTGTGACACACATCGAGAGTTGTCTGCTTTTATCGACTCGAGCCGAATGAACATTGAAGTTTGTTTTCTGGATTTTTAAATATTTCTGTCGCGTCTGTCCGCTCGAAAACTCGTGTATATATGTATATGTATATGAAAGTATATAATTGACGTTGACGGCAAAGACTTTCCTAGCAAAGATTGACAGTTTTTATGGGAATTTTCGGTGGAGCGAAAGGATAGTACGAAGTCCGCCATGTGTCACGCACAGTCTGATGTTTGCTTATGGATTTTACCATAGGAGTAAAGAGCTATAGAGTCGCCGTCAACGCCAATTTATCTCTGTTTATGAACCCGAAGTTTTGAGCATCATTCGTATCTTTTCTAGCTCTATATTTCCAACACGAAGAATCATCCCGCATGTCTTACTCTATCTTCGTCACTCCATATCCAAACATGATAGGTGTATCGTGGTGCCACACTGTTTCAATTTTACTGACAATAACCGTATTGTCAATACATTCTATATTGACGTCAATACATCGGTATTGACAATATTTATGTAATCACATCATCAATATTATTGTCAATAATTCCCCTTCGCGTTAATATATAGATTGTAGGGTTCGCTTAATTCCATCTTCTTCACTTCATATTATCGCATCTTATGAATTGATTGCTTCGGAATCGATCTTCAATTGTCATAACATGAATAATTTTCGTGAATTCGGAGCTATCCGAAGCTCAAGTTTAACCAATATCGGCATGTACCTTTCATTAAGCTAATTCATGTTATTTCATGATGTCGTCTCTCAGTGTTGCCAAATGCAATTTGTCGACTTCACACCTAATAAAACTTAATTATTTTTTAATTAATTACTACCATGTCACATATACTACACAACCCTCTTCGAATGTGCAGACTGCATGTATCTCCTGGTTGTATCTGATACCTGATTCAAGCTACAATATAAATTATTTGTTAGTTGAAGAATTCATATCCTGCAGGTTATCATAGAAATTACTGGTGTCCAATCAGATACGTGCTTTCTGCGATCGTTTAACATGTAGAGCAGATACGTTGTAGCATAATGTATTGGGTTATCATTTAAATTACGTTATATTTAATAAATTGGAATGCCTAATTTGAGAGCAGGATGGGGGAGTTTGAATCTCGTGTTTTATTTTTCCTGTTCAGAGGGAATCAACAGTGAAAGCACTCTCGGCAACGCAAAAATGCCAAGTGATTTATGTAGGGTAATTTAGTTTTAAATTTATGCACGCTTTCTCCGAAACATCGGGATTGGTGGGTTGTTCACGTAAAGGTTCCACATTCTAGGGTTAAAGCTAGGCTGATTTAATTTGCTATAAAATGGGCATCCATTATGTTTCCAGGGTTTGCCGATACAAGTTAGGGCAGTTTATCACCTTATCGCCAGTGTAGATTGTTGGAAATTGAGCAGTGAATTTGTCAATTTAGAGATTCATTGCGGCTACCTATCATTTAGAGTGACACATTTGATAAGTAGAATAGAATTTAAATTTCATTTTTGCTGCTACAATTCATTGGTGTATGGTGTCTGCATAAGTATAGTACAAAGAATAAGTGCCTGAATAATTTAAAATTGATTCAACTTATTCTATAACATGGTTCCATCAAATCCATGCATCGCGTTTAATGAAATGGCATGCGTAGAATAAGACACTGAATGAGAAGCTCATCAATTATGACAGAACTGGTGAGTTGTCCTTTAGCTGGTGTATGTCTGTATATTACACTACATTAGCAGCGCCGGTGGTGTAGTGGTAAGCGTGCTTACCTCTCACCCCAGCCAGCAGGCTTGGGTTCAATCCCAGTCGGCGGCGCCTGGATGTTCTGAGGCATAACATCTCTGATCACGCGTTTGTTCGGAAGGGAAGTAAAGCCGTTGGTCCCCGGTCCATAAGTTGATGGGTCGATAGGTAGGGTCCAGGTGTGAGAGCTGTCTCCCTGGCGTTGGCAGCATTGTTGCTCAGCACAAAAAAAAGATCGACGAAAAACAAACCAAAGAAAAAAAAATAGACAAATTAAGGGACAAGCCTGCTGTAAAGCTTTTGCGTCTATGTCTCTCGCTTGAACTACTAAAATTAAAAAAAATCAGTGAAAATCAAATAATAAGTAAATTTATTCCAAACTTGTACATACTTTGTTCAGTTGACCCTATTTATTTATAAAAAAAATTAAAAAAAATCAATTTCATTTGAAAATATTACCGACTTGTTCTACTGTTCAAAAACCCGGTTAAATTCTACCAACTTCGGTGATCGGTATGCACATTCTATTCAAATTCCTGGACATGTCTCGAATGGTTTAAACATTTTGAAGCTACTTAAAACCGATTTAAAATTGAGACTTGTTGATTCATTGCTAAAGAATTAATAAAACGATTAAGGAGAAATATTTATGAAACGTTTGGATATAAAATCAGTTGATCGGAATACGAATTAGAATGGTATCATTGTGCTTGAAAATTTAGTTTATTTTATTCAAGCTTTTAACTGACGGAGCGTTTTTAGATAAACAGTGAAGATTTTCGGAACAAAAAGGATTAAAATTAACTGCTGCTGAAATTTTTAAAAATTCGGTATAAGGATTAAGGCATCTTTTTTTTCTCCTTGATTTGTTTTCCGTCGATCTCCCATGTTGAGCACCAATTCTACCGACGCCAGGGAGGTAGCTCTCACACCTGGACGGCTTTACTTCTCTAGGCGTGATCAGAGATGTTATGCCTCAGAACATCCCGGCGGCGCCGACTGGCATTGAACCCACGCCTGCTGGGGTGAGAGGTAATCACGCTTACTACTACTCCACCGGCACCGTTGATCAGGGATTCTATTCAGCATAATTTCAGTATGCGGGTCTGGGTTAAATCGGGATTTTCTGAGGCATAAAATCTCTGATCTGTAAAGTGAAGTAAAGTCGTTGAAGGGTTGTTCAGCCGTTGGTAGGGTTCAGCCCAAGCAACCAAAGTTGCGCATTGAACAATAAAGCTCACTTTCAAGTACGATAAAGTTCAAATAAAGTTCCAATAGAACCTTCAAGTTCCATAAAGTTCTAACAGAACTTTCGAGTTCCATAAAGTTCAAATAAAGTTGCGAACTTTCAAGCTCCATGAAGTTCAAAAAAAGTTCTGACAGAACTGTCATGTTCTTACAAAGCAACGAAAAGTTAAGCATTCCATGATAAAACCCACTTTCAGGTCCCTTACAGTGTATAAAAAGTTCAAACAAAACTTTATGGCTACTTTAGAAGCTATAGAAAACACAAGAGAAATTTCTGGCTCCAAAAAGTTCCGATGCGTACTCTTAGCAACTTGAAGTTCAAAAAAAATTCCAATAAGCATCCCTAAGCACTTCTTAGGAATTTCAGGCAAGGCTGAAAACATGGCCGCATTAAAGTTCCGAACAAGTTTTCAGTGGAACTTCTTAGCAACTATAAAGATTCTTAAAAATTCCCTGCGGAACTTGTTAGTAAATTAAAAGTTTCTTTAAAGGTCGGCCAAAGCCGACATGAAACAATCCGCGCCTTACGGGAACAAATAAAAAATCCGAAATGAGAAAAATTACTCATGATTTCATGAACATAGCTTATTTGAGCATAGATATCATGAGCTATGTTTGCGTAACGCACCCAAGATTCCTGAAATCATGAATCATCCGAGTTAAAATCATGAACTAAGTTCATGAGTTTTACTTTTTGTTTTTAACCAAAACATATAACGATTATTAAACCCATACTTTGACCACTAGACTATCAGTACTGATGGATGGCAAAAGACGTATAAGAGATACCTATGTAGTGTGGTGAACACGGTTTTCAAGGTAACACTTGAAACGGTCATGATTCCGTTGCATTATGTAATCATGAATTTCCATACCGAAATAATGAATCGTTGTTATGATTTCATGGGATGGCAAGTTTTTTGTAGGTATCAAAATTTCATATAGGTAAAAATAAAATGATCAGTGGCTTAAATAAATCATAATTCTTATATTTATGCAATGTGTCAATATTCTATACAAACATTAAAGAAATGAATTTATATAGCAATGTCCGGGTTCAAACCCGTATATTCGGCATGCGATCTAAGAACGCTAACCACTGCGCCACAAGTGCGTTGGAATACCATGCGGGCAAACACCAATTTAAAATTAATCAAGGTGTTGTGTTTCGTATTAAAGCAGAACCTTGCCAATATCTACGTAGTCAGGTAACTCTGAACCTGAAAAGGTTACACGAAACGAGTTTGACAAGGAATAAGTTTTTTTGGAGCTCCCGACACATTTGAAGGCAGCCCAATACCTTCATCTTCGGGAGAGTTTTTAAAGATTCCGAAGGAATCGGGACCCAAGAAATCATCACTAGTTAAAATCGCTTCGGTGACCACTCCTTCACTTTTTACCTCACTACTCGGTATGTAGACTCGGTATTCAAATGAAAAAAGCTTGCACGCAACAATTTGGTTAGCCTGCTTCTGGTCATCAACGGTAACGCGCAGTTTTATTTGTGTCACCTTGAAAATATAGGTAACGGCCGAAAAATGTGGGGTTAGCCTTTCGAGGCCTCTGAGTAAGCCTTTAGGTGGGGGAGTGCAGGATGTGGGGGCGATGGTGTGGGAGGGAGGGGGGTGCAGGTGGACGAGGAGGAGATGGTGGGGGAAAGGGCTTTGGGCGATAACTTTTCTTAGGATATGCTTCTGTATTTTTGCTAGGAAAACGAGTCAACTGGAAAGTCAAGGGTATCCATTTCAAAATGGTCCTCGAGACTTTCGTGTGAGGGGATTTTAAGAGTCTCGTCGTCTGAGATGCAAAGCGACCATCCCCTGCCTTTATTTTGTTCATCCATTGTGGTTAAATATCGCCGTAATGGTGTTTTTGGTAAATGTTTTACAAATAATTACAGTAATTTCAAATAATATCTAACATAGAATTAAATAATGTATAAAAAAAGAAAATAAAAATGACATAGTTTCACTCTACAAAAGAGAAAAACGAAAAAAAAAAACAAATTCAAGAAAAAAAAAATAAAATAAAATACAGTTTACAAAATTTTGGATCACCCTAATTATGCACCAGCCTAATATTGAACCAGGGAAACAAGGAAGATGCGATACTAGCGAGAATAAAACAACAGCGACACGATATACCTTCTACACTGAGGCGGCAGTGGACTGGAGAGATGCAATTGTTTGACACAACACCCGTTGAGTCAATATCCTCGTAGCTGGTGCGTCTCGGTCGACTCGGTAGGCAATTTCGTTGTTGCTGTCGATGGTGTGATGTGCCGATAGTGATGATGATTTTACAGATGTTGATGTTGCGATGATGTTGTGTTAAAACTGGACCGTAATCAAAGCTCTCGGCTTCCTCACTCGCGCACTTGTTGTATTTAACACTATGCCAAATAACTTTGGTGTAAAAAAACCCTCGTGTGGGCGAAAACTAAAAAAAAATAACAAATAATAGTCTCATACAACGAGACCAGTATGTCTTGACCGGCTCAGCGTGCGAGACAGATATGAAAAAAAAAATGTTTATTGATGCAAATAACTTGAATATACAGAAAATCATTACAAGAATATGTTTCTTAAACTCCTATAGAGTAAAGTGTAGATAATATTGACCAGTTGTTTTTTTTTAAATAGTACTGTAAAATTAAGTGCCAAACAAATTTCCAAAAACTGTAAGGACGATTCTATACGCGGAGGGAGGGAGTTCTATAAGCTCTCGAAAATGGTCTACATAGCTTATTAACAGCCCCATTCTATCAAAGATAAATACTAAGATGAAACTGTCGGAAGAAAAACTTTCTATTTTAGTGTCCTCTTTGACGGTCCCTTTCATCCAATGAATACCCCCCGTATTCAAGGTAATTTTGTCATTTTTATCAAAACAATCACACCATAATCAGAGATGTCCCATTTTTTTATTACTCGATTAACAACTAATCGATTATTTTTAATTCGCTGTGCTGCCATTTTTCCACCATGGAGAGTGCAGAACATGTTTGAAACGATCGGTGATGATCCTCTGGAGATATTAATGCTTATACCGGCATGATATAACCGATTACAAATATTTTACTTTTCGGTTCGTTAATCGATTAATCGATTATTCGAATGAAAATCGGCCATCACTAGATGAATGTGAAACGTCATTTTAAATATAAGGACCGTACAAAAATAATGATACAATTTGAAAGGGACCGGGACTAATCACAAATTACGTCCCCATGGTAACTGAAATAAACACGAGTGTTCACCGGTTGATTCTATGTTGATGGCACATTTCCTATATGAGCAGTGATTATTTCTTCTGCTAACTGTTAAACCTGCTTTCTATTCAACAGTTTTTTTTCTGACAGGGTCACGCCATTAAACTTACATTTTTTTCAATTGAGTTAAAGTGAATCGTACCAGCGGTATCGGTTGGACCTCAGAACAACTTGGTTACACTTCGGAACAACTTAGGATCGCTTTAGCTTGGACTTTTCATTCCAAGTAGACACTTCACCTAGCTGTCCAAGAGGATACGTTCGTTACTTCGGGCCAACAGTAAAAGTAATAATTTTGAGTAAGAAAATGCTCATTATTATTGGTTATTCAATCCCTTTTATACTGAACCTAACAGCATTTAAATTTTATATCATTCAATTCTGAATCAACTTTGTACATTATATATAGGGTTTTGATATCCCATCTCAGAATCTTAATTGATTCGATTCTATCTGGACCGAAGTAAATTTATTTAAATGCCTTGCAATGTTCCTCCATACGTTACCGACTTATACACATATGAGGCGTACATTGTCTCCTCACATCTGGCCTAATGAAATATAAAGTTTGTCTTCGTTTCGTTATTTGTTAGACTACTATAGTATAAATTTGTCTCTTTCTAGATTGGCACAGCCTCTATGTAAGGTATTTCACCTGTTTACTGTATAACTTTAGCTTTTCATGTGTCGGATTTTACCTACTCTACCTTACTCTTTTGCTTTACAAAGTTCTCTTCTTGAGTCACCTATTCTTCTATAATTTACAAATGCATCATATAGATTGTCGATCACATTTGTATTCAGTTTAGTAAATAGTTCCCGATTGAACATGTCATTTAACGTGTTGACGAATTCTTGATCGCGGTGCAGTTATACACGTAAAATTTGACCCCTACAATTGAACTACCCGCCCCCATTTTTTATTGTTTAATTTTTAATATTTTTATTTTTACGAACAAAGTTATTTTCCCCAAATGCATTGCGTCTAGAAAATCATATCGTGAGGGTTTTATTCAAAAATAACAATTATTGATAACCTTGATTCTGCTGCAGTTCTTTGCAGTTGTGTTGGTTGTATTAGATGTTAGATAAAAGCTTCTTTTATCGATATGTGTGCTGAAAATACCTGGGAATGTCTTCACATGGCCGTGGCAATACAAAGAGAAAGTCGGCGAAGAGAATTTGTCAATGTTAATTAGGACCTAATGCAATGTTCAGCTTGATTTGTTGTTTGAAACATATGCCAAGGATGTAATAAATTTAACCTTACATTGAATGTAAGATAAATTAGTTTTGCGTGTAGTTCAATGTCTAAACTAGCAATGTAGACATGTATTTAAAATTGACAAACAGTAATTTTGCCCTGGGCGTGCATTTTACCTCATGTTCCCGTATATGATGCGAAAGAAAGCTCGAAAGGTATTCTGCACCTTCAAGAGGCACACTCCATGGGGCATAGCGGCTTTTTGCTGAATATGAACATTTGGTTAACTGACCTACATTCAGTCGACTGATTTATTTCCTGTTTCCATGAAGATGTATGAATTAATCTACTGTACAGATATGATCTGATCAATTTCATATTCAGAACGATCCTAAGAATTGGGTTTATTCCACAAGATTGTGTGGATTTTCTAATTTACCAATTTTCGTTTTGATGATATCAGGCCTTAAAGTTTTGTAATTAGTTTGTACTTGAATAAAGCATTATGTTTCATTGCCATTTCATATCACGGTGCTTCTCTTGGAGCTGAAATAGTTTTAATAATTCCACTTGTAAATTGCACGATAAAGCTGTGTATGTATATTTCTTGCAAAGTGCCTCCGGTCTATTCAGCTACTTTAACGTTTCCTCCATTACTTTGTCACCCGCATGAATATTCGATGGGTAAACCATAAACAACATTAATTACCGTGCCCTACGGTGTCGAAGGAAATAAATGGGTATTCTCTGCTACTAACTACTACTACTCGGTGTCGTTCTGCTTCCTCGTCCTTGGTTGCATAGATTTACATACATCCACTGATAAACACACTCCACCGGTCCCTGAAGTACTATATGCCATATATATTGATAGATAGATGAGCTTATCCTTTTATCTAGGTAAACAATGTAAAAGCTAATGTCGTCTGCATCATACGGCTATCGTTCTGGGGCACATCAGAGTATCAATGTATCAGTGTACCTACATCGACGACGATGTACCGATTGGAACGTACTCTTTTCACCTTTAGGGGATATCTAAGAGGCTTGGATTGATCGGTTCAAATGGGTGCCGTGGTTGAGGTACATTCTAAGGGAATGACCAAAAAGTGTTTACAGTAAAAAGGGGGGAAGTTGATCACAATTTACAGATAAATCAGAATATTTCTCAAACCACATTTTTGGTACACAATTGGCCATAATTGGAACACACCATTATACGAACGTATAGCCATAACTGGTACACCTACCACCTGATGTAGAAATTTAGTTTTTTTTTTAAATTGCATGCTTGGTTTATTTTTTAGAATTAAAATTATATTATAAATGCAAATTTTCAATTCAGGGGTAAAGTTGATCATGCAGGTTTTTATGTAATTTGATATTCAGAAGTTAGCATTTATAATTCCTTTGTGTCTGTCGAAGAAGAATCTGGTGTTAAAGTTGCTACAAAAGTTGGAGTTTACAATAAAACTGCATATACTGTTGAAAAATAGTTAAAAATACGTCTAACATCAGTTATGAATGATACGAAATCATTCATTTTAAGAAGATCTGGTTCAGTACCCAAGTAGCACAATTCTGTCCCAAAAAGTTGCAGCAAATTGTTTATAACTGAAATAAGTCTTATAGAAGTTTCCAAGACCAATTTATAACAAGGGTGCTTCTAGGGTAGTAAGTAAAAAGTAATTTCATCGATAGGATGTTTAGGAACAGTCAAAAGTTTCATATTTTATCACTTCCACCAGAATAACTGCTGATGGGATGTTTAGGACAGTTAAAAGTTTTATATTTCAGCACTTCCACAAAATTGAATATTTAGAGTGGTAAAATGCATCGTTTTGCTTTGGTCAAGCACCCTCCATTGTGTTGCTAGATCCGAGTTATCCGCATCCCTCAGGGCCCGAGGAAAACAACCTATGCGGCCCGTTAGAGACATCTTGGCGAGCCAAGATCTCGACTATTGCAATTTAATTTATGTGTTTTTAAAACGGATAGATCTGAGGATTTAGTAGTTAGTGTCATCTTGTGTTCTTTCACCCAAGTTGTTAGCTGCCCATCGGTGTACCCTGCCATCCATTTGTTACAATTTGTTACCTCTAACCTCGAGATAGCCGCGAGTAATCGGCCCCCGCTTTACTAACGTTAGTTTTAAGTAATTTTGTAACCTAAGCAATGAACATCGGCTCCGCAAAGCTACGGCAAATGAGCCAGGAAAAATAAACGCATTATAAAAAAAAATGCATCGTTTGTTTGTGGAAAAGTTTTAAAAGTACTATTTTAAACTACTTAATGAAATACTAAACAAATAGTCTTGTGAAAATATCATGAAAAAGGATTGATGAGACACGAAGTGATCAACTTCACTTCAATAATCAACTTCATCCCGTTTTACGGTAGGGGAAACGCTCCTATAGTTGCGGTACGTTAGAAGCGTTAGGTTCCTATAGTTGTGCATGGAGACTCAATACACAACTATAGGAACTTAACGCTTCTAACGTACCGCAACTTTAGGAAATGTTGGTGACGGCGAGTTGAAGCCTTCGTGAATGGTTTTCACCTCAACTCATCATCTTTTCGCTCCCGATCGCCTCACAGGTAAGACGTGCCAAAGCTTGCTGCATATACGCGATACCGTGCTGGGGGATTGCTGCCATTTTCATATTCACAGGATTGATTAAAAAACAGATGGTTTCTACAGTGACTACTGAGACTAAATCCAATATTAGTTCAGAGCATAACAATAATGTACGGTGACGATTAATCTGTTTCAAATCTACTTTTGGTAAGCATCAACACTGATCTGGCAAAAAAAATGTGCATCTTTTCAATGTGGTAAAGATCCAGATCAGCCCTGGGACCTGGTAGCATAATTAAACTACTTTAAGGTTTTGTCAAAGCCCAGGGAGTTGATTAGGTAAATTCGGGATTAATTTAATTTAGGTACATTCGGGGGAAAGCCATTGGAGCTCTGTAACGCATCTATCATCGAACTGATAGCATAGCGGAGAAGCTTCATAAAGAAGCTAGGTAGTATTCAAGTGTGTGACAAAGTTTTTGAAAATTTATTATGCTACGAAGGTCCGATCTTCGAGAGAAGGTTTTTCAGAAGGGACCGAGATCTAACCGTAGCGTACGATTTCGGCCCGTGGCCGATAGCCAAGTTTGGTCATCCATCTAGCGAGTGCTTGCTACACGCGAAAAAATCCGATCTCCGAAATGAAAAAAAAATGACTCATGATTTTATGAACACAGCGTATTTTCCTGTTATGAAAATACACCATGAATAATATTCATGATATCATGAGCAACTTTTGCGTAACGCAGCAAACATTTCCAAAATCATGAATCATCCGAGTTGAAATCATGAGCTAAATTCATGGCTTTAACTTTTAACCCTTAAAATGTAAAAAGAATAAAATAAAGCATCAGAGACTGTATTCGACCCAAGAACCTTGAGATCACTAAACCTTTACTTTGACCACTAGACTATCAGTACTTGTATAAGATGGAAGGCAAAAGGCGTATAAGAGATACCTAGGTAGTGCGGTTTATGAACACGGTTTGCCAAGTACGTGTAACGCTTTTAGCGGTCTTGATTCCTCTGCATTATGAAATCATGAATTTCCATCCCGAAATCATGAATCATTGTTACAATTTCATGGGATGGCAAGTTTTTTCATTTCATGATTTTTTATTCATGAAAATGGAATCGGATTTATTTCCGTGTACACCCCAGCGACGGAGCGGCCAAAAGTGAACAGTTTATGGCCGCATAGCGATCGTGCCTATCTTTTTTTTATATCTTTATTAAGGAGACTTTCAGCCCTGGGCTGGTTCGTCTCCGGGAAATAGTGCCTATCGATCGCCGTTCACGCTACCGACACCTAGCCGGTATTACTCGTGGCCTAACTACACCGGCGTGAATCAGCAAATCCAATCAAGCTTAGTCGGCGACACTCGCCACCACGTGTGACATCCTTGGTGAGAGGCTCTTTATTGTGCGACTGCAGCGCACTTTTCTCCAACGTCACCAACACGTCGGCCCCCAGCCGATAGCGAAAGCACCGTTGAGTTAGCTGATCGTACTGCAGGCTTTCCGTCCAAGGATAAGCCACCAGTGGCTGTACGGCAGCGATAGGGAAGTCGCCTATCGTGCTGCAGCGGTCCCGTTCACCTTTAATGAAATCCAAGCGACTCTAGGTTGGTGTTAGCTTCGAAGTTGTTCCGATCGGCGGTCTATGAACCCGTCGACAATACACCGACACCCCTCTGGTATCTTTCGAACCTTTTCGAACCCGACCCGATGCGCGTGGCCAGCGAATCAGTCATCGTTAGCAGTAAGTAGCCCTGGTTGTCATCGTAAAGATAAAAGGTTAGAGCCCTTAGTTTTAAGATTTGAATCATAATTCCAAATGAAAAGCATATGTATGCAACAGCTAATTGAAGGCACAGGAAAATATAGTGTGTTGCCGTGAAAAAAAACGCTAATGATGACTGGTTTTCCCCACACATCATTATTTGGAAAACAAGCATCGCATTATACTCCTTGCCTTATCCTAACAATCGCAGGGGATAGGAAGGAAAATTAGGTGTATGATGAAGTGAAGTGTAGTACGACGAAGGGGTACAGAGCCCTATTCCTCCAAATATTATTTCAAAGCCAATCGATTTAGGACTGTTAGCACACAAATTTGATGTGTGAAATGAAAACCGCGCCACCGAGGCGAAGCGTCAGATAAATAGCCTAGCTTAGTTTAAAGGTTTCTACTTGAAGATTTAGTGAACTGTTTTGCATGCAAAAATACAATGGATTCAAGTTCTCTACAATTTGTTATCCCACACTAACCCAAAATAGCTTCTTCACAACAACTAAAAGAAAATTGTACAGCATCACCCAAGTAGCATTTCTTGTTTTAATGCACTCTATTATTGGTTTTTGAGATTAATTTTATAATTCCAGCTTAGTGGACCACTCTTGATAAGGTTTATAAAGCATGCTTGAGAATCACAATAAAACATTTTCTTAAAACCTTTTGCAAGAAAGCCCCATATACAAAAGGTTCTCATAGCCTCTTTAAGAGTAATATTGTATCCAAGCAGTTTTATTAAGCTTTGGTACAAATCAGTTATAAATCCAACTTAGTTTTTATTGCATCAAAGCAACCGCCATAAATTACCTTGTTGTTCTTCTGTTCTGTTGAAACTTTTTTTTTTCCATATGGTAATCTTTAGCTGTAAAAATAGGTTTGAGTGTTGGTGTCAAGATCACCATGCAATCAATTTTGTTTCATGGCGACATTAGTGAAAATCTTCAAGAAAATATATGACTTTTTAGAAGTTCCAAAACATTTGCGTTTGACATTTTATCGTGTATATTGGGATAATATGAGCGTTAAATAAATGCGCCTCAAAAATAATTCAAGTTAACAAAAAAGATTGTTTTAGAAATCAAATTAATTTGATAGAATTATCTTAATTTTATAGAAAATAGATCTCAATAAATAAATTCATACCAATGCACACTGGAAATCAGTTCGGATCTCTAATTTAGACAATATTTTATTGAAATTTCTTGGATTTTATTCCAAGGCTAATGGGATTTTCATAATGACAATATGGCGACAGAGGACAGCAGGCAAGAAAAACACCAAGCGCAATTTCTTAAAATGTCTAATGCTTACTTTTTTTTTGCTTTATTAGAGAGATTTTCCCTAATGCTTACATTGGATGGAAGCAGAACAGAGAAGCATAATGCATGATTTTATTTCGAGCACTATTTTCTTTTTACAAGAGAAATTCATTTTTTTAATTGAGGGCAAACGTATATTCGTATAGCCCCGGTTGGGTGTAGGTAGAACACGAAATAAAAAAGACAAAAAAACCATTACATCGCCTGCATGGTCAATTTCTAACAGAGGATTATAGGAAACGGAACTAACATGCATTGTAATAGATTTTTGGTTTGCGTGTACATTCTATTGTTGACAGTCAACACAATTATGAATAAATTGATTTGTTCACATGATTGTAGGATTACTTGTACATACCACATCTGCCGGTTTACATTATATTTATGTTTTATCGTAAATTGCAACAATAGGTAAGTACATCGAACAGAGTCTCTAAACAATTTTTTTTTCTGCAGAACAGTTTATACAGCCA
The DNA here is from genome assembly GCF_037179485.1 of Ochlerotatus camptorhynchus. NCBI lineage: Eukaryota > Metazoa > Arthropoda > Insecta > Diptera > Culicidae > Ochlerotatus > Ochlerotatus camptorhynchus. The sequence continues at coordinate 76,875 of NW_027040539.1, forward strand.
AATATTACTGTTTGAAGTTTAAAACAAACTTAACTTGGTTTTAAACAACTAAATTAACCGGTGGATGTATTATGATAGAGAAAAATCAATTTTCTATACTCGACCTCCCTTTTCTAAGGTAAAAATCATAGGTTTATTTTTGTAATTCTGTAGTTTTTTAAAGGCACTCATCGCTGATTCTTGACTATCCTTTAACAAATTGAAGTGATTTCATGTACTGAGACTGGGATATCCACCGTTTCAAATTGCCTCCTTGTACTCATTTTGATTTGCCCCATAGGGTGTAAAAATGTGGGACAAGTGGAAATGCTTGAAATGTTGAGGATATTTTATGTAACTTCATTTGTAACCGGGTTTTTCTATATGATCACTCCAACTAGCCTCCGTAAGGGAAGCATATGCATACAACTGGGTAAAACACAGAAATTCAAATTTTTTGAGAAGATTAAAGCAATGCCCAAAAATTATGTGTTGAAAATTTCATGTAAAAAAAAAAAAAAAAAAACAAACTGAGATGCACGCTAAGCTATTTGTAACAACCTGATTTGACAGTCATAGGATGCGTTTATGTTTATATTATACTGTTAAAATTACTCACAATGATAAGTCACGATGTACCTTATTCAAATACATCTCATAAAAGGGGGCCATGTCTACCCTAATTCTTAAAACTATTACCCAAGAGAGTATACGCCTATTGTTGATTGTTATTAATTTCTTCATGATTTTATGGAGAAAGGATAGTCATATTTTTGCATATTTAATTTAAAATCTTTAGGTATATGCAATGTCATACACAAACGCTCAATAAATAGGATTTATTTGGAAAAATAATCAAGTAAATAAAGCAAAATAGAACTATGTTGAGAGTTATTCTGATTTTTTGAACTTATATTATTTAGAAGGCAGAGCGCTTCTTCGTCGTAATAACTCATTTCCGTTTTGTCGAGTAAAAAATATCAATAATAACAATGATGGCACCGTGCACAAATTAAATGTATTTATGAGAACCTTTAAATCAAAATAACTCTTAAAAATTATATAATTTTATGCATTCACTTGATTACTTTTTTTAAATACATCTAATTTTTGAGCGTTTTAGTATGTCATTGCAAATATATAAATATTTAAAATCATATTATATAATATATAAAATATTGCTATCCTTCTTCAGAAAATCATCAATAACTTAATAATGATCAACAATCAACATACTTTATTTTGCGCAAAGTTGTTTGTCATAAAATTTAATAAGTTGTATTAAATTAACTGTAGGTTTTATTTTGATACCAACTTTTGATGATTGAATGTCAGAAAATTTGAAAAAATGTCATGAGAAAATAGACTATAATTTTTTTTCCTCATATTTAAGGGGCCCCTGGAATGTTTAAAAAATATAAAAGGGTTGGGTTTCACTAACTTTCGATGCATTAGAAAGATTTGTTCATGACTTTGAAAAATCATCTTTTTTTACAAAATGCTATCGGTCCGCTACAATAACGCTAAATCACGTTTTCCAGATTTGCCACCAGTTGCCAGTGCTGTTAATTTTCATATCATTCGATTGAAGATGAACCAATACAACCGTTCAATCAATCATATGAAAACGTGACCATAATTCTCATATGACCATAATTTGAAGAGCCCCTTTCTCATTCGAAGCTCATCGTCACTGTCAATTGAGTCACTCACTATCATTTGATATACGACAGTGGAGTATGTAGGAAACCCCGCATAATGGTCCCAAACAGACAAGTCGACCCGATGTCGGGTCAATGTAAGGAAAATTTAAGGATGATGTTGACCCCATGTCGTGTTGTTGTCGGGTCAATTTTGGGTTTATGTCTGGTCAATGTTGGGTCAAAATCTGGTTTGGTAGAAGTTAGGTTGGTGTCGGGTTGGCTTAGCTGTTTCGCCGGAATGTCGACCAGAGCTCCGTTTATGTGTAGGTTACACTCAATTGAATGGTATCAAGCGTTTCTCAAATGAGAATGATCCATGCCTGCGTCAAATGACTAAGCAACTGATATCACCCATTCGAAGGAGGTACTCCTTGATAGCGGATAGCGGTTTTTCTCATTTTCATCAAAAATGTTCAATTGATTTTGAGAATTTACATCACTGGCCACCATACAAAAAAAATTTTGTATCATCTATGGCTATCATTTGAAGGGTGAGCTCCCATGTTTCCAGACAAAGTGTTATTTTGTGTCACCCTAGTGTTCACTCTCCCCAATTGAACATATATATTTTTTTATCTACGTAGAAAAAGTTCATTCTTTCGTTTAATCGTCAAAATTGTATGCACCTCGCTTGGCAGGCTTACATCAAAACCATTCGGATGCATTCAGTTGTGCTTCTTTTTGCATAGGAGCTTAATACTTATAGGGGAAGACTGGCCAAAATGCACCCATCGGGTAAAATGCGTATTTGCAGAAAAACAACAATCATTTATCCTCATATGCTAACGGATTGTGTTTTTTTCATTTAGAGGGTTCACGAGTGCATTGGTTCAATGATTCTTTTGAAAATTGGTATATTGTGAAAAATATGCCACAGATATTGAAATCTCCTGCCATAAATGAGATTGCCACAGTGAATATCAATAAAGTATGGAACTATTTCACTTGTCACATGCATTTTAGATATTTTTCCTTATGAATTCCAGTTTTACACTATATTCGGACCTTATTTATGATAGGTGATAGAATAATCATTAGAAATACCTCATGCCTTACTATTCTGTACATGCAGGTTATGGTTTACCTCCTTCAAGCGGAGCAACTCACCCCAATGTTAGGGTGCGTCTTGTCCATTGTTGCCGTGCGTCTTACCGAAGACAACAAATCAAGAAGACTGGTAACTCTTCCATTTTCTCATACGAACGCTATGAGACAGGTACAATCGAACGAATTTGATAGCAAAGATTACATCCTCAGAAGAAGGGTTTGTGTATTTGCTCATTTTTCTATGCGTTGCTTCCACCTTCACTCAAGCGCAGCGCCATTGTATCTGTCGCTTGGATTCTGACAAAGTTGCCAGTCTTCTTGATTTGTTGTCTTCGGTCTTACCCTAATTTTGTAGTAAGGGACAACACCCCATATTGCACGCCTGGGGTGAAATGCCCACTTATAGAAAAACAACGATACATTTTCCTCAGATGCATTTTCCGGGTAACGGGTTGTGTATGTTTTCAACTGGTGGTTTCACAAATAATTCCTGATCATAAAACTATATATTTACCATGTGGATAAAGGAGGGATACACCCTATGTTTAGCCATAAATTCGAAGTACATTGTGATCATAACTATGTGTTCTCCTAATAGCTACGTTACTTTTATATATTTTAAGATATTTTAATCAAATTTATGTGTTGGCAAACTGTCATCCCCTATAACGTTTTACATTCGTCTATTTTTTATTTAATTTTAGCAAAATGAGATATCAATAACAATCAACCATTTCCCCGAAAGTCGTAAATACATCTTTGATGTATAATTCACAAAATTTGTTTCCTTGCTAAAATGTGAATGTTGTAAGGTAATTTTTGATTTAAAGGCCCAATCTCACCCCCACTTACGGTATCACTTCAAAAAAGATGCGCTTCAACCACGTCAAACATATGGTGTAATTTTAAAAATGCATTTGGGCATTGAAATTAGATGTGATTCAGCTCATCGATGGAAATTTACTTTTGATAGTTGTATGATTTCTGTTTGTTGCGTTATTATATTCGTATTTTGGGGCGTTCTAGAATATTACGAATGCGCTATTGAAATATGTTTTTGATGTGATACTCAAATACCTTTTAGTTTATTTTAGCTTCCATACGCTGGCAATTCATGATTTTCTTAAACAGTGCGTTTTTCACCACCGTACTCTACTAGCAGCAGTATACGCTTGCAATCTTCATCACAGATGATACGAAATGGACGAAGGTACGAACAAACCCATTTACACAGAAATGGTGGTCCATAGCTCGAATACAACTGCATTAAACGTGGCCTCTGTGGGATTTCTTTATTGTTCAGAGTCCTCGGAGAGGATCACAGAATAGTGAGCTTCCACAGCAACCTACTACCCAACTACGGAGTGCATATTCAAATTCTATTTGTTCTGTTGGCAATGTAATCTTCGCTCATCGTAGCAGCTGATCTGAATCGGGAAGACCAAATTACGTCCTCACACAATGGCAATGGTTCACATGAAAGCTGCATCCCGACGATACAGTTCAGAGAGAGAGAAAGAGGACATCAAGTGATTTAAATTATTTAACGCATGAAAGTACTCATTAAGCATACAATGTCCCCATTTGTAATTACTGTCTGTGATTATTAGAGCGTATATTGAATTTCACATCAAGTGTTTCAAAACAAATTAAACGATGTAGCAGATTTATAAACCTGGTCATAAGGTAAGGTTGAGATTAAAGCACAGTTGCAAAAAAGCAATACAGGAAATGAATTTCTTTCGATGTGTAAACGTTAGGTGTCGTTTTGTTATTATGTGCTGATTTACCTTTAACGTTAGGTACGTAGAAAGTTTTTGAGGAATTTCAAGAAATTCCCTCACAGTGGTCGGAGATGGCAAAATCACGATCATAATTGAATTGTGTATAAACTATTGACTTAATCAAAGAAGTGTCTGCAGAGGAATTGATGACATCAATATTTCCCATAATTCGAAGATTTAAACAATTATCATGGCCAACTATGAAAAAAAGCTGAAACCCCTGAAGAGATAGATGGCTATATTGTAGAACTACTCAAAATATGAAACATTGCCGAAGATACCAAATTCTTATGTTGTTTTGGAGATATGAACCATTTTTAATGGTTACTCCTTTAAATTTAGTTTTTAATTATTAACTTTTTAAATGATAATTTTTAAGTCAAACCAAAAGTGAAAAAAATAATCGTTTTTGCATACTGTGGCTATGTGCATTTCATGCAACTTTATTTTACTTTATTTTTGACTGCATACAAGGGAAAAGGTTGCCACCATACCGGTACACAATATCAACAATATCAAAGTAGTGAAGGTTTGGTTAGAGTCAATTCTTAAATAAGTGAATAGGGTCACGTTGAATGTTCGCGTGTTTAGCCTTTTTCTATACAAAAACCAACCAAAGTGCTAATGTTTTAAATGTGGCTTGTGGAATTGAGTTGCAGTTAGTCCAGTTTGGCTGATTCATGTAACAAGAAATGAACTTCGAATGATTCAGTAGCACATAGTATGGAACATAACAATAGGAGATGTTGCCGAGTTTTGTTGATAGTTATTAACAAATGACAATTAATATTTTTTTCCGTTTTATCACATTTTTACCCTGCTTCTGCCCGGAGGCTGAGTGTCATATTTCGATCGACTCAGCTCGACAAGATTGGAAAATGTCTATTCGCGTGTGTATGTGTGTAACCAATCGGATTGAAGACAACAACCACCAACTGAAGATCCTATGGAACGCTTTTGAAGCAGGACAACTAGTTTCGGAGATAGGACACCTAAAAATGATGCGATTTGTATGGGCCATGAGACTAAATCCGTCCCACAACCGAAGATGAACTAATGGACTGGCACACAAAAACAAAAGTTCTAATTTTCCACGGGCCAACCTCTAGATGTGTGCCTTTAGGTGAGAAACCATTCTCTGAAAGTTTTAGCTCATTTGGTTCTAAGATGAGCTGGCGCTTTTACACAGCTTTAAAAAGTAGTGTACATTTACGTTACTATGATGCACATAAATGCCCGAGTAGCACACTTTGATCACAATAAGTTACAGCAACTTGTTTATGACTGAAATAAGTCGTATATAAGTTTCTACAATTGATTTGTGACAAGCGTGCTACTAGGGTGGAGCGTCATATATCCTACAAGTTTACATTATAGGTCGTGTAAATTTATGAGTTTTAGTTGAGACGTTGCATAAGCTGCCTGTATTTTGTTGCAATATACGAGCAGAATGCATATAATTAATTAATATCTCCATAATACTAACTTGAATCGTGATGCTGTCTTGAGCAAAGTTGTTCCTTATACTTTAAGCTACGAGTGTTCAAGTTTGCTGAACGAGTTCTATACACTAAAGAGTGAAGGAATATTATTTCACCATACATTTCAGCCAATATCTCCATATAAATTTTAAATCAAATGCGCCAGCTCGTGTTACATCCTAATGAACTGACATTTTCAGAGAGTGGTTTTTTCACCTAATGGCACAACTCTAGGAGGCCTGTTGAAAAAAATGATACAACTTTTCCCCCATATAAATGTGGGCCAGTCTAATGAACTTGCCTACGGCTAAAAATCTTTCTAAGAAATCTAAAAAATATATATCAGAATTCCCCTGAAATATACTTTACGATCGTTCTGGAATTCCCTTGAATTTTTTTTATAACAGTCCAGGAATTTTCAGGAGATCACCCCTAAAAAACTAGTTTCCTTTCATAATTCCATTTGAATTAAACTTGAAACCTCCTTAAATTCGTCCCAGAAATCCAATTGAACTTTCATAGAATTCTGTAGAATTACTTCTCAGGAAGTCCTTGGGTTTATAAAGAACTCTCTTGAAATTCATATCAGAACTTATTTAAAATACTCAAAATATTGTTTTTCCTTGATTTGTTTTCCAGGGATGCAGCCCCCACATCTGGACCCTACCTATCGGCCCATAAACTCATGGACCGGGGACCAACGGCTTTGCTTTGCTGAAAGGGAGTGATGTTTACCACTACACCACCGACGCTGTTAATACTCAAAATATGTCAAATGTTTGTTTTGAAGCAAGTCATTAGTAATTAGCCTGTTAAAAGTATATTAAATGAACTTAGAGTTATATGCTTTTCATTAGGAAAAACGGCTGGAATAGATAATGTTAACGCTGGAGTTATTCAAGATTGCTTTCATGTAATTGGCCACATCTTGCTTGACCTTACTAATGAATCATTGCAGACTGGACATGTGCCACAAATTTGGAAGTTGCTGGAACGAATAAAGTCGAAGAGTTTCGTTTCACCAACATGTTGCACACACTAGATAAAATTTAAGAAGTTGTTGTGAAGGGCCAGCTATTGGAGTATTTAATAAGAAATAGTTTGTTTGTACCAGAACAATCGGGGTATCGGGAAGGTCATTCTTGTGAAATCGCGTTGAATTTGTATTAGTGAAGAGTAAAGGTAACCTGTAGCGTAAAAATACGATTTTTGCTGTTTTTATGGATCTTAAACGCGCTTTTGCGGGTTCGTTACATTCATTAGAACATAAGATATATGTAAGTTTGCTTCACATTCGTCAAACCGTAAGATAGATGTATGTTTGTATAGCATTATTCGCTTTCATGATTTTCAGTGATTCAAGACCTAGATGTAAGTGTAGAGATGTTTACTTACGTTTCGTATCCTTTAGTGTACTGTTGCAGGGTAGTTACCCAAGTAACCAAAAGTTCTGATAAAAGGCTATTTGTGGCTTAAGCAGCTTGGTTGAAGGTGGTCTATAGAATTCTAAGCAGCCTCATTTTTAAGTCGTTATAAGAACTTGAAAGTTCCGGTACCATAATTGAAGAGCATTCTAAGCAGCTTCTGCTCCTCTGTCCTCTACATCAATTCTATATTTAGTTCGCACTTATATGAAAATTATTTCAGGGGAAACATGTCAGAAGTGAAGTAAGGAAATTGGGTTGTTAGCGGAATGCTAAATAAAACAGCAAAAAAGGTTATCTTCCATTTAATTCCACTTAATTAATTTTGATATCCATGACAGATACGTATTTCGACTACAATGTGCAGTCTTCATCAGTGTCATTCCCACTAAAGAACTTATCAAAATCTAGCCCCCTTAAGTACTCATCCCCTAGGTAAAAAAGTCAAGATCATAGGTATAAAAATGAAACTACAATGTGTTGAATCGGAACCTACCTAACTAATAAAAACCAAAGATTTAAGTAAGCTAAAGGAGAAAAATCTATACAACTCTCTAATAAGGAAAATCCCCAAAGGCTTGGTAGCCATCATAATGAAGTACTTCATTAGGGTGATACGGTCAAAATTTGGTCATTATCAACTTGACGCATTTCTTTCAATTTTGCATTTAAAAAACCTGAACACCCCTCATTTTGAAGGTGTGTGTGTGTAGAATGTTGCTCCTATTTTGATTTTGGAATTCACTCTTCAGTTGTCAAAATGCCGTCCAAGCAAGAAGAGCAGCGTATCAAAATTTTGCTCGCGCATCGCGAAAATCCGAGCTACTCGCACGCAAAGTTGGCAAAATCGCTAAAAGTTGCCAAATCAACCGTTACAAATGTAATTAAAGTGTTTGGGGAACGTTTGTCGACAGCCAGGAAGTCTGGATCGGGGGGAAATCGAAAACCGGAAGCCGCTGAGACGACAAAGAGAGTTGCCGGTAGTTTCAAGCGAAACCCTAATCTCTCTCTCCGAGATGCCGCAAATAAGCTGGGTGTATCGTCTACAACCGTGCATCGAGCCAAAAAACGAGCCGGACTATCGACTTACAAGAAGGTAGTGACTCCAAATCGCGATGATAAACAAAATACGACGGCCAAAGCGCTATCCCGGAGGCTGTACACGACGATGCTGACGAAGTTTGACTGCGTGGTAATGGACGACGAAACCTACGTCAAAGCCGACTACAAGCAGCTTCCGGGACAGGAGTTTTATACGGCAAAAGGAAGGGGAAAGGTAGCAGATGTTTTCAAGCACATGAAACTGTCAAAGTTCGCAAAGAAATATCTGGTTTGGCAAGCCATCTGTACCTGTGGCTTGAAAAGCAGCATTTTCATAGCTTCCGGGACTGTCAACCAAGAAATTTACGTGAAAGAGTGTTTGAATAAACGTCTGCTGCCTTTCCTGAAGAAACACGGTTGTTCCGTACTGTTTTGGCCGGATTTGGCATCTTGCCATTACGGTAAAAAGGCCATGGAGTGGTACGCCGCCAACAACGTGCAGGTGGTTCCCAAGGACAAGAACCCTCCCAACACGCCAGAGCTCCGCCCAATTGAGAAATACTGGGCTATTGTCAAGCGGAACCTAAAGAAGACCAAAAAAACTGCTAAGGGCGAGCAGCAGTTCAAGGCAAACTGGCTTTCTGCGGCGAAGAAGGTGGACAAGGTGGCTGTACAAAATCTGATGGCAGGGGTCAAGCGTAAGGCCCGACAATTCGAATTTGGAAAAGCGGAAGCCTAACTGAATATTTTTCCTGAATTTTATACTAATTGAACTTGAAAAAGAAATTTAATTTGATTTTTTAAATAAACGATTTCACCGATTTACACGCGTTTTCCCTTGACCAAATTTTGACCGTATAACCCTTTATACCTATGATCTTGACTTTTTTACCTAGGGGATGAGTACTTAAGGGGGTTAGATTTTGATAAGTTCTTTAGTGGGAATGACACTGATGAAGACTGCACATTGTAGTCGAAATACGTATCTGTCATGGATACCAAAATTAATTAAGTGGAATTAAATGGAAGATAACCTTTTTTGCTGTTTTATTTAGCATTCCGCTAACAACCCAATTTCATTACTTCATTATGATGGCTACCAAGCCTTTGGGGATTTTCCTTATTAGAGAATTGTATAGATTTTTCTCCTTTAGCTTACTTAAATCTTTGGTTTTTATTAGTTAGGTAGGTTCCGATTCAACACATTGTAGTTTCATTTTTATACCTATGATCTTGACTTTTTTACCTAGGGGATGAGTACTTAAGGGGGTTAGATTTTGATAAGTTCTTTAGTGGGAATGACACTGATGAAGACTGCACATTGTAGTCGAAATACGTATCTGTCATGGATACCAAAATTAATTAAGTGGAATTAAATGGAAGATAACCTTTTTTGCTGTTTTATTTAGCATTCCGCTAACAACCCAATTTCATTACTTCATTATGATGGCTACCAAGCCTTTGGGGATTTTCCTTATTAGAGAATTGTATAGATTTTTCTCCTTTAGCTTACTTAAATCTTTGGTTTTTATTAGTTAGGTAGGTTCCGATTCAACACATTGTAGTTTCATTTTTATACCTATGATCTTGACTTTTTTACCTAGGGGATGAGTACTTAAGGGGGTTAGATTTTGATAAGTTCTTTAGTGGGAATGACACTGATGAAGACTGCACATTGTAGTCGAAATACGTATCTGTCATGGATACCAAAATTAATTAAGTGGAATTAAATGGAAGATAACCTTTTTTGCTGTTTCATGTCAGAAGGTCAATGCTTTAAATTTGTCGAACCTTTTAACGGAATCTCTTTATGAAGAGCTTTGAGTTGGTTGGTTTATTTCCTTTAAATTCCGTTATAATTGCTTATCTTTTAACAGATAAAAAGTCATTGTTTACGTTTCGAGTTATACCCTTTTGACATGTTTCCCCTGATTTCTAAAGACAGGTGTTAATGTGCAATTGATTTATCAGCATTAGTAGTAGAATTGGAGCTGTTTGAAGAATAAAACCCAGTCCTTCTGCGTTAGAGCCCCAGCACGAACCGCTACGTCATCTGCACTCAAAAAATTCCACACGTTTGATCGAAGTGTTTAAACACTTGATTTTTCAAATGCACAATCACATTTACTTAAAGTGTATTTCACCTTGGTTCAATGTGTTGTACACGTTAATTTCTAGTGTTTCAAACTTTGAAATGTTGAAAATTTTTCACTATCTATTCAAGTGTATTGCACTTTGAATCACACTACTGTTCAAAATAGATGGATTTAAAGTGTTTTGCATTTCAATGCGATGTGAATTGCTTGCTCAGAAAGGTAAACACAGAAAACAAGAGTTGTGAGTTTATCCTATCAACCCGCCTCATATATGAGAACAACCGTGGCACAGTGAGATCGAACAAAGACTTCGGCAGCAGCACACCCCAACAGTCTATTGTCGAAACCCAAATCAGACCCATTAAAATATATGTGAAAGCTCTGGCCTCTGGCAGTATATATATTTGTCGATTAATTTTTAGAGTCGGTAAAGTAGAAGTCGATAAAGCAGAATATTGAACTATGATCGAGCCCGGAGCGAATCATTCAGCTCAGATCTGACTCCACGATGCTCAGCACAAGATCAAATATGTAATATGATCTGCGTCCTGGTAACCATGTCCACATTCACTGTGATTGCTGTCCTCCAGCCCAACACAAGTGAGCGTTTTACGAATGGTGATTGGACATGAGGCGAGACATCACACGAATGAAGTGTCGACCCACCTCCAACCCTTTGAACCATGGAATATTTGACACCTTAGGGATGATCGAATGTAGCCATCGTCCCAAACTCCCTTCACTCCTTTTATTTTGCTAACTGGCGAGTGACTGTTGACGATAAATGCAGAAAAAATATTGATGGCTGTTTGTTTGTTTGTTTATTAAGGACATTTTACATCTCCGCGATGCATTATTGATGGCGATTTGTCGATCGTTAATATCGCTTTCCATAGCGCCCACAAGCGCAAGCGCTTTCTCATTGCCACCAGCGTGCTTGTAATATAGATTTTACTGAAGAAAAATTGTAATGGTGTTGCAGCCTAGTGGTTGAAGGTGTGATGTTCGTTATCATGAGGTTCAGAGTTCTAATCCTGTTTTTACCTGATTTTTTTAAGCAGGGGGAGAGGTAGCTCATCGATTCTTCCGGTTTGCCTCCTAGCATCGTGCTATAAGGTACCAGACGATAACTAGGGTAGTTGATCGATAGCTCGATGACGTCATTTCGTTGGCGTCTGCAATGGGAAATTCTCATAGCAGGCGTTGACGATGGGACGTTGTCGAGTTGTTGAATAGCAACTATCGTGGTAACTCACCGATTACCTGTCGATCTGCCAAATTTGGAAAGACGTCTGCATTGAATTGTCTCAAATAATAATATTCCGCCCACTATATCACAAGAAATTGCGAGTAGCTGAGTGGAATGGAGATAAGTTAAGCATTGGGTACAGGACCAAGTCTCCCCTGGGTGGTGCCAGAAGATGAGCGCAATAGAATCATCAAGTTGCCATAAGGCACGGAATGAGACTATTGCATGGCTGGGTAGTCAAAGTATTCCATTCGTTAGTCATTTCAGGTGGATTAGAACAGGTTTAGGTTTAGGGTGGGCGTTGGCCAGATTTGGATTGTTCAGATGTAATCCTGGATAGGACCCTGTCATTGAACGTCGCGTGAAAGTGGAACTTAATGAAGGCCTGAGTACTTTTTCGTAGTTGTTAGTTTTTGGATTTGAAAGATCGTCGGTTACAGTGGCCTGCTTACTGAACAGAAAAACGCGGTTCCAGGTCCTTACATATCAAATAGATTTATGGTAAAATCGCTTGTGTATCGTGTATTTTGCGAAACTCGTTGTTGGCGTTGGTTCCGGGTTTGAATGGATACAACAATTTGAGCAACGGTATTATGTGATATGAGGGGCTCGGTGGCCTTAGAGCAACCGTTTTTGCTTTCTGAGCAGAACATCATGAGTCTAATCTCAGGCCTATCCACATTCAAGATTTGTCAATCGTTTTATTTGTTAATATGACTACATGGTAATAATAGCAACTCGGTGATTAAAAAGATGCTCGTCTGCCTTGTGGCAAGCGTTTTTGCTTACTGAGCAGAAGACCGTGAGTTTAGTCCCAAGCTCCTTCGCGTTATATGATCGTTAGGACATCAATTCAGCTTATCGTTTACCAAAACGAACCCTGCTGCAAACCCAACCCTCTTATCCAACATCCCAGTGATTTCTCGTGGAAGTGCAGAGGTGTTCTCGGCTTCCATCAAAGCGAGTGTCATGTCAACACAATCCTTCCCATTCCTTTTTTGACCTGTGTTCGGGCGCGGCCGGCGCTGGTATTGCCTAATTTAAGATCACCAGTTTTTACACATTGATGATGATTGCTAGTCCCAAGCATCGTCTATTGGTTCTCTGTGTAATTACAGCTGGGCAATAACAGCCCAAGTAACATTTTAAGTTTTATGAAATACTACAAAGCAACTATGAAACAACATTCATAAAACCCTGGTCAAGGCTATTTTGTCATTAATGCATCCACCAAAACCTCATTAAGACTAGAATATGTCTAGTTGGCCCACCCTGGAGAAGGTTCTGAAGGGTGTATTCTCGAAGCTCTTCAAGATTGATCTACTGCAAAAGGTTGTGTGACGAACGCATTGATAACCATTTGAAAGCTACAATAAAAGCTATTTAGCAACAATAAAAACCCTTTCCGAGCCATTTCCCCTAGCCGCATGCTGAATCCACTAGGAAAGCATCAATCAAGATAGAAAAGGATTTATGAATCCGATGTTATCAAAATAATGAAAATAGAAACTGATGGTATAAAAATCTTGTTGAATATCCAAATTTATTACAATATTTCTCATTAAGTGGCCTAGTTTTAAGTGCCATATTAAATTTTATGTGAAATGTACGTGAAAACATCGAAAAAATTAAGTCCACCCTCGTAAAACGTCGATTTGACTAATTATTTAACATAGAAAAAAAAAATATATTCTTCAGATCGAGCTTGGCCGAGACTTTCTTTTTATTATTTTCGTATTTAAATGTTTGCTCATTGCTAAATTTACCAAAATATAGTTATATCTAAGAAAATATTGATTGAAAATCGAAAATTGTAAAAAACAAGCAATTTGTGAAAAAGTTGTTTTGCTTTCAAGAATTCCTTGACAAATTAATAAGGGTTTAAAATGGCTTTTATGAAGAAAACTTGCAGGCTGAATTGTATTTATCTAAAGCCATTTTGCTTGATCCTAACCCGTTCCGATTTATGGCAGCATTTATGGAGGCAAAGTTGCCTGCAAAAAGTTAAACTTCAAAGTTTGTTTATCTTTCGATAGTTGCGCTGTGAGATCCAGGATTCTTCCAGGCGGTTTTCTCCCGATGGATTGGAAGCAGTTACTCAGATAGTTTGCGATACTGTTTTACAACATTTCGCATGTCGAACAGCTGGAAGTGCAATCGTTCCCGAAAAAGATCCCCTTCTTCCGGATGGTTACAGAAGTGCACCATCCAACGATGCAGGGATGTACGCTTGAATGAAATTTTCGAAGATTTGATTCTAAAATCGCTGCTAAGGATCGGAAACCAGCTAATCTCCGCTTACGAACAGTTTCAGTGGTTTGCTGTCGGTTGATACTTCGCAAGATCTGGAGAAGGCTGGTATGTGTTTTAACTTTCGACAATGTTTTATGGCACCGCTCAGTTTACTCTTCTCCGCCAGATGGTCAGTCGTTGATGGTGTGCTGATTCTTCTAAGGAAGTAAATTTTTCTGAAATCGACTTGAATTTTTCATCCTACTTCGTCTATTCTATGAGATTTCCTTGTCATAAAATTGGCATTTATTAATTATGAGGAACCATCTTTTAAGCTCAATTTGTAAACAGAGGAATTGGGGAGTTAATGATGCACTTTTAAAAGCCTAAAAAGCAACAATAAATGCTTTTTGCTCTAATGCAAAACCAAATGATTTTATGGTTGCTTTTATAATGATAGAACACGTTTATAAAGCATTTTATCAAGACATTAATAAACAATTGCTAATGACGTTTATGCTTGAATTACAGAACAGTTTTAAGGAGGGATTGATAACTGTTTTAAATTTATTTTTAAAACAAGACAGTTTTTGACTTTCTTGCAAGACTATAAAAGGTTTTTACAACAACAAAAAGCGGAATTACTAAGCAGGAATGTTTTACACTTTAAAATGCTATATTTAAACTAATTGGATTGTTCATTGTCGATATAAAACCATCATAAATCAGAGTGGATGCTAAATGGTTACTGGATTGTTACTTGGGAGAGTAGCAACCGTGGGCGGTCAATCAAGCTGAAGCAAGCTCAAGCTCAAGCTGAAGCTGTTTTTACCTGATTTTTTAAGCACAGCTTTTTGATATGCAAAAAAATTTGCTCAACTATGTTTCAATAATGCGTATCTGTGATTGTCTATTGCAGTTTCTAGGGATCACAGTGGATTCTTCCTTTTAGCCATGAGAAGGCTTATTTTACGATTGGGGTTGCTTCCTTATTGCTACTACTGTTGCCCTCCGACACCTATTCACTTTAGCAGAAGCAAATAACCCAACGTCATCATTTTTGACACAATAAAATAAAATGTATGCATGTTAGCCAAAAGATCTTACCGTTGGTCAGATCTCTCTAGCTTTGTCAATGAAGATATGGCTACTGCGTCGAAAATTATGCTCAAATGAAAATCGGCTATTTGTTTTCCAGTTTTTATTTAACGGCATGATCTCGGCATAGATGAAGATGGATTAACCATTTTCTCATTTATGGGCAGAGCTACATTTTGTTTAAACGTTTGCAACATTGCTTACCAGAAGACTAGCCCACAAAAATAAAAATTCTAATTTTCCACGGGCCAACCCCTAGATTTGTAAGATCTCTTTCCCAGGAGACAGAGGTCAAGTGCAGAGATCTGGACGAGATCACTACAGATGAGAAGCTAAGAAGTGCGTTGAGAGTGCACGGCGATCCAGGAGACGTCCTGATGTCAATCCGGATGAGGAAGGTGTACAGCGGTATGCAAACGGCGGTGATACGGCTTTCAATAGTTGCAGCGAACAAGCTGTTGGAGACGGGCAAGGTGCTCGCTGAAAACTACTCCTCGGGTTATCAAGCAACTGAACCGATGCTTTAAGAGCATGGGATTCGGTCACCAGACGAGGAACTGCAATGGCCCTGACAGATCTGATCTGTGCAGGAAATGTGGGGAGAAAGGTCACATTGCAAGAGGCTGCACGAAGCAAGCGAGGTGCATGCTCTAAAAAAAAGAGGATGGAAACGATCATACGACGGGAGACTTCAAATGCTTAGCAAACACAAAGGCGATGGCAGTAATGGAGGTAATCTTTATTTGGATTATCATTGTGACACTGCACAGCAACTGTTGTGGCAGTCGACAACAGAAACAAAGTGCAACGTTGCAGTCATTGCAGAACCGTATCGAGTCCCTCCCGATAACGGTAACTGGGTGGTGGATAGAGCTGGGATGGCGGCTATACAAGTTATGGGCAGATACCCTATTCAAGAAGTGGTTGCGAGCTCATACTTATTGGCGTAGCTAATGGGGGTGCCAAGGGGGCCAGGCCCCCTTCAGAATTATTGAGGACCCCCCAAAATTTATGGTGTTTTGACGTAGAACTACGTCTTTGTCGACTATACTGGGATGCAAATCAAAAAATATGTGAAAAGATATAAAACAGCGCTGCTGTCGTGCTTTTGTTCATTGTCGCTTCGGACGGCGTGGCACTTGGTCCTGCAGCAAGCAGGACTAAGTCAGCGGCTAAAGGTGGATCACGGCGTGACCACAATGAGGAATGCGATACAATGAGGAATGAGGAAAAGCAATGTATGTAAACCCCCTCCCCCTTCACAACAACCTCTCCTCCCCCCGAAAAAGACATGGACTTTGACGATCACTTTTCCCCTCACCATCCCTCTCCAAAAGGGGAGTTTAGTAAAGAGAGATGAAAAAACCGATTTGTACCTTC
Organism: Ochlerotatus camptorhynchus; assembly: GCF_037179485.1. Taxonomy (NCBI): domain Eukaryota; kingdom Metazoa; phylum Arthropoda; class Insecta; order Diptera; family Culicidae; genus Ochlerotatus; species Ochlerotatus camptorhynchus. The sequence goes on from NW_027040539.1 coordinate 93,389, forward strand.
CTTAAAAGTTGTCCTAGCTCGCTATTCTACTATCTATATGCAATTTTCACACTGCCGTACTCTAACGGAACTATCAACTCTATACTTTCATCTAAACCATCTATCGGATAAAAATTACCACTACAGTCTGTTATTTGAAATTAGCATCTTCAACTATGTAAATCGATGACTTCACGCAGAAGTAATACTAAACACATAGTCAAAGTAATATTATATTGATATTTAATCGAAGACGTCAAGTTCTACAAATTGGCCATTAGCCCAGATATTTTTCTTCAACTTCTGGGAACTTCGTAAAGCTTCAAGAACTGCCAAGAAATTCAGGGAACATCGTAGAAATAGAGGAAACTTAATAGAAATTCTGGGAACTTCATAGATCTTCAGAAAATCTCGTAGAAACAAGGAACTTGTAAAAGTTCTGGAAAATTTATTTAAGTTTGAGGAGCTTCTTACAAGTTACGGGAGCGTTATTTTATTTCAGGGAAGCTCATTGTTGATCAAGAACCTCTATATAATTTCAGGGCACTTTTTTGAAGCCTTATGGACTTGGAATAGTTGTGGGAATTACGTACAAATTCAAGAAATTTCGTACGTGGAACCTCGCGGAAAATCTACGAGAAACGTAGAAGTTCAGCAAACATTGTAGAACTTTTGCGAATTTGGTAGCATTTTGAGGAGCTGGGTAAAACTTCATATAAGTGTAAGGACTTTTGAAAAAGTTCAGAGAATTATGTAGAAGATCTAATAATAGTTTAATAAACTTCTAAGAACTTCAGGGATCCTCGCTTCGGTTTAGGGAACTTCGTTGCAGTTTGTCAGAAATTTTTCTTCAAAAAATCTCCATGGACTTCTTGGAGGTTTTGGGAAATTCGTAAAATTTCAAGGAACTTTCCAGATGTTCAAGAATATTTGTAGATAATTTGTGTCTTTCCAGAAGTGCAAAGATTTTCAGAGATCTTCATAGAATTACGAAAGATCGAAGAAATATGGATTTTGGTATAAATTCAGGGAGCTTCGTAGAAGTTGGGGAAACATTTGTAAAACTTAAGCGAGTTTGGTAGATGTTCAGAAACATTGAATAAATTACAGTATATTCTTCAAGACAATGCATTTGTAAAAATAATTTCAATTATTATCTAGTTACAAACAGGTGCCAATCAATCGCTCAAAAAATTGTTCTGGATAAATTTTTTATTACTTTCTTTTCTCTTCAAATATCAGAATCATGACATCCGAAATCCGGTATCTTATAAACCTGATTGAATTAAATTATAACATGATTTTCCATAATTTTTGTCAAATTTCAAGATTTTTCGAAAGGTTTAAATCTTATTTTTCTCTGATTCTCTCGAAAAATTCTGTAAGTCTTAGAATCTAGGTAAGTTTCTCAAGATTTTTAATTACGAATTTTGAAGTCTAGGATATTCAAAGCTTATCTAAGCCTATGATATCAAAACCTTTTTTTAATCCCTTAAATTTATTTTGAACAGAATATTATCGATTTTTTTTTATATTTATTTTGTGGAGTTTTTATGAAACTTTTGACTAGGTTGAACATATTTTAATTATTACAATTCTTACTTTATCTGTTTTTAATATTATTGTACTAGAATTTTTATGAAATGAAGGATCTTGCAATTTGATCTAAGTCTTAGAATTATGGCAATTGATCTAATGTCGTTGACTTTTATTTACATTCATGTTTGATAAATGTATGCTTATAATCTGTATCAGAGTTATCTTTTTTTACTTACAAAATATGGGGAAGAGAGAGAACATATGGGTTTGGGATCTCAAAACTGTTTTTATTTTAACATTCAGAATGTTAAGAATTGTACATGGACATATACCTTGAGTCCTTAATATATGAAATTTATTCTGTGTGCACTTTACCATGTTTCAAAGCCAGAATTTAAAAAAAAATTCAAATTCTATCTTCTAAAATTTAATTTTGGTTCCTATGTCTGAGATTTAACTTATGATGCAATATTCAAAATCTTAAAAAAGCTAGTTGCAAAATTCATGGATTTACCTAACTCTGAGAATTTTCTTAAGTATGAGATGCATATATTTATGAGATCCGGACGCTATGTGATTTCATTACAAAAAGCATAAACAAACGATTGCTTGTTCAAAACTAGTAAGCTTTTAATGCTCCCGCAATCGAGGTCCCAATAATTGTTATGAAATAAATATAATCAAGCCATTAAAATAATAGTAAACCTCATAGTCAATTTCTCACAGAAAAAAAAATACCCAAAAACAAGTTGCCTTGACAGCCGCTGGTGGTGTAGTGGTAAGCGTGATTACCTCTCACCCCAGCAGGCCTGGGTTCAATCCCAGTCGGCGCCGCCGGGATGTTCTGAGGCATAACATCTCTAATCACGCCTTCCTTCGGAACAAAAGTAAAGCCGTTGGTCCCCGGTTCATGAGTTGATAGGTCGATAGATAGGGTGGGAGTTGCCTCCCTGGCATCGGTAGCATTGGTGCTCAGTACGGAAAATAAGATTAACGGAAAACAAATCAAGAAAAAAAAAAGTTGCCTTCGAAATATGATTGAATAGTATCTTCTCGAGTTTTTATGTAACCGTAGATTAGCAGATAAAGAAATACAACCGGTCCCCCCTAGGCCTCCTCCAGATAAGTTTTCCAGCTACGCCAATAAGCATGGGCCTACCAAAGAGCTGATCGGATGACGACCGGTAGTCATCGGAGGAGACTTAAATGCTTGGGCAGGGGAGTGGGGAAGCATATGTTCCAATGCAAGAGGGCACAGTCTGCTGGAAGCTCTGGCAAAAACTGGAAGTTATGCTGGTCAACGAAGGCATCAGCAACACTTTTCGCAGAGATGGCCGGGAATCCATTATCGATGGGATGGATTGGAGAGTGTGCGAAGGATAAACCCATAGTGGCCATCAGGCGATCCGATATGGCATCGGCCAATGAAATACTGTGGCAGTACGGAGGACGAGAACTTGTGACCGGCAGTGGAAGACGAAGACTTTCGACAAGGATCTTTTCGTTTAGGTACTCCGTGTGGACAGGAGCCCCGTGGTTCTGAACGCGGACGAACTGACAGAAACCTTGGAGAGGGCATGTGATACGATCATGCCAACGAAACTGGAGCCAAATAACAGACGGCTTCCAGTTTACTGGTGTTACTGGTGGAACGAGGCACTTAGCACCCTCCGCGCTAGTTGTCTCAGATCCAGAAGACGTGATTAGAAAGCAAGAACAGAAGCAGACAGAGAGGAACGAAGAGGAGTGTTTCGAGCGGCCAGGTCCACACTTAAACGAGCGATAAAGCAGAGCAAGCCAAACTGTTTTAAGGAGCTATGTCGAGACGCTGATGTTAACCCCTGGGGTGACGCATACCACGTCGTGATGATCCAGCGATGCCCGCTGGAATGTGCCTAGAGAAGCTGAAAGTTATCGTGGAGGGACTTTTCCTGAAGCACGACCCAACGACCTGGCCACCTACAACGTACGAAGAAGGAGAGGGAGGTAACGTCGAAGTCACCAACGAGGAACTCGAAGCAGTGGCGAAAGGATTGAAGGTGAAGGAGAAGCCCGAAGAGAACGGAATGTTGTCGTTGGCTAAGTGGCAACAGGAGTGGAAAACGGTGGAGAACGGTAGATGGACACATAGACTAATACCGATTCTTTCGACTTGGGTGAACAGAAAACACGGAGAAGTCAACTTCCACCTAACGCAGTTCCTGTCTAGCCAGCTTCAGGAAATACCTGCATCGGTTCGGACACGCAGCGTCACCCCTCTGTCCAGAGTGTGCCAACGTCGATGAAACGCCGGAGCATGTGGTTTTCGACTATCCAAGGTTCGAGACAGTGCGAAGGGAGATGCCCGTCCTTAACGTAAAGAATGTGAAAGAAATGTGTCAAAAGGAGGGCACTTGGAATGCCACCAGCAAGGCAGTCACGCAGACTATGTTGGAACTGCAGCGTACATGGAGAGAAGAGCAGAACAAGAGAGAAGCCAGCTAGCGTTGAGAGTATGACAAGTGCATGAGTACAGCCACCCCCCCGAAGTTGTCGCTTCATCGTAGTCCCGGGGGATTCAAGCAGAAATGAGAATGGGTTTTAGTGGAACTGCACTAGGATACCACACCGTGCCAACTTCACTACAGGCCAGGCTTCTTAAAGCATTCCTAAACCCTACAAAAAAAAAAACACCATGCACACATTTTCCGATCTCGTCGAGCTGAGTCAAATGGTATGTGACACTTAGCCCTCCGGGTATCGGATCGAAAGTTTAGTTTTTAAGCGATGTGTATAATCTTCTTTGTAAGAAGGGTTAACATCTCACAAGGAAAACATTGAAAGTTTTAGTATAAACATACCACATGAATCCACAGCCCCCTTTCCATATGATATCTTTTCACGTATCATTTTCTTACAGCTGTGCACCCTGAATGTTTGTCTGAAATTTTTTAATAGTGGTATCCATTAGGTATGCCCCGTGAAATTGAGAATGCATCATGCTTGAGATAGATTTATTTCTAAACCCTCCCCCTCAACTACCAGAGCGATACATACTTAATGCATGGCTCGATAGGGGCAGTGACAAGGTGCCATTGAAAAGGAGGCAGCGTACCGATGAAAGCGACCGTTAAATATTTCTTGGCGAAGATTGTACTTCCTTCCAAACATATGGTATTGGTTTTAACCACCATTGTTCTTTGTGTTGATAGTTTTTCATATTCTTTATGAGTAAACATTAAACAGGAAGTAATCATGCTCCAGTTCTATTTTAATAAATATCTACTTGAAAATGCAAATTGCTCTAGCTCTAATATTCTTCTTTTCTTACTCTATATCATTGTACTGTCTCGGTTTCCCGTATAAAAATAAACCATTCCATTCCATGTCAGAAGGCTCTAACTCGAAACGTAATCAATGGCTTGGATCGTCGTTTTCTTATAGCGAATTCGTTTATTATTCAGTTCCAACCTGGATCGGGTATCAGGATTGGGTCTGCTTGTTTTCTGACAAACGTCAGTTTGCTCGTTTGTTTTTAAAACCTAGCTCAGGTTGAGGTTCGCACTGACAAAAAGTTCGGTTTCGCACTGGGTTGGAACTGGTTCCAACCCCGATAATAAACGAATTCGCTATTACGAATGACAACACACCCACTCAAACTAACTAAATCATCTGACAGAGAAATGTTTGTTCTATGAGCTGGTGTAGTCAGATTCTGTGGGTGTGTGGTCATTCAAGAGAATTCGACGTTCAAAGTCATTGTTTACGTTTCGAGTTATACCCTTCTGACATGTTTCCCCTGAAATATAAAAAAGCATTAGAGCGCATAGAAAAAAATCTTGTTAGGCCTCTGATCAATAAACAGATCATTTAGAAGCATTTAAGACCATACGATCCGTTTTGCACCAAGCTTCGAAGGCCTCTAGTTGTTCTTGCAGAAAGAAAGCGTTACTTGGTTTGTTGATAACATAATGTAGCTTGAGGTCGTCAGCGCAAGATTTTTTGTGGCAGCAGGAAAATAAATGGTCGAAGATGACTGTCTTGTGGTGCTCCGAACTTCACTAGAAACGAAGACGAAACATGATAACCGAGCTTGACGGACATTTTCCGTCCAGTCAGGTATGAGCGCAGCCAACAGTGAAGGTTACCGTCAATTACTAATCTGTCAAACTGGGCCAGGGCAATTTCGTGATTCATTTTATCACAAGCAGCGACAGATCCATGTAAATCGCATCTGATTGCGAGCCTTTCTCCATTTGGCGAACGACGAAAGAAGTAAATATCACAAGGTTGGTAGTAGTCGACCGTTTGGGAACAAATCCATGTTGATCTGTTGAAGTATATTGCGAGCATGATAAGAAGTCCTCGATAGTTGGAAACATTACGCTTGCATCCTTTTTTATGAACCGGGGAAACGAATGAGTTTTTCCAACAACTAGGAAAAACACCAGAAGCCAACGAAAAATCAAATATTGATGCAAACGGAGATGCAACTGTATGGATGCAATTTCTAAGGATAATGGCTGGAATGCCATCGGGGCCAAAACTGGGAGAGGTTCCCCTGCCTGATGATGGTGTTTGTTTGCGTAGGTGAGTTAGCAGTCAAGACAAATCGTCGATTGAATTGATTGTTTACAAAACCTGAGGCCCAAGGGGGGAGGTGGCTGTCAAATACGAACAATCGTCGCCTACCTCGCATAACTGATTCCAAACGTAAACAAGCCATGAGAAACCTACAGGGTTTGTTTACGTTTGGAACCAATTTCATACAAGAATGATCAGTAGGCTGATTTGACAGCACGTCCCACCCCAGGTGAGCGGCCCAGTGAATTTGTCGTCTCTTTCGTTCTTCGGCTGTGTAAATGGATGACTGAGTTGGATGTCACACTCGTATAACCATTTAAAAGGCGGGAGAATGAAAGAGACGGCAAATTCACTGCACCTTACCTATTTACATATCGTAGGCAGATTTCACAGCACATCCTACCCCTGGTCTGTTTTCGTTGATCACTAACATAGCGCAACAGTTTCGATTTTAGACTCCGTTGCATACGAATTTGATGTGCGAGAAATAGCTGCTTCTTCAGTTTTTTATATACCCTATTGGCTCTTAGGTAACGAGCTCTCGACGACGCAGTTTTTACTTTGCTGATTTTTTTTCAATGCTTTCCTTCTAACCTCTTTTAGACGTTACAAATGAGAGTTGGTCCAGACAGGGTAAATTGTGTGTTTTCCGAATATTTCAATTACAATTTTAGTGAAGAAGTTGAAAGGCCAAATAGTGGTTCTGGACTTATAAATTGGTTAGATACCCAACTAACAATTTTCACAATGTAAACGCTTTGCTCATTTAATTTATACAGCCTCAAGCGTATGAAAATACTTTAATTAGTTCTGCTTTATAAAGAAACGGAGTAAAAGCTGTAAAACTGCACAAGTCTAAAAATAAACCTATGTGACTTTAAAAATGCTGCCAAAGTAGCACTTTCATAGTTTATTAGCTGAGTACAGGTTGTTTTAGTTACTGAAAAAGCACTTTTAATGTTTATGTTATTCAGCAAGAGTGGTTGGTTGTGTAGAAGCGATTTAATGAGTAATATATTCACTTTATTGGCTTTGTTTTGCAGCTATAAGTTGAAAGTTGATTCATATTTGCATAGAAGTGACATTAGCGTTTATGGGGAGTTCAACATCATTTATTTGTAAACAAAGGTGCATCAACCGGTGGAAACTAACGATTTCAAATTGGCTCACTACTTGACTAGCCTATTGGTCCCAAGCAAATCGATTAACGTACCCCATTCTAGTCAAAATTCTAGTACTACACAGTGGTTGTTTTGATTCGCTATGAAAGTTTGACAGATAAAATGAGGGTTTCATGGATTTTCCTATGTTTCGAGGGGTGCATCGATTAGCTTGGGACCAAAGATAGTACTAGAGTTGAGCACATTTCTTTGGGACCTACTAGTCTTAGAGTTACCTCTATGGGTGCATCCTATATCTACACCCTAAATTATTTCGGTGTACGGCAGTGTAGCATCGGTGTAGCAAAAACGAAAACGACATTAAAAAGACTCTACGGAGCTGAGTTACACTTGCAACTTGTCTACTTTGCAACTTTTCCATAAAATCCATTCCAAGGACTTTTAATCCATGGGCGTCGCAATAGGATAATTGAGAAACGGCGAATGCTACCTCCACAGACAAACAGACATAACACTCGCAAGTTGTTCATCGAACAAGCATTTAACGGTCAATTTAAACGTATCGTAGTTGGTAGTACTGCCACCTGTGGCACGCATAGTAATTTCCCTTGAGTTTGACGTTTACACACTACCGCCATCTGTTCAACGTACTACCCACCACAGTGTACTCAACAGATGGCGGTAATGTTGTAGCGACGATGTTTACAGTGAGAAATATTCAATGTGTTATGTCTGTTTGTCTATGCTACCTCTATCAGTAAAAAAAATATGTTGTTTTGTCAAGTTCTGAGCTAGTTACATAATCCTTGAGATCATTCACAGGCAAATGGGTATGGAAAAAAATTGTGCGTGCGTTCGTTTTGATCGTTTTCGGCTGCTTTTGGCTGATTAGCGCTGGCACTCTGCCTCCCGGATCATTATACGTGTGTGATTGTGGTGATTTCTCGCTTTCTGGGAAGTTTTCAAATCGAGTAGGAAACGTAATTAATCGTGTTTGCAAGCGTCAGAAGAAATATCGCTATCTGCGTACTTACTTTATTTTCTTCGCGTGTGCTCCCAGACCAGAAACCAGACACCACGTTGGAGGTGTTGGGTTTTCTAATCGTTATATGATGGTGTTGGTGATCAGATGTACTCCAAACACTTTATGGTCTGCGCATTCTTCTGTGAATCCTATGGCGAAAGAGTGGTGGATGGTCTTAATGCTCCGGTGTGAACAGAAAACGCGTGCTGGAGAGTAGGATGATGCATGAAACAACTTCGAAAACATGGAAAGACAGGCTTATAGTAGATAATTTTGGTGAGATCATTCTTTTTGTTAAATGAATACAATTCACAATTTCACATAATCTTTACTTTATATTGCCGAATAGAGATTCCTAAATATATTCCATTTCCTATTAACACAAGTGTTCCCTCCCATGGCAGGTAGGTAAAGGTAGTATGGGTTCCCTGCACCTTCTTAAGTAGATGTTGGACTAATTTTCCTTCCTGTCCAGAGATGCCAGATTTTTTTGTATGCAATTCCGTAGACTTATTCAAATCTACGGATTTCTACGGATTTTTTTTAGTCGAAGGTGATATTTTACGTTAAATGATAAATCGATGAAAGAACTTTTGAAAAAAAAACTAGGGACAGCCCTCTGGGGTTGTATGCAATGGTGACGTCGGACTACGTGGTCTGTATATAATAAATGCTATTTGTTAGCTGCAGCAGGACTTGTGTTTTGTGTAGGAATAGGAATTTGAGCGGGGTTCTCTCTGTTTATACTTTTTTTCAGGGCAATCGAAAAGAAGCTTTTGATATGAATTTTAGTTGGGACATGTTCAGAAATTTAACTCTTTTGAGAAATCTTGTTGGCCCTGAAAAGGGCCGATAGTAGTACAGGCATGAATACCATGATACTGTTGCACCTGTAGTTTTTGGCATACTTTTACTGATTGCTTCCCGGAGATGCTTGTTCAGCCATAGCAAGATGAGCGCGTGAGGACTTCCACGGTGCTGAAATTCAATCATGTCAACCAGCTTGTTGAAGTACACGAAGCACGTGACTGGATGATCATTCATCAGAGTTGCTCTTTGTAGTGCAGTCAATTCCTGGATTGGATCTGTTAAGTCATTGCCATTGTGTCCGTCTGACAACCGATGTAAGAGATTCAAAAAATGGGCCACTTCATCTCACTTGCACTGAGTGTGAGGAACATCGTAGGCTTTCCCAATTGTCGCATCATGGTGAACAAATTTCTCTTCCATTGTTGCCAATACTGTACTGAAATCGTATAATGCGGTCCTTAAGGTCCACGTGTAATGTTTGCGGTCGCCGTGCACTTAAAAGTATATTGCAAGCCTTGGGAAACTCTAAGCCTCTAAACTTTCATTGTCATATACAACAAATTTCGTTTGGCCACATGACTGTCTTGACGACGAGTTTCACTGGATGCCATCATGTCACCCGAACCCCTGGCTTAAATTTCCGTTGATGGCCGAAACAAATGACAGGAAAAGCTGTCTTTTCGCCGTGCTCGTCATATATTAATGGTAGAGGAACCCTGTTTTGCGCGGGAGCGATCTCCAGGAATTTGTCCTAATTCCAAAGGAACGTTTCCTGTTGCCCAAGCAGCAATTCTGTCTCATTATCCACGGCAATGGTTTTCAGCTCAATTTGAGGATCCACTGCAGGGGTTTCAAGACCATCTATGGCGATCTGATCAATTGTGATCCCGTAGCGGTGGTACAGTGGTGTCGTAATCTAATAAGAAAGCCGCGCTTTAACCGTAGTTTCCTTTGTAAAGCTGGACAAGTACGACGACTTATGTATTACGTGCTTTTTGATGAACACGTTGAAGGCCTGATCATCATCGAGCTGACGGGGAAGAGAGCGTCGTCTCTCTTAAGCAAACCCCACACGCATCAATATATTGACGCGAAGGGGAATTATTGACAATAATATTGATGATGTGAATTCAGAAATATTGTCAATCTCGATATATTGACGTCAATATAGAATGTATTGACAATACGATTATTGTCAATAAAAGTAATCGTGTAGGGTCCACTTTACACAACGCAAACGGTAGAACAACATTCGAGCAAAAAGAAAATTATCAAATGACTATCATATGACAAATGCGATTTCGTTCTAATGCGTCAATTTGGTGTAAATTGAACCATTTCTGATCAAAAAGGTTATTACTATGACATCGTTTCTTGCACAAGCAAAACATCAGCAGCTCTTATTATGAAAAAAACTAAAATACTTACATCCGTGATGGTCTTCGGTGACAGTGTCGTATGACAGAGCCTGTCGTATGACATTTTATTTTGGTACTGTACTTTGAAAGCTTGTTTTGCAAGTGTCGGAAGCAAAGGCAGTCGATTATCACAGAAAATGTGTCGACTACGGTGACCGCTTACAAGACTGGTCTCGATATGACTTTTATTCACCTTCACACGGCACCGTCGAAAATTTTTCTCTTCATGCAAAGATTGACTGTATATTATGAGAACTTTCGACGGAGTGAAGAGATAGTACGAAGGCCGCCATGTTTCACGCACAGTCTGACGTTTGTTTACTCAAAAAGCGGATAAGTGAGCAAGAAAACGGTTGAAAAGTTGCAGAGGTGTACACTGGAGTCGCTTTTTACGCGGGTGATACGTCCCGCGTAAAAAAAAACTGCGTAAAAAAACCACGTAAATTCCGGAATCCGCGTAAAAAAAAAACCGCGTAAATTCCTAAATCCGCGTAAAAAAAACCGCGTAAAAAAAGACCGTGTAAAAAAAAAACGCGTAAAAAGCGACTCTAGTGTACAACGATATACCGCGTTAATTCTGAAATCCGCGTAAAAAAAACCAAAATCCGCGTAAAAAAACGCGTAAATTCCGAAATCCGCGTAATTAAAACCGTGTAAATTCCGAAATCCGCGTAAAAATAAACCACGTAAAAAAAACCGTGTAAAAAAAACCGCGTAAAAAGGGACTCCAGTGTATATTACTTTATGCTTCATTGCCTTCAGAATCAGATTGTAAAATTCGATTCGGAGAGAAACGTACACTGAAAAAAAATCCGTAGAAACTGTACCGAATTCCGTAGATTTTGCCTACGGATCCGTATTTCCGCAAAAAAAATGCAAAATCCGTAGATCTACGGAGATTTCCGTAGATCTGGCATCTCTGTTCCTGTCCCCTGCGATTGTAAGGATGTGGCCAGGTGTATAATGTGATGCTTGATTTGCAGATTTTGATGTGGGGAAAACCACTAGTCCCAAGTGTTTTTTCACGGCAACACACGATATTTTCTGCAAAATGTATTGGTTGTCCATTATATAGCCCCCCACGATTTGTGCAATCGCTAATGCTATGCTGTGCTATGCTATGCTATGCTATGCTAGAAGTGACATTAGCGTTTATGGGCTGTTGTTATTCAGTGCGACTGACAAATTGAATAATGGTTGTGAAAAAGTTGAGTAAACGCTCTCCAAAACTGATTTGCTAGCTTCTGCTTGTAGCTGTATCTGCTGCTTTTTTCACCTTCTTTACAGCACAATGCTGGAAAAGGTGGCTTATAAAGCTGAAAATGTTAGTTGGGTAATCACTAGTTGATCAGCATTTTCATTTCCTTAAATATCACAATAACCAAGAACCCAATATAGATTTACTTTGCTGTGACAGGACAATTACTCCAGATGTAGATAGCTGTAAAAGTTCGTAGTACCTCTTTATCAGGTTGTAGAGGTAATTTAGTTTTCTTGACGATGATGTAGAAAAGTGCTTATGTTGTGTATTTTTAACTCTCGGAAAAGGAGCTAGACACCCTATCCACACGCAGCCAAATCAAAAGAGTTTCGCTACTCATAACCTGGATCTGCTGAAGACATGCTTTAAAGATCTTTTGGAGGTGGTGTAGAAGGAGCAGGCCATAATGGGACGAGGTTCGAATGGAAAAACCTCCATCGTTTTGGTTCAATTACCAAACTAGAGTAAACGAATTAAGACCTACACAGAAAACGAATCTTACTCAGAGAGTTTATTATTTTACGTTAATTTACTCATTCGTATGGAGAAATTTCTAAAAGTGTAAGGACTGTTCAAGCTATAAAACGGACACACACTTTCAGTCTCAACTTTTTTATTTGGCTTCTTTGCTCAATGCTTCCTTCGGCATGATTTATGCTCTACTTATAAGCAATATAAAAAATAAACAATATATTTGAATCAGCATGTTATTGTTTCAAAATCACATGTGCTGTAAAATGCAATTTCCATGTAAATATAGCACATAGGGGAAATGTCTCTAATGTTGGCCTATGGTTCTAATATTGGGCCCATCGCTAAAAATCTGCTATTTACCTAAGAGATGAACTAGCCTATGGCTAAAAATCTCTATAATAGAGAAAAAAAAATGCTATTTACCAATTTTATCTAGATGAACGCGTTATTGGGACGTTACTTATGGATATTTTTGGTTGCTATTGAAAATTTAGTCGATTGCTGAATTTATGTACGGGCCCAAATTAGGGACACCTACCTGCATTTCCCCTAGCAATAACATGAATACCAGGATAAAATTTGGAATTGTGTCAAGCCAGAGATTTTTTTAAATTTCAGCTCTTCTAAAATATGATACACACCAACTAAAATTAATATGAATTTCTTAGACAAAGCGCATGCCTGATTTTTCATTGTTTTCGGAGTCATTTTTCGTCCTAAGTTTACAACTTTAGGAAAATTGACAACTTCCTTATAACGTCAGTTATAAGCTACTAAGTGACAGTTTTCATTACATTTGAATTAAATATACACATTTGGAACGCATAACATAAATTTCTTCCGGACTATTAACTATATCAACACACTTTTTATCACTTTTTGTTCTAATTAAATGATCTGAGAAATGTAAAGGATAAGTTTGTTTACCTTAAGGCTGCAACGTAAGTGTGTAAAGAGGATTTCATAGAGAAAAAAAAACTGTTTGTTATCACAAAAATATGAGAGAGTAAAATTTTATATTTTTGGTATTTTTTAAATGCATTTTTTGAGAATACTTGCTTCGATGATTAGTTCTGAAGCTGTGCATTTGATTATCATTAATTAAACCAAGCATATTATTGGTTGCATCATAAGCAATACATATCCTAAAATAAACAATATGGACACCATGAAAAGTGAAAAAGTAACAGACAATTTTTGTTGTCCGTTTTATAACTTGAACAGTCGTTAGGTCACTCAGCACTGAGTGACCTACGCTTTTAGAAATTTATGCATTCGAATAAGTAAACTGTATAATATTCGTTTTCACTGTACAAGTGGAGGCAATTAATACTGGGTTATACCAGGATCTGTCCCATTGTGCCCACAGGACCCCTCAGACTCCGTACTGTCCGCCGTTTTATGCGGTCAAGTCCCGCGCAGCTACATCGGGAGCCAAAAAATCCAGCAGCACCTTAATCGTCTGTAAAACAACCGCTAGGCACCGCGGATATTGTAGTCCAGGGCGCCGCCATCTTGACCTGGATTGTTAAAACATAAGAAGGATGAACAACAGGAAGAAAGGGGTGTCACGACTGGACAACCCACAAACAATCCTGGAGGACAAATGAAGCAAATTGAAGGTAAAGTAGTGAGAGCGAAACGGAGGAGATGGGCCCAACGATAGACGAAACCAGTGGTAGCAGGTTAGAATAATCTAAGAAAGTGGGTGATACAGTAGGATAAATATGTAGATGTGCACAAAGAGAAGACAAAATAGAGTCTTAATTGCGAAATAGCAAGGATAAGCGTGCTGACCCTTGAGAGGCCAAAACAAACAAGTCTCTACGGCCTCTGGTGGAAGAGTCATCCTCTGTGCCGCTCCCATATGTAGTGTAGTGTAAGTTTTGAGGTTAAAGTACTTGATTTTCAAGCAATTAGTGCACTATCAGAAAAATTAATTTATATGTTTGGATTTTTATAGTTTTTTTTTAAACACAACTCTTATTATATACTCGGGACAAACATTGTTCTTTGATAAAATGGATCACATGTAACTTTTTCATCAAATGTATTCGGAACAAGCAAAATTTCTTGATATTTTTTATTAGGGTCGCAAGAGGCTGCTGCTACCAGACCAAGTAAGACCATATACTTTGCACATTTTGGAGCACTTTCTGAAGTAGCAGCATTGAGTAAACAACATGCAAAACTGCAAAAGTGGTAGAGAGCATCGCACAAACCGCTCTTTTACTCCCTCGTTCTTCTTATTTCTGTACCCTATGTGTACGGGTTTCGCCGGTGTATGGATGCAAGTGTACTTTGGTTTTATTTATTTTAGCACGTTTATTTGTCTCATTTTTCTATTGTCGATTTAATGCCACATGCAGAATCACCATATATGAAAGACCCTTGTGCAGGCGTGAGTGAGATGTCAAAGAGGCGGATAGCAGAACTACGCGATCTTTCGGTTCGGCGAATATTTCTTGCTTTCTTGCACTCGGTCGGCACCATGAAGCGATACGAAAAGCTTGCATACGGTGTATGGATATGGTGGCCTCAGCGGGACCCACCTGCACTGTGATGCTTTACAAAACATGCGGGAACAATGCTTAGAATGTGAACGCCCGGAGGAGGTTTCCGTCTGTATGAATCTGTATGCATGCTCTGCCGAGCATTTTTTATGCTTTTCGATGTATGATGGCTCAAAATATTTTACATAATTATAATCATTCGTACCACACATATGAAAATTTGATTCGGATATCACCTTGCTGGTAATCAACTTTAACTATTCGCAAGCCAAATGACGAATATGATAAAAGTAGAAATTAAATAATTGGGTGTACTCTGTGCTGCCCGTTCACCGCTTGACCACCATTCATCGCTCATATTTTCAAAATGTGATGAAAATGTACATAAAATGGATTCTAAACAAAAGTCTAACCGACTAATTCACTCATTTAAGATGACTGCTAAGCATATTTAACCATCTACACTATTATTTCACCGATTACGTATTGTCGAAAACATTACTTTTTACTACATTCATAGGAGCGGTAAATGGAGACCCAAAAGCAATCAAGGTTTCCATTAACCACTCACTCAAAAAATAGCATAGTATAGCATAAACCAAGTTGCACAATTGCCCCGTAACGTGGGTAAATCACGTTTACGTGGTACGTCACGGGATGAAAGATCTACCACCGGTTCCTAGTCCTCACTACTTCAAACTAGGGGAACAGGATTTTTCAGTAATCAAAGGAACACTCCTGTTACTTTTTATATCTTCTTGTTACTTTTTATATCTTATTGATAGTGCTAAGACTCGGCTTTGTCCACGGAGGATGATTTTGAAACTAGAAAAAAAAAAAAATGAGTTAGTTAGTCTTCATCTATGTGATTCCTAATCTACTATTCGTTGTTCTCTAGTTTAAAATAGTTAAGACTAGGGTTCTGGTGCATGGTCATTAAGGAATCCAATTTCGACTGACAACAACAACCCTTCGGTGTTTCAGCACTAAATATGCCATACGAATGCCCCTCACCAATCATGACAACGAAATGTCAAACTAAATGTGACGTCCATTTTTGGCGCATAATTGCTCTACAGCAAGTCACGATTTAGCTTAAGCGGTTGGTTGTGCAACATCGTACTCGATGGTGAGCTTTTATTCAGGATAATTGTTGAAGTCATTGTTTACGAATTCAGTTTATCCGTAATCTCATTAAGCCCCGGAGTTTTGTTTTTAATACATTTTTTTTATATTGGTCTTGAAGTTACACAAGCAGCCTAACCAAATAAATGATTTTGTTATTATAATAACTAATGGATAACAAATGCTGTTTTTGATGTAAGAATACAATAATTTGATATTTAAAAGGTCTTCTAATACAAACCAATAACTATTTAAAATGTTATTGTGTAAAATGTTATAGATCACGTTTCGTTATTTTGGTATTTATTTGTTATTTACAAAATATTTTGATAACTGACTAATATCAAAACAAGGTTTTATTCCACAATCATACCAAAGTAAGGTATCCTACCCTATTAAGTTAATAATATGTTATCGGTTAGTTATTGGTTCTTGCGATATTGTTCCTAACTATGATGGCGTGTGGCGACTCCGATGGGTATACCATTTAACAATGGTGGTCACTGGCGGCTAGGCGATGGCTTTGGTGGCAGGTAAGTACTGTGCTAGCACTGTGTTGGTGTGGTTTATCTGAGCCTTCAGGTCAACGGACCACTAGCCCAGCCTAACCTCTAGTTAAACGGTAAATTATCCAACGATGAGCTGGTTGTCAAATAAAATCTGACCAGCTAACGGATCTCCTGTCGGCTAGGCGATAGCGAATGACCTTTCTACGGGATACTCTCCGATACTCTCTTTGTGCGAATCCAAATATCTTTGCAGGAGTCTCAACGGGTTCTAAAGCCGTGGAAAAATCTAATTTTAGCAATGGGCGTCATCCCATTGGCACCAATCCAATTTTCCCTGTATACCATACCTGTTTCCTCGTTTTGCCTTGACCGAGAATCTTAGCTCCTGCTAATACAACTTATAACACTTCTTCCTTTAATGAAACTTAAGTTTTCAGAATTTCTAGGTTCATCGATGTGTGGTCAGAAATGAGAACGCTCAATACTCATTTTACCATACTTTTCCTTCCGACTTTAGCCTATATCGCTTCTGTTCACTGAACTGAATTTCGTCTTATTTATATTTGAGCAGTTTCCGTAGTAGTGTACTGTGATATTGTATAGAGTTTTATAACTATGAGTATTTGATTGGCACTTATAGCTATTTAAATTTGAAAAGAGGCATGCAACACAATATATATGGGTAATTCCACACCAAAGCGACCGAGAAAAAAATACAAAAGTTTAATTGACCTTCTCCGATTTTGAACTTTTATGATTAACTGCATATGGACGTCCATGTGTATGACCAACACATTTTGATTCAGTAGGTTATGAAATATTACGGTCACAATTTTTCAAGCTCTAGGTTGATAGACGCAAGGCAAGGCAAGGCAATACTCGAAAGCGCCGTCAAAGGTTACTTTTGCGCACGATTATTTTAGTTAGGAAAAGTTGGCCGTAACACGTAGGGGAAATGCAGGTAATGTCGGGCTAAGTGTCCCTAATTTGAGCCCATACATAAATTCAGCAATCTACTAAATTTTCAATAGCGACCAAAAATATCCATTAGTACCGTCGCAATGACGGGTTCATCTAGATAAAATTGATAAATAGCAGATTTTTAGCGATGGGCTCAATATTTGATATATAGGCCAACATTAGAGCCATTTCCCCTATTTGATGCAGAATTGCAAAAAAAAAAAAATTAAAAATTGTAGGCAAGCAAAATGACTTCCTTTACTTAGAAGAGCGGCTTCAAAATGCTTTATCTCAAGAAATACGCAAATTGCTTTTGGCTGATAAGTGTTTCTTATGTAAAAAGGATGGGGAACACGATGCTGCTACCAGATTGGAAATCTAAATAGATTCATGCTGAGAAAATTCCGTTTTAAGTTTTTAAACGCAAATATAAACTATTTGGCAACACTGTACAAAAACAATACATTCATGTTATGCCCCATCTATCATATAGTTTGCTTCTACAACAAAACGATCGTTTGATCTATACTAAAACGATAGTATGTCATTCAACGAAGTTGTGACATGTCCCAGAGCGTCAATGTTAGGCTGCTCAAAGATGGAATAAATATCTTTTTAAATTTCTTCTCAAATAAATTCATTAGATGACGGAAAGCAAGTAATGATCTCTGAAGTAAAACATAACGTCCGAAGTATGTTTTTCAGAGTTTTTTTTATCTAATATTTATTTGCTGCACTTTTTTTTTGTTAATTTCTTTATTTGTACAGGCTCAATTGAATAAACTTTACAGAGCCAAGTTATCATATCCTTTATACATTATAAATGTCTTAAATCTAAAATTAAAGGATTAGACCGATTACTTGCGGTCTTCTCGAGGTTAGTGATGACAATTGTTTGGATCGGGAGAGGGGAGAGGGGAAAGGAGATTTGGTATATGATTTATGATTAAAATATTTCTGAAACATATACTTAATCCTATCGACGATACATCAACTCTGTAATTATACAATAATTACAGAAACAAATATACAAAAAAAAAAAAAAACACACGCACATAAAATATCGCGTCTAGCCAAAATATCCCGAACTGGGACATTAGGTTGTCTACCTCGAGCCCAAAGGAAATCGTACAACTCGGATCTGACTCCACGGTGCTCAGCACAAGACCAAATAATGTGATCTGCGTCCTGGTAACCTTGTCCACATTCACAGAGATTACTGTCCCTGAGCCCAACACGGAACAAGTGAGCGCTTAGCGAGACATCACACGAATGAAGTCTCGAATGACCCACCTCCAAACCTTTGAACCAAGGAAACTTCGACACCGTAGGGATGATCGAATATAACCATCGTTATCTTCCATTTAATTAATTTTGGTATCCATGACAGATACGTATTTCGACTACAATGTGCAGTCTTCATCAGTGTCATTCCCACTAAAGAACTTATCAAAATCTAACCCCCTTAAGTACTCATCCCCTAGGTAAAAAAAAAGTCAAGATCATAGGTATAAAAATGAAACTACAATGTGTTGAATCGGAATCTACCTAACTAATAAAAACCAAAGATTTAAGTAAGCTAAAGGAGAAAAATCTATACAACTCTCTAATAAGGATAATCCCCAAAGGCTTGGCAGCCATCATAATAAAGTAATGAAATTGGGTTGTTAGCGAAATGCTAAATAAAACAGCAAAAAAGGTTATCTTCCATTTAATTCCACTTAATTAATTTTGGTATCCATGACAGATATGTGTCATTCCCACTAAAGAACTTATCAAAATCTAACCCCCTTAAGTACTCATCCCCTAGGTTGCTGTTGCTGTTTTATTTAGCATTCCGCTAACAACCCAATTTCATTACTTTATAACCATCGTCCCAAACTCCCTTCACTCCATTTATTTTGCCAGCTGACGAGTGACTGTTGACGATAAATGAAGAAAAATTCGTCGTAGGCGATTTGTCGATCGTAAATATCGCCTTCGATAGCGCCCACCTTTGCAAGCGAGTCCGCCTTCTCATTGCCCGGAATCGAGCAATGAGATGGGACCCATGCAAAGGTGATGACAAAAGATCTTAAAGATAAAGCACTTAGAAGCTCTCGTATTTTTATGAAAAAATACGAGGAGTGCTTTACCGGCCTCATGGAGCGAATAGCTTCGACAGAACTGAGACTATCCGTAAAAATAAAATAATGCAAGTGAGGCGATCATTTCTAGCGTATAATGTATTGCCGCCAGTTCAACAACATATACGGAACAAGGATTTGATGCACTTGACAGCTGTCAAACTTAAAAAAAGTAAAATGTTTCCATCAAATACTTGGATTGCCCATCAATTTTGCATTTATATTAATCCTGGATTCGATGATAGAAAATAGGATTCATCGCCCGATTTATGCCCACGGGCATATTACCCGTAGGTGAACGGAAGTAAGAAATTAATCATCTTACAGCAAATGTAACATTTTATGCCTTTTTTAATAAGACAGGCTTCACTATATGCATAACTTTAGAACAACCCAGTATGACTAGCTTTTTTTATCGCTTGAATGCTTATCGTAATAACGCAAAAAATATATCGGAAGGAAGCTTTGCAAAATTTCTCTTTAATAAAGATAAAAAAAAACTTTCACATTTTTTATTATTGATTGTAGACACTTGACAGCTGTCAATCTTGCATAATAGAGTGCTCTAGCTAATAACTTGGATTGCCCATCATTGTTGTATTTAAATAAACGTTATATTTAAAGAAATGTTTTTCCCCGGTGGGGCGTTTTATACACTCCTATTCTACTATTTTCTAATCTCGGTTTTCATTCTGCAGCCAAAAGTATACTACTTCTACACACTATGCTGCCTTGTGAAAAGAGTCCATATACTATTCTCAGAGTGCAAACCCAGGTATATTACCTTGCAAATTTTTCAAACAGCGAAAAAGCAGAGAACAGTTCAGCAATCAGTAGCGCTAGTAGGTAACCTTTTCGTGGTGCGCTATTGGTATAAGATCTACCTACGAACTCTAATCCTGACAACTTTACACTAGGGGAACAGGATTTTTCAGTATTCAAAGCAACACATTTTGCCCTTGTTATTTTTTATGCCTTGTTAATAGTGCCAAGAAGTGGAGAAGTAGTTACAATGCCTGTTGAATTGTGAAGTTAATTTAAATTAAGTTTAAAATTAAAATGAAAATTTACTTGAAAGAAGGGATACTTTTGAATAAGCTTCACTGGGTAAATTGTAAATTGTTCAGCACAACTTATTTACTATAGTGCAAGGTAAAAGTGGTCGTCGCTGATATTTCATAATGAACAAAGTGGCAAGTTGCATATCAAATGGACTTGTGCTTAATCATATTTCACAAAATGTAATGTACGCGTCCGGGAAAAAAAAGTTGTATCATAAGTTTGATGCCTGCAGCTAATTTAACTGTTTATAATGTGTTGTGATTCAAAGAGTTCAATGGAGGTTTTATAGTGGTGGGTTTTGCATTAGGAAGAGTGCCATGTTCTCTGTTTATGTGTTTTATGTGGGTGTGTATATTTTTTCCTCTTATTTTTTTTTCAAAATTTTCCAAGATGTGTTTAAGGTTGTGTTGGTGCTACCATGGTGATTGTATTTGGTGATATGGCGCGTGATATTTTTTTGCGGTTTTAGTTAGAACATAAGAAAAGCAATATTGTCAGTAAGGTGTGCTGTGCACCCATGGTTCAGTCTTGTGGATGAAAAGGCATTACGATTTATCCCAGGCTTCTAAATATTGTAGAAAATCGTAACTGATAAATCTTGGGTGGATCGCTTCAGAACGTTCGGGATACATTGTTGACTGCCGTCGAGAACGTAATTTCATTTAAATAGCTTGATTAACCAGGGCTTAAACAATCGTCACGTCGGTCAGAGCTTGTTATGATAGCCTGAACAATGCGTAAAAATCAAATCGAAACATTCAAAGTTGCGTGAAAGTTGAACTTAATGCAGGCCTAAGTGCTTTTTCGTAGGTTTTAGACAAATTGAAAAATCAATGAGTAAAAAAGAGGTAGCAATAGAATTTTACTCAGTCACCGAGCAAGATTCAAAGCCCGTTTAAAAGTCCCAAGCAGGTGGACATTTTGTATGCAGTATGAGAAAGTCATAATCATTATTGGCAAAGTTAAAACCAAAATCATGCTAAGCCTTCTTTATAGTATCACCTTAAAGTGTGTATAATGTGTTTTTTTTTTCAGTTAACTTAAAAATCTTTCAGGCAAACAAAACCTTACTCCATAGTTGATTGACACATCCTCAATGGTCTATGATTTATCGATTCTAACCTCATCCAGCGTCGGTTGTTGTTGACGTGCCTAGCCAAGGTTTTCCCCTATTTCTTCCAAGGCACAGAGAAAGCGTGTTGATAAGAAAGCGACAGTGAAAAAAGGTTCCCTCAAGCCAAAAACATGTAATGAAACCGACACTTAACCCTATTTCACACATAATGCTGGATCTATTATGACTTTTATCCTGACATTCGGTGTCCCTTTTCACGTGGTAATGATGAAAGTTCATCGTCAAGAGTTTTCTCATTTGCTAACTTGGCATAGGGAACGACGGAGTAAGACGGCCACCGAAACACAGCAAACAAATAATTTTAATATCACATCAAAGTCGATGCACTTCAATCGTGTCGAAAATATGGTGTAATATTACTTTCCAAAAAGGACAAAATTATCATTAATATAGTGCATGAACTGACATTACGCAGCTTTTACTGCATTTGTTTATTATTGTGGTCATAAAAATTACATTAAAAAAAAAATTACATGACATTTGCGACATGATTGAAGTGCATCCTCTCATTCCGTCTCGCACGCTGAGCCGATCAAGTCGCATCGGTCTCGTTGTACGACACTATCATTTAGTTTTGAGTTTTTCCCCACGCGAGGGTTTTTTCTCGCCAAAGTTAATTGGCATAGTGTTTAGACGACTAGTGCGCGAGTGAGGAAGCCGTTAATGATATGCCGAGTGCTTTCATTACGGTCCAGCTTTAACCCAGCATCATCGCAACATCATCAGCAAAATCATCACCACTATCGGTACATCACCCCACCGATAGCAACAACGAAAGAGCGTCATATTGCCTACCGAGTCGACCGAGGCACACCAGCATCGACTCTGCAGCAGTTGGATCAAACAATTATATCTCTCCAGTCTGCTGCCGCCTCAGTGCGTTAGGTATAAATCGTGTCGTTTGTATTGTTCTCGCCAGTATAGCATCTTCCTTGTTTCCCTGGTCCAATATTAGATTGGTGTTTAATTAGGGTGATCCAAAAATCCAATTTTTTTTTTTCGCTTGATTTTTTTTTTCTTGATTTTTTTTTTATTATTATTTTTGTATTACTTAGGGTGATCCAAAACTCTGTAAATAGTATATAATCATTATTTTTTTTTTATTTATTTATTTTTTTTTTTTGATTTTTTTTTTTCTTTGCATGTATTACTCGTTAGTAGAGTGAAACTATATATATATATTTTTTTTTTTTTATATTATTTGAAATTACTGCAATTATTTGTAATTTTTTTTACAAAAAACACCATTGCGGCGATATTTAACCGCAATGGATGAAAATGATAAAGGCGGGGGATGGTCGCTTTCCATCTCAGACGACGAAACTCTTAATTCCACCTCACACGAAAGTCTCGAGGAAGTTGTGGAAATGGAAACCCTTGACGTTCCAGTTGACTCGCTCTCCAGCAAAAATACTGGAGCATATCCCAAGAAAAGATATCGCCCACAACCCTCTCCCCCACCATCTCCTCCTCGTCCACCTGCACCCCCCACACCATTGCCCCCAAAAACCTCTGCGCTCCCCCGCCTAAAGGCTTACCCAGAAGCCTCGAAAGGCCCATGGGTTGTTTTTTTCCGGCCCAAACAAAAACCTTTGAACATTCCGAGGATCTCTAAGGATCTAACAACACATTTTTCGGCCGTTACCGATATTTTCAAGGTAACACCAATAAAACTGCGCGTTACCGTTGATGACCGGAAGCAGGCTAACCAAATTGTTGCGTGCGAGCTTTTTTCATTGGAATACCGAGTCTACATACCCAGTAGTGAGGTAGAAATTGAAGGAGTGGTCACCGAAGCGAGTTTGACTAGTGATGATTTCTTGGGTCCCGATTCCTTCGGAATCTTTAAAAACCGTGCTCTGCCGAAGGTGAAGATATTGGACTGCCTTCAAATGCAGTCAGTATCCGTAGTAGGCTCCAAAAAAACTTATTCCTTGTCAAACTCGTTTCGTGTGACGTTTTCGGGTTCAGCGTTACCTCACTACGTCGCTATTGGCAAGGTTCGGCTGCCTGTACGCCTGTTTGTACCTCGGGTAATGAACTGCTCGAAATGTAAACAACTTGGTCATACATCGGACTACTGCTCGAACAAACCACGCTGCGATCAGTGTGGCGAGCAACATCAAGAGGGCCCTTGCGGTGCTCCACCAAAATGCGTGTACTGCAAGGAGAGCCTGCATACCCTGACTAACTGCCCGAGGTATAAACAGCAGGGAGAAAAACTTAAGCGGTCTCTGCAAGCTCGCTCCAAGAGAACACTAGCAGAACTCTTGAAGAATACCGCTTCATCTTCTCAGACCACACCAAAAAACAGTAACACGTTCTCCATTTTGCCAGTTGATGATCTAGACTCTGACTCAGAGGGCGGTGAGGGTAGTCCGTTTGTCTTTAAAGGCAATACGAGAAAACGAGCAAAACAACACACCACCGAAAAGCCTCGTAAGGCCACTCGTACGGACCACCCTTCCACCTTAGAAAATTCAAGAGGTAACGGAAATACACCGAAACCCATTCCACCGGGTTTTAAACCTTGTAATTATGACAAGAACTTTCCGTCACTTCCAGGATCATCTAAAACCCCAGATGTCCCAGTTTTTCGGCCAGAAAAGCAGCTGAATAATCAGCAAGAACATGCCCCCATGTTCACGTTTTCTGGTATTGTGGATAGCTTCTTCAGTATATTCAATGTCTCTGACTCAACGAGGAGCATTATTAATTTAGTGCTGCCAATGGTGAAAACTCTTTTGAAGCAACTAGCTTCTAGGTGGTCCTTCCTTGCATCGATCATATCTTTCGATGGATAATTCTCCGAATGAGGTCGGGGATATGATCTCTGTTCTTCAGTGGAACTGTAGAAGTCTTATGCCAAAACTTGACACATTTAAATTTTTAGTTAACAACTCACTTTCTGATGCATTTGCCCTTTGTGAAACATGGCTCTCTTCAGACAACGATCTTGCTTTCCACGATTTCAACATTATTCGCCTTGACCGCGCAGATTCGTATGGAGGGGTGCTTCTGGGGATCAACAAGCTCCATTCCTTCTACAGAATCGATCTGCCTTCGGTGACAGGCATTGAAGTTGTTGCATGTCAGGTTAATATTCGAGGTAAATGCCTCAGTATTGCCTCAGTATATCTTCCACCGCGAACTGCGATTTCTCGTCAAAGTTTCTCGGATATCTGCACGGCTATGCCGGAGCCACGGTTGATCTTGGGAGATTTTAACTCTCACGGTACAGGCTGGGGGGAACTGTACGACGACAACCGCTCAACCTTGATATACGACATGTGCGACTTCTTCAAAATGACAATTCTGAACACCGGGGAAGCAACACGAGTAGCCAAACCTCCAGCAAAAATAAGCAGATTAGACCTCTCACTTTGTTCGAGTTCACTATCGTTGGATTGCTCGTGGAAAGTAATTCAAGATCCCTACGGTAGTGACCATTTGCCAATCAAAATTTCTATTACCAATGGTTCATCTTCTACTCGTTCGGTCGACATCGCGTACGATCTTACAAAAAACATTGACTGGCGAAAATTCGCGACCGCGGTTCTTGATGCCAGCCAATCGGTTGACGTACTTCCTCCGCTGGACGAGTACTCCTTTCTCGCGCGTCTTATCATCGATTCTGCGCTGCGAGCACAGACGAAACGTGTTCCGGGTATTTCCGTCCGCAAGCGACCTCCCACCCCGTGGTGGGATAAGGATTGCACCGACGCGAACAGCGAGAAGTCCGCCGCGTTTAAACGGTTCCGCAAACACGGCAAGGTCGGGGATTTCGAGCGGTACACCGACCTCGAGAAAACTTTTAAGGACTTAATTAAAGCAAAAAAACGCGGTTACTGGCGTCGGTTCGTCGATGGTTTGTCGCGAGAGACTTCCATGAGAACACTCTGGAATGTCGGCAGGAGAATGCGAAACGCGTCATCACCGATTAACGAAGACAAGGAGTACTCGGACAGTTGGATATTCAGCTTCGCGCGGAAAGTTTGCCCGGATTCGGTGTCGGTTCAAACCAACGTTCGTGATCGTCCGTCGGGTAATAACGAAATAGATTCCCCGTTTTCGATGGTGGAATTCTCACTTGCTCTCCTTTCATGTAACAATTCAGCTCCAGGAATGGATAGAATCAAGTTCAACTTGCTTAAAAATCTCCCAGATGTCGCGAAGAGACGCTTGTTGAACTTATTCAATCAATTTCTGGAGCACAACATTGTTCCGGATGACTGGAGGCAAGTAAGAGTTATCGCCATTCGAAAACCCGGTAAACCCGCGTCGGATTATAACTCGTACCGTCCCATCGCGATGCTGTCCTGTATACGGAAATTGTTGGAGAAAATGATTCTTTTTCGTCTAGACAAATGGGTCGAGTCGAATGGTTTACTTTCAGATACGCAATTTGGATTTCGGAGAGGCAAAGGAACGAGCGACTGTCTTGCGTTGCTTTCAACTGAAATTCAACTGGCCTATGCGCAAAAACAGCAAATGGGTTCAGTTTTCTTGGACATTAAGGGGGCTTTTGATTCTGTTTGTATCGATGTCCTTTCGGATAAACTCCACGATAGTGGGCTTTCACCAATTATGAACAACTATTTGAGCAACTTGTTGTCTGAGAAATATATGAGCTTTTCTCATGGAAACTCGACAACTTCACGAATTAGTTACATGGGTCTCCCCCAGGGTTCATGTTTAAGCCCCCTTCTTTATAATTTTTATGTAAAAGACATTGATGGTTGTCTTGATGAAAATTGCTCGCTAAGGCAGCTTGCAGATGACGGCGTTGTATCCGTTATAGGGCCAAGTGCACCGGACCTGCAAGGACCATTGCAAGATACCTTAGACAATTTGTCTACTTGGGCTATGAAGCTGGGTATCGAATTCTCTCCGGAGAAAACTGAGTTGGTTGTTTTTTCTAGGAAGCATCATCCTGCACAGTTACAGCTTCAACTAAAGGGTAGAACAATCACTCAAAGTATATCTTTCAAGTATTTAGGTGTCTGGTTCGATTCCAAAAGCACATGGGGAAAACATATTGCGTATGTGAAACAAAAATGCCAACAAAGAATCAATTTTCTTCGTACAATCACTGGAACTTGGTGGGGAGCACACCCGGAAGATCTGATCAGGTTGTACCGAACAACCATCTTGTCGGTTCTAGAGTACGGAAGCTTCTGCTTTCAATCCGCGGCGAAAACACATATCCTGAAGCTGCAACGGGTTCAATACCGTTGCCTCCGAATCGCGCTTGGCTGTATGCACTCGACGCATACGATGAGCCTTGAAGTACTCGCGGGTGTTCTCCCACTGACAGATCGTTTCGCGGAACTGTCCTTCCGGTTTCTTATCCGTTGTGAAGTAATGAACCCATTAGTAATAGAAAACTTTGAGAAGCTGCTCGACAGAAATCCTCAAACAAGATTCATGAGTCTCTATTACGAGTACATGACGCTGGAGATTGGCCCTTCTTCATTCAATTCCTCTCGTGTTTGCCTCCAAGACTTTTATAGTTCCTCTGTAAATTTTGATCTGACCATGTTGCAAGAAATCCGTGGAATACCAGATCACCATCGATCGATGGTTGTTCCCTTAATTTTTGCAAACAAGTACCACCATGTAAGTAACAATAAGAGTTTTTTCACAGATGGGTCAACTATAAACGCTTCCACTGGATTTGGAGTATTCAACGAATTTCATAGCGCCTCATATCAACTGCAAAAACCCTGTTCCGTATACGTTGCGGAACTAGCAGCCATATTTTACGCAGTAGAGCAAATTGCCTCACTACCATCTGATCACTATTTTATTTTTACTGATAGCCTTAGCTCGTTGGAGGCTATTCGATCAATGAGGCCGATGAAGCACTCCTCGTATTTCCTGACCGAAATCCGAGCAAAATTGAGTACTTTATCTAACTGCTCCTATACTATCACCTTAGCTTGGGTCCCATCTCATTGCTCAATTCCGGGTAATGAGAAAGCGGACTCGCTAGCTAAGGTGGGCGCTATGGAAGGCGATATTTTTGATCGACAAATCGCCTTTGCGGAATTTTTCTCAATTACCCGTCAGCACGTCCTCACCAACTGGCAACAAAAATGGAATGAGAGTGATCTGGGAAGATGGTTACATTCTATTCTCCCACAGGTGTCGAACAAGCCATGGTTCAAAGGATTGGACATGAGCCGTGACTTTATACGTGTCATATCAAGGCTCATGTCCAATCACTACTCGTTAGACTCGCATTTCTTCCGAATCGGGCTCGCAGGCAGCAATTTGTGCGCTTGTGGTAGTGGCTATCACGATATCGACCACGTGCTTTGGTCATGCACCCTACATTGTGTTGCTAGATCCGAGTTATCCGCATCCCTCAGGGCCCGAGGAAAACAACCTATGCGGCCCGTTAGAGACATCTTGGCGAGCCGAGATCTCGAATATTTTAATTTAATTTATGTGTTTTTAAAACGGATCGATCTGAGGATTTAGTAGTTAGTGTCATCTTGTGTCCCCCCAAGTTGTTAGCTGCCCATCGGTGTACCCCCATGTTTGTCTTTTTCGTCAGTTGGTCGCTTAGTTCGAGATAAAAAGCACATTGCTCTCCAAACCTTGTGTTCTCAATCCCTACCCTGCCATCCATTTGTTACAATTTGTTACCCCTAACCTCGAGATAGCCGCGAGTAATCGGCCCCCGCTTTACTAACGTTAGTTTTAAGAAATTTTGTCATCCAAACAATGAATATCGGCTCCGCAAAGCTACGGCAAATGAGCCTGGAAAAATAAACGCATTAAAAAAAAAAAAAAAAAGAAGTGCATCCTCTAGGATGTAATATTAAAATTTATTTTTTTCTATGAAGCTTAAAGTAAAATTTAAGCAAAACTATGTAAAATTTCCGCTATAAATTAAGTGAATATTGATCTTTAGAGTACCGAATATCGAATTTTGAGGAACAGTTAATAGTTGCATATTTCATCACTTCCGCAAAATTGAAAATTTAGAGAAGTAGAATGCATCGAAATTTTGTAGATGACCAGGCTATTGAGATATAGATCTAGCGGCCGGAAGGCGTTGATTACTTGAGCAGGTTTGTCGAAGGTGGCATATTCGTTGATGGTCAGTCAGGACATCAAGCTATACACAGCAAAAAATTAATTTTAATATCACATCAAAGTGGATGCACTTCAATCGTGTCGAAAATATGGTGTAATACATATTACTTACCAAAAAGGATAAAATTATCATGAGTACAGTGCATGAACTGACATTACGCTGCTTTTACTGCATTTGTTTATTTTTGTGGCCATAAAAATTACACGAGATTTTCAACATGATTGAAGTGCATCCTCTAGGATGTAATATTAAAATTTATTTTTTGCTGTGTAGCTTCTAGGTATAGAAGGTTCACTGGTGTCGCGTGGTGGAAGGGTTCCAAACATACCTGTTCACCATAATCATTTGGAAGGCCTTGGTCATCTTACCAACAATGCCGGAAACAGAAACTCCGTGGAAAGTCACAACCTAGTTTTATGAATTGACTACTTTAACGGGGTACACTTCCCCGGACTCCCGTATTCCGAATTAATTCGTAAAACAGATCTTTAAGTATTTTCGAAAATGCCTGCTGTTTTTCAGAAACGATATAGTGTTATTTATTGCACTCAGTTCCAACCATGAGGTATTTTACCATTTATGCTACTCGATACGGCCTAAAAGCACTCGCTACGTAAACGATCTGTTCTACTGATTTCGTTTCCTTTATCGAGCTCCGTTGTGCACAACTCACATAAAAAATAATGTGTGATACCTAGATGTGTCTGTTAAGAGTTTTTTGCGAACACATATCACGCCCAATGTGTTGATCTAACAACTCACGAAAAGAAAAGTTGTTTACAAAATCCTCATATGTTTTGGATTTTGAATTTTGCAGCATGATGTTACGGGAAGTTCACAAATTACAAACTATGCAAGGAGGGTTCATGAATTTTGCTTCATGTTCTGCAGATGACCGTATAAATTTGTCTTCTCATAAGTGCGATGTGGCCAATGATGTTATTGAAAAGATAAAATAAATTGCTACTATTCATAAAGCTTTGAGGGGAGTCGTTGGAATGTTTATATCAACCTCAAACACCATTACTGGTTAATAACACCAATAATACATGCTGGTTATTTTTCACGCGTTTAAAGAACGATCTGTCGGAACATGCAATGCATGCTATGGTTGCTGACTCTCTTTATTCTACCGATACGTTCCTTGTGAAGAAGTTGGGCAATTAGCCCGAATGCCATTATGCCGAATGCCATTAGGTCGAATGCCATTAGGCCGAATGCCATTAGGCCAAATTCCAAATGCTTAAGTCCAAATATGGCCGACTTGATGACGGGCTTGCACTATCACTTCACATTTTCCAGAGGAAAAATCTCGGAAACTACATGAACTTCACGCTTTGCAAATGCAACTCCATGTTTGTTGCACTTCAGCATACGCTGGGATCTATATTCATATTTGTATTGGTGGAGCTGATGTTTGTGACCTTATTTTTTTCAAGTGAAGAAAAGCGTCATCAGAAATAATAACTTAAGAAATAATCAGCAGTAAATAAAGACAAATAAATTATCTTGATGCTTTGTTCATCCAAGCTGTTAAAAACCATTAAAATAATATGCCCCAAATGAACTGCTCATGTTTCAAAGAAGGAAAAAAGTCTGTTTTGTTTAATCTTAAGCTAGAAATTTCATCGAATGAAAAAAATGAAACTCGAAAGAATTGCTCAAGTTTTAAAAAGAAAAATACGCTTCGAAAAATCATAGGCTACAAATTCCTCATCATAAAATGTTCCTGTTTGTGGGATTTCTCGAATATTTCCAAAGTATTAGTTATTAAAACATTTTCTTCGTATATTTTTCAAATGTTCACAATCGTGGATTTAAAATTGGAAATCTTCAAATAATGAAAAAGTTGGATTACCTTAGAATAAGATTGTTACAATTATTCAAAGACAGATAATTTTGAAAAATCCCAATGATAGATTTTTCGAATATGTGATTTTGATATATTTTTTTTTCAATTATCCTACAGCTTTGAAATTTTTTAAGTTCTAGATTTTAAAAGGCATTTCATAATTTCACGTATGTATTTCTCATCTTACACAGAGATATTAGAACATTTTTGAAAATCCAGAGTTATATAAATAGGTCCTCTAAGGCTATGTTCCATTTGGTGAATTTTCACTTATATTTGACATGTGGAAAATGAATTAAAAAGGTTCGATAATTCCTCTGTTGTTGATCGTGTGATTTTTTTTTAAAAAGGTGTTTGTC
Organism: Ochlerotatus camptorhynchus; assembly: GCF_037179485.1. Taxonomy (NCBI): domain Eukaryota; kingdom Metazoa; phylum Arthropoda; class Insecta; order Diptera; family Culicidae; genus Ochlerotatus; species Ochlerotatus camptorhynchus. Next base: position 124,327 of record NW_027040539.1, read on the forward strand.
AAAATTGATTCCTGGTATTTCAGAACTAAATAAAATAGCAATTCTTTTTTGAAAATTTTCCATCCGTAAAATTTTAGTGAGGCCTAATGGTATTTGACCCAATAGCATTCGGCCCAATGGTACTACATCGCGGTTTCCCAATGGTAACATAAATTTTACATGATAAATTATATAATAGCTCTAAAACATTAAATTCCATTAAATAAAATAGGATGTACTGGTTGCCGACAAGTGTTTGATTTCGTTGTTAGTTTTGACATTTCAATTGTAATCAAGCTAAAATCTAGAGTTCTTTTTGAATTTGCCGATCAAAGAATCAATTAACTTCATTAGATTTCTACCGAGAACTGAGTGGTTGATTTGCAATAATAATGCGTACAATCAAAAGTTCAAAGATTAAATTAAAGATTCTACATTATTCCGAAAATACCGCACTGGTCGCGATATAAAGCGAATCAAGTTGATCGTTTTTTAGTTTTGACAAATGGATAAATATTAATTGAGAAATGTGTTTTACATCATCAACTATACTGTAACAAAGAACTCTTTATTATTATTTTTCTAGAGATGATTGTTTTAATAATCCAATGGGTGGCCGTCTCTCCCCATCGTCCCCTAAGAAGCGAACTCGACTAAGAAAGAGGCGGAAGATATGCAAGATCACTTTGTCAGGGGTTTCTTCATCGCGCATAAATGATAAACAGAAAAGCTCCGGAAAACGAGAAAAAAATCTAAGCATTTCCTTGTCGCTGTTAACTGAAACAGACAGTGGATGACAAGAAAATGTTGGCGCAATCAGAATCACCAGTAGCGCGAAGTATTATTCTGAGAAAATGAGAGGTGGTAGGTATATGCGGCTGGCATAATGGAAGATAAAAAAGCAAGTAGAAAATAGAGCAAGGTAGAAAAACCTTGAATAAGAATCTCAAAGGCTGAAAGGTCAGTTAACGCAGTCTACTTCTGAATGATAAATGGTAATAGTGCTTATATGCGCCAAAGCGCCAAAGCCCTCCAGATCTCAATTTTTTACCTCTCATGCTTTTGAGCAATACACCAGCTAAAACAGGTGAATTTTGCAGAACCTTGGCAGCATTCGCCCAGGTTAGGGACAAAGCAAGCAGGAAAAAAAGGAATCCAACCGCTATGAGCAAAGTGGCACGGAACGAAAAAAGCCACCCATTTTGGTCTGCTGGAATTTAAATCATTGTAAGGAAACACGCTGTGAAGCAAGAAATGCAAAGAAAAACTTTCACAATCTTAAAAAGATATTTATCAGAGTTTACGGCGTTCATAAAATTTGCATAAAAATGAACTTAAATGAATTCTGATTTCTGTTGACATTTTGAGATGACAACTTTTGGGGTTAACTCGATTATTTAACAACTGCCCTGTGTGATACTGTACGGCAAAACTGCATGGTACCAAATTGACAGCTTGATTAGACAAGGACTGCAGAGCAGTAGATGAAAGCAGGAAAATACTTTATAGGCACACTGGAGCTTAGCCAGTAACAGTGCGGCTATAAAGCAAAACCATCCAGAGATTTTATGCCTCAGAAAATCCCGGCGGTGCCGACTGGGATTGAACCCAGGCCTTTTGAGGTGAGAAGTACTACACCATCGGCGCCTCTAGAAATTGAATAGTTGCAACAGAAAATTCAAAAGTTGCAACTGAAAACATGTGTTTGACCAATAAAAAAAATCTCGAATGTTCGAATAAAATATTTTCTATTGCATCTTTTTAATTTTCAACTGCTACTTTGCACTTGCCTATTTTCAATAGTGTATTGCTCCTGAGTAATCAGGTTGATTGATTATTTCGCATCAAACTATGTGAGTTTTTTCTTCTATTAGTGAGCGTTATTAGAGTGCCACAGGGACGTAGTAAGGAGGTGGCGAATGCCGCCCCGCCAAGGGCTACAAGGCAAAGGGGCGCATTCAAAAATATTCTGTCTAGTATCTTTTCTACGACATCAATTTCATTGACATTGATGAGCGAGATTTCAATGTGATTCTTTTTTTTTGTTCATTACTTTATTTGTACAGGCTCAATCGAATAAACTTTACAGACTGATTTTGGCTATACATTATTGATGTTTTAAACCCCATACAGTCAATAGAAGAACAGACGTAGACAATTTGAACACAGCTTACGCAGCAATCTTACACTCACTAAAAGCCAAATCAATCAATGCCCAACAGCAATACCAATTATGCCCACCTGAATCCAACTAAAAAGCTCAACTATAATACCCGTTCCCACCATTTCACCATAGCCACCATAACCCTCGAAGAGTGCACAACCGCAAACAATTTTATACCCGACACAAATTATATAAAAAATCAAAAAAAAAGAAAAAACTTTGAATATTCAACTAAAAACCGCTATGTATAAAAACTTACCACCAGAAAAACAGACGTTAGACTTCAAACAGTATTTAGACAAAGAACAAATCCAACAATTGTGAGTGTAAAATATTTATTAAATGTGAAACAATTAATTCTAAAAATAAAATTCCCCTCAGTTTTCCCTGAAGAAGGCCCTAATCAAATTGAGTGATTGCCAGAATGCCAAGCCGAAACTGTTTATTTTAAATCTAAAGTTAAAGGAATTCAACCGAATACTCGCGAGTTTGGTAAAGAGAGATAAACAAACCGATTTGTACCTTCCTAAAAAGTTGTACTTGCTCGCTTTCTACTCTCTGAGTACAATTTTCACTCTGCCATTTTCGAAGTTTCGCTAAAATTAAAAGGTAAAATTTACCCACCCTAATTAAGTCAAGGTCAAATATATCCAGCGTAGGGTACGCATACTCTTTAAGGGCTTAACTACGTAGACAGTTTTTTGAGATTCTTGCCACCATCCCCTCCAAAGGGGGAGTTTGGTAAAGAGAGATGATAAAACTGATTTGAACCTTCGTAAAAGTTGTCTAGCTCGCTTTCTACTTCTATATGCAATTTTCACACTGCCGTACTCTAAACGGAACTATCATTCTATACTTTCATCTCCTCCTTATCTATCGTATAAAAATTACCACTTTAGTCTGTTATTTGAAATTAGTATCTTCAACTATGTAAATCGTTGACTTCACGCAGAAGTAATACTAAAACAGATAGTCAAAGTTGAATTCCGTTGTTTGTCAATCTCGAGGCTTTCTGCAACATCCACTTTCCATGGTGTAGATACGGTTCGTAAAATCGTGATGTCCTCCGTCGATAGGTCCTCTGTGAAGATGTGTTCTGCAACCTTTGATTTTAAATCATATGTTAGGCCTTCTCCTCTTGCTTTTTGGCCTTATTAACCTCCGCTTTATGTTTTTTTTTTAATCTAGTTGCTAAAGTTCTCTTGGTTTGTCCTACGTATACTTTGTTGCAATGATTACAGCTTATTTTATATACACCTGCTTTACCTAAAACATTAACTGGGTCTTTAGTCGATCCTAACAATGATTTCAACTGATTATGTCTAGTGGTGAAAACTAAATCTAATCCGAATTGTTTTAACTGTGGTCTTAGTTTACAAGTAATATCTTGATCAAATGGAACGGACACTCATTTCACGTCTGGCTTGGTTGTAACCGCGTATCCTAGCCCCTTGTTGAGGTGTGTCAATTGTCGATCGGTTTACAACCAACCCATCAATGGAGTAAACCCTCGGCGTCGTGGTGATGATGGATGGGATCTGCTCACCCCGTTCGGTGTGCCGTCTGTCTCTTTTTTTCCTTGATTTTTTTTCCGTCGATCTTGTTTTCCGTGCTGAGCACCAATTCTACCGCCACCAGAGAGGCAGCTCCCACATCTGGACCCTACCTATCGACCCATCAACTCATGAACCGGGGACCAACGGCTTTACTTCCCTTCCGAAGGAAGGCGTGATCAGAGATGTTATGCCTCAGAACATCCCGGCGGTGCCGACTGGGATTGAACCCAGGCCTGCTTGGGTTAGAGGCAATCACGCTTACCACTACACCACCGGCGCCGCTTATCGTCGTCCGTCTCTGTTGAGACTCGTGTCGTAGTCGTTTTAGCTTCCTACACTCAAAAAATTCCACACGTCATCATCATGTGTCTCACACTTAATTTTGCGCTTATTGTGAAACACAACACAGCCACATCCAGCTATAGCACATCATAGTTCAATATTCTTCTTTATCGACTTCTACTTTACCGACTCTAAAAATGAATCAACAAATATATAAACTGCCAGAGACCAGAGCTTTCACATATCTTTTTAATGGGTCTGATTTGGGTTTCGATCATAGACTGTTGGGGTGTGCTGCTGCCGAAGTCTTTGTTCGATCTCACTGTGCCACGGTTGTTCTCAAATATGAGGCGGGTTGATAGGATAAAGTCACAACTCTTGTTTTCTGTGTTTACCTTTCTGAGCAAGCAATTCACATCGCATTGAAATGCAAAACACTTTAAATCCATCTGTTTTGAACAGTAGTGTGATTCAATGTGCACTGATCCACTGATACACTTGAATAGATAGTGAAAATTTTTCAACATTTCAAAGTTTGAAATACTTGAAATTAACGTGTATAACACATTGAAGCAAGGTGAAATACACTTTAAGTGAATGTGATTGTGCATTTAAAAAATCAAGTGTTTAAACACTTAGATCAAATGTGTGGAATTTTTTGAGTGTATCGTGCAGCTTTCGTTTCATATCCGATTCGCACTCCTCTGATACCTTGGCCCTAGACAGAAACTCCTGGAATACTCTTTGGCCAATTTGAGGTGTAGAGAATAACATTCCAAAATCTTCATGTCCAGTTTGCTATATAGCCGTCTGATGCTATCCTTGATGAACTCTGCTTCCATCCTCTTTACTACGCAGGGTGGGGTGAGTGTCCGTAGCTTAATGCTATGGCTTATAGGTATAACCTTATATTTTTGGCATTTCTACAGAAATGCTACGTCCTTACGAAGCGATGGTTTTCTTCAATCGGATGAATTTATTTGGCTCCGACGGCTTGGTTGCCATGATGAATCCTGATGAATCCTGAATGCTGAGTTCATTAGGATTCATCACATTGATCCAAATATTGACGACGAAAAAACTGATGGACCTATTGACGCAAATGAAAAAAAAAGTTTTGATTTCATGTTTCAATATTTCCCTCAGTTTTCCCCTTCTGTTTGACAACAACAGCAGATGGGGCCTGCTACTCGGTAGCTTTTGTCAAGGTGGTTGTGATTTAACTCCGAATATTGTATCGGATACAACAGTGTTAGTGAGGAGCAACCCTGTATTGATGAGCCCCCAAAAATATTGTTTAAAATATTGATATAAACATATTGTTGGAAATATTGACGAAACTTCTGTCGTGACTTTTTTGACATTTTTGGACAGTTACTGAAGAAATGAAAAGTAGCCAAAAATATCATTGAAGATTTGGAAAATGTGATGAATTTCCTAATATAATTGATGAAGAGTTTATGATTTGATCAGCTCAAAACGCTTTTGGTGAGCGACTATATTGCGTAACGTTGCAACGTTTTGCACTTCTCAACTACACTACTTAACAACTACTCACCAAAACGTTCGAGCTCGACAGGATGAAAGATTTTTTTCTAATGAAGTCATCTCTCCATATCTCTGTAGCTGTCAATTCAAAACAAGATTCTAGTATGCAATCAAGTAGCGTTTACAAACATTGAAGAGTTAACAAATCTGTAAAAATTTCTAACCATAATTTCCTGTTTAACTCTACGACTACAATTTGCGGTCCACCCTGAAACATGATACTTAGCATTCCCAGCCACACAATCAGTGCTGTTCATTTGGAAAAGAATGAACACAAGTCTCAGCACCAAAACGACGCCACCGACCATCATCATTGCATACCATCATCGGTGTTGGACGAAAATTATTCTACGTTTGCTGTACGAGAAAATACTTGAATGCAGTTTTGTCCCGTTTGTCGTCGCTATGGTACATACTTTCTCCACCTCCGAGGCTATGAACATTACGCCAAAACTACGTCAGCTGCTGCCGTCTTTTCGCAAATTACAGGAAATGTATGAGACGAAAGCTGTTTAAAAATGGAGCAACATATTTTATGCAGGTTTATTGGTTTCCTTCAAATTGCTTCATTTTATCTGGGTCTGGGATTTCACTTGTCTCTTTTCTGCACATTCTAAATGGTCATTCATTCCACTTGGTCCGGAAAGCAATGATTCGTTCTGGCAGACTGTTGCTATCACGCGGTGGACTTGAACGAGTGGCATTTAGTGTCCATCCATTCCACAATCGTTAGTGAAGTTGGGCGCATTCTCCATTTAATTAATGATGCAAGGGCAGGAAGTGCATGAACATCTTCGGAATGGTTTTGCTGCACATTCGTAAGGTTCATTTGAAATTGATTGTGTTTTACTCAGCTCAAATTCAATCTTCTTTACATAAATAAGACAACTACAACTGTCGAAATGTCGATATGTAAAATTTTGACGTTCTTAACATTTTTTTTCTGGTCAGGAGCATCTTGAAAAATAATTTTACAATATGAGACCACACAGATAAAAATTCTGAATTTTAATTGTGATGTAAACATTCATTCACGTAAACTTGTATTTCATCTCACGCAACCGATGTTGTTTTCAAAGATGGGCTTTTGTAATATTTGCTACATTGTATGAAATGTGTCAGAATTTTACATGATATGTAAAGTAAAGGTATATGATATGTGACGTTCCATTTATGTGCATAATATTGAGCAGAAATTTACACTACTTTTTCGAACTGTGCAGGTTATATTATATTATAGTTTGTCGTATTATAATGTATTACATTACATTATATTATATAACGTTAAACTGATTTATACAGGAAAGATGAGCTAAATTTTGTATCATATTTACAGTATTTAAACTGATAAATCCGCGTTAGAATCAAAGGCAAATGTGAAATATGACCTCAAATATCATAATATATCTAGACATTTGATATTATCTCGTATTATTAATTAAAAAATATGGAATTATTAATTATATAATTATGGTAATAAATTATGGTCTTTACAAAAAGTGTTAGTTGCTTGTTAAGTTCAGCGTTGTGACGGCAGCCAACCAGAGCGGCCGCATGTTCTTGCGTGTGATAATTGGATTGATTCGGCGTCACTTTAAAAAAGCTGTAATTTTGTAAAGAAATGTGATAGAGACCTGAAATGCCCTGACTTTTACTAATTTTTGAAAACGAACATTTTGCTGTCAAAAGAATCGTTCAGCGACCTCTAGTTTAATGATGAACGCATTGAGAACTATTTGAAAACCGTATTTAAGCTACAATAAAAGCTACTTGGCATCAATAAAAAACCTTTTTCTGGCCAAAGCGATCAAGATAGGAAATGAGTCATAAATACTTTAATATCTTATCAAAAAAATTAAAATAAAAACTTATAGATAAAAACAGAAAACGCCTGCTGAGTTAAAAAAAATCAAATAGTTACCATGCAGTGGTAGTTTTACGTGTCATATTAAATCTGATTTGACATGTCCTTGAAAACATCGAAACAAATAAGTTCGCACTAGGAAAACGTCGATTTTACTAATTATTTTTCAGTGATAAAAAAATATTCTTCAGATTGATCATTAAGCGCATCCGAGATATATTTTATTATTTTCGTATTTTAACTAGCAGACTGAATGGTGCCACTTTGCATAATCATAACCCATTTATGGTACAAAGGCCTTAATCGATCTATTCTAGTGAATGATTGCTTGCTTGCTTCTCTAATGGTGGTAAGCTCCAACCGGTATTATCCTCGGATTAAATTCCGATCAGGAATGTCAGACCGTTTTGTTGTTGACGTCGATGTTAATCCACACGATCCTTCACTAACATTTGGTAGATCTTCCAATCAGGGCCGGTGTTAAAAGTTATACCGAGGTATAGCTTATCGCCATAAGAGGTATATAGACTAATCTATAGATTAGTGATAATAAAATACATGATGAAATGGTGCGATGAGTTGGGGTTCGTACAATTTACCTTAAATCAAGCAAGAATATACTCCAATTTTAATTAATCGCACTAGAAATCTTCACGCAGCTTCCCACTATTGCATAAACTAGCGAACAACACAGAATAAATACATGTTCGGAACGTGATGTCGACGGGAATTTTCTTTTCTTTTTTTCTTCGTTCCCAATGGTCTCCCAAGTTTTCCGCCCTGAAGGCATACAGCGGTTATTTGGTTGGTTGATGTGGTGTGGTGCGTTTCGTTCAATAGATGCTTTCATTACCTCATTTATAAAGATGTTCCCAGCGTCGTGTACCTAATCACTCGTTTACGCTGCTATTAATGTGTGTCGTTAAGGTTAACAGTTTGCTTTTACGATCTGATGTGCCACGCTTGAGAATGAGCGGATACGCCTTGAGGAAGGGTCCTAACGTTTAATGAGCAAATTCAGGAAAGGCTACAGAAATAAACAATTTCCCTAATCAAGAACTACCCTAGCCGCCTGAACGGTTCGAACATTTTGCAAAACTATCGCTATCTGGATGGTACAACACATCGTTGGCTCTGTGGCAGACGGGTTTGGGTTTAACACTATTCCTTTGCTCACCACAACCGGCTTCGTGCTGGGTAGAAATTTCATCGACTTTCGTTCCGTCCATGGTCAGAACTGGGATCAACCTAGCTCGCCCAGTCGGGTGCGTCTTCGGCGATGTAAGTCACGTTTATCGTATCCGCAAATTTCTACAGAAACGTTTCATGAAATTTAAACAGCTTTGAATTATGGTCTGTTTTCAGGAAAAACTTTCTTGCTTCGAAAGCCGACGACGAGGACGGTGGCAGCAGCAGTAGCTTCTCATTAAATACATTTTAGTCTACATGGAGCAGTTTAGTTGGTGTACGAGAGGTTACATAGCAGTGATTGGGCTTCGGATAGAAGTAGGTAAGTATGGGTACGCGATTCACCACAAGGTGCTAAAGAAAGAACCATTAAAAAAGTTGTTAAGAGGACAGCGGCACAATTAGACAAAATTTGTACAAATTTCACTAAAAAAATCCTCGTAGACCTCGCTTATGGATGCGGTAGGGTATAACAAAAACAGTTTTTCAATCCATGCTGGAAAATTTGCATTTTATTTGTTTTCCAATAGTTATTCGTAATTTTGTACCTTACTCGATGAATTTTATTTTTTACTTCAAAATCAAATTACCTTGAGTTTTATGATTCAATTTATATTTTTGTTGATTAAATCAAGAAATCGTATGTTTAGAAAACTCACTTACATTACCACCAAACATCTCAATGATTTTAATACGAAAGTGTATGGTACAGCCGCCTCATAATTCACTGTACAGACAGCCGCCTCATAATTCACTGCTCGTGAGAGTCTGAATGATTGGAAGGTAAACGAGTCACTAACAGACGAGTACTCAGTCAGTAGCTCAGGCAGCACGTTTGTTCTTCCGTTATGGTACCCAATCTTATTTTTGAATGACTAAGCGTACATATTATACACAGCAAAAAAATAATTTTGATATCACATCAAAGTGGATGCACTACAATCATGTCGAAAATTTCATGTAATTTTTATGACCACATAAATAAACAAATGCAGTAAAAGCAGCGTAATGTCAGTTCATGCATTGTATCAATGATAATTTTGTCCTTTTTAGCAAGTAATATTACACCATGTTTTCGACATGATTGTAGTGCATCCACTTTGACGTGATATCAAAATAATTTTTTTGCTGTGTATGGAAAAATGCCTCAATTACATGCTGTGTGTGCGAAGACAAGTAGTATGAGTCGCCTCAACCCACACTTAGTATTTCTTAATCTAGCGCAGTTTAGCACCAAACGGAATGTTATTATTACTGATGGCTTCCAAATTTATTTACCTTTCCGTGTGTACCGTAAGATGTGATAAAGAGAAACCAATCGTTGAGATATTGTCAAAAGTCTAACACTGCTTCTTGACGCCAAACTCGGCCTACGGATTCTAAACTCGGCCTAACGCATTGAAACGCCATTGAAACGCCAATGAATTCACTTCGGCCTACTGAATGAATATAAAAATTGATTCGGTTGGAGCGCTTCTTTTGTTTTTGGGAATAATGGGTGCAAACCTTCGAATCACGCGTTCTCATTGACTTCGTTCCGTAGCTTATTAACTAAAGTATCGTATCAAACGCATAATTGACTTGTTAACTCTGAAATCAAATCCATTTGAAGTTTTCTACTCGAAAGGCCCAAAATGGGCGATTAAAGGGTGTCCACGATGAAATTGCCACACTATGAAATTGCTCTAACTTTTTAACCGTTGGGTAGAATTTAATGAAAATTTGGGTGGATTTAGTTCATAGTGCATTATTTACATCCTGCAAGTTTTAAAGTCCTGTGATCAAAACTCGCGGAAATGGAGTCGAAAGAACAGCTCGTGCGTGATAAAATCTTGCGCATTCATCACGAGAAAAAGGATCTCTCGCATCGTTCCATCGCTAAAACGTTGGGAATCGCGAATTCCACGGTGTCGCGAGTGATTAAGCGGTTCGAGGAACGGTTGACCACCGATCGGAAGCCCAGAAGTGAAGGAAAAAGTATTCCGTACAACACCAAAAATCACAACCGCGTAGTTGGGGCCTTCAACCGAAATCCGAACGCCACCGTTAGGGATGTGGCTAAGAAGCTGCACCTAAGCCGAAGTTTTGTCCAGAAGGCCAAAACTAAGGCTGGGTTTCGAACGTTCAAGGTACAAAAGGCCCCTAATCGCGACGAGAAGCAGAACAAGTCCGCCAAAACCCGTGCCAGGAAGTTGTACCTCAACATGCTGACGAAAGTTGAATGCTGCATCATGGACGACGAAACATATGTGAAGGCCGACTTCAAACAGATCCCCGGCAACCTGTTTTTCACGGCCAAGGATAAGTTCAGCGTTCCGGAGCATGTCCGCACTCAGAAGATGTCCAAATTTGCGAAGAAATTCCTGGTTTGGCAAGCCATCTGCACGTGCGGGAAGCGGAGTGCACCTTTCGTGACCCAGGACACGATGAACGGACAGGTGTACATAAAAGAGTGCCTCCAGAAGCGGCTGCTTCCTCTCCTGAAGGCCCACAACGTCCCAACAATCTTCTGGCCGGATTTGGCCTCATGCCACTACTCCAAGGACGTGCTGAAGTGGTATGCGGACAATAAGGTCAATTTCGTGCCGAAAATGTTCAACCCTCCCAACACTCCGGAGCTCTGCCCCATCGAGAAGTACTGGGCGATTATGAAGAAGCATCTTCTTAAACGACCTAAGGTAGTGAAGACAGTCGAGGAACTGAAGAAAGTATGGGTTTACATGCAAAAAACAGTTGACTCACAGGTTGTGCAGAATCTTATGGCCGGGGTTAAGGCCAAGGTGCGGGCATTTGCGTATGGACTGTAAATAAAATACGAGTAAAATGGTAAAATGAAGTTTAATAGTTATTTCTCAATCCCTGAAAATTTGATGGCAATCGGATGAAAACTCGAATTTTGCGAATCAATTTTGTGTGTGGCAATTTCATCGTGGACACCCTTTAGGCCGAAGTAGTTCTCTACCCTACATACGGTCAGGATAGAGCAATGAATCGACTCGAACCGGTCTTTCACAGTCACCCTAAGCAGTCAATATTTTTACGCTATGACCAAAAACGAACGATAACGCAAATGGTAGAACCACAGACAAACATACATAACACTCGAAAGTTGTTCATGGAACAATCATTTAACGGACAATTTGAAAGTATCGTAGTTGGTAGTACCGCCATCTGTGGTGCGCATAGTCAATTCCCTTGCGTTTGACGTTTACACACTACCGCCATCTGTTCAGCGTAGTGCCCACCACAGTAACAGATGGCGGTAATGTTTTAGCGACGATGTTTTACAGTGAGAAATATTCAATGTGTTATGTCTGTTTGTCTGTGGTAGAACTATTCAAGAAATGTTTTGGAACCCAAAACACCTTGTTAATCCTTTTTTATGGTTATTTTTATTAGGGTTCTCAAGAAAAAATCATGTGGAAAAAATACTGCATTAAAAATGTCTAACCTGCCAACTGATAGACATTGCGACATTTGGCCCTTAAATAGAAAACGATGGGCAGGCCGGCGTGAAGCATGGCCCAGTTAAAATCTGAACGCTCTATTTCAGTATTGGTATGACGTTAAAAAAAACTGTTAGGTAGTTAAGTTGCAGCTTTTTTATTGCACTTTCATAATAAAATATCATATAAAATAATTCCTTTGGGTTTCTAAAAAAAAAACATTTACTTTACTTAAATTTCCCCGTCATTCAGAATCTTGTCAACTCTGCAGCATCTCGAGTCACCCTAGCATTCTTCATCAACTTCCGCTTGATTAATGCCCAACATTTCTCGATTGACTGGATTTGGGGGCCAGCGGGTGGTTTAAGGTCCTTTTCGACAAAATCCACATTGTTATCCCGGTACCATTACACAGTGGTACAGAATGCAGATTTAGGTGGAATGATATGTTTTGAGCCTGAAATTGAAACTTTAGACTAAAAGTCTCTTCTACAAAGTTGTTTCTTATAGTTAGGCCCTCATTTTTATGACAATGAATTCTAGGGTGGTTCCTATTATCATTAAAATCAAAAATCTAACTTTTTTATTTGAATAAATTAAGGTATACATTCTTCGGCAAAGTTATAGCTAAGCTAATTTTAAGCAACTTTGTTGAAAATAACTTTTTTGTATCTCTTAAATTGTCCGATTTAGAGCTATTTTCTTGAATTGAGTTAGGGTGGCTCTTAAAAAAACAGTTTTTTTGCTCTAGTTTTCTTATTTCGAATTTCTCAGCAAAAGCGTCTTGAGATAACATTTAGATCTTAAAAAGGCGCAATTTTTTGCTGCACAAAGCTTGTCAATATCTTTCGCCGATCAAGAGTTATTGAAGTTTTTATACTAAAAGTATGCAGTTTTCAAATGTTAATATCTCTGGTTGGGGCAAACAAAAAAAAAAGTTTTTTTGCAGCATTTGAAAGGGCGTATGTTATTCTCAATAATATGAAAAAATTGGAGGTATGTTATTTTTTAAACTCGTATAAAATTAATTTGAATTTATTCATATTTTTTACTATATTTGAGTATATCTTTTTTATTAGAAGAGATACAGGCAACAAATCCAGCTATAAAACATTCGCCGTAAAGAGTTTTAAAAGTCTCTAGAAGATGACTTTCATGATAAATTTCAAATAAAAAGTTATTGGCAAAAGCTGGATTTCATATGACCACTCTAAATCTGCATTCTGGACCACTGTGCATTGTAGCACCTTCAGACTGTAGTAGCAGCTCTGATCTGACTATGTAAACTTAAAAACACTTTTTTCTAAACAAATCGAAGATGAAAGATTTCTAAACCTTGACAGGTTCCATTTTCAAGATGAAAACAAACTTTATGTGTAGAAAATACTGGGGTATGTGCAAACTTGCAAAATAAGTGCTTTCAGACATAGTGTGCAATGTTTGTGCTCCTTGCATATTATTTTTATAACATTGGTATTATGAATTTTTATTAAGGCAACGATGTAAGATAGTGAATACTTAACAATAGTAAATCAATATTTATGCGCTGTCTATTATCAAGCAACAATCAATGGATTGTTGATGATCTGATTTTGCTGAACTTCTACGACATAAGAACCCTACGACATTGCTATGTTATGTTTATGATTGACCTATTCATAAAGTTCTCCGGTATGCCAAATGTACAATCGTTATGTACAATCGTTTGATTGATCCTTTGTTCGGGAAAGAAGGCATTTGGTAAGAGGAAATCTAATTTCTTTTATCTGGTGTTTTATTGACACCTCAGTGATCAAACTCACCATGAGCTTCTTGGAAATATGATATAATAACCTTTAACTGGAAAAGAAACGACGTTTCTCATCATTAATGACACACTGTGCAGAGAATATTGACAAGATAATAATAGCTGGCAGCTGTTTCTTCTATAACATGCAATTGCTATGCTTTACTCGGGGCACTGTTATAAAGGGTGATACGGTCAAAATTTGGTCAATATCAACTTGACGTATTTCTTTCAATTTTGCACACCTTCATTTTGAAGGTGTGTGTGTGTAGAACGTTGCTCCTATTTTGATTTTGGAATTCACTCTTCAGTTGTCAAAATGCCGTCCAAGCAAGAAGAGCAGCGTATCAAAATTTTGCTCGCGCATCGCGAAAATCCGAGCTACTCGCACGCAAAGTTGGCAAAATCGCTAAAAGTTGCCAAATCAACCGTTACAAATGTAATTAAAGTGTTTGGGGAACGTTTGTCGACAGCCAGGAAGTCTGGATCGGGGGGAAATCGAAAACCGGAAGCCGCTGAGACGACAAAGAGAGTTGCCGGTAGATTCAAGCGAAACCCTAACCTCTCTCTCCGAGATGCCGCAAATAAGCTGGGTGTATCGTCTACAACCGTGCATCAAGCCAAAAAACGAGCCGGACTATCGACTTACAAGAAGGTAGTGACTCCAAATCGCGATGATAAACAAAATACGACGGCCAAAGCGCGATCCCGGAGGCTGTACACGACGATGCTGACGAAGTTTGACTGCGTGGTAATGGACGACGAAACCTACGTCAAAACCGACTACAAGCAGCTTCCGGGACAGGAGTTTTATACGGCAAAAGGAAGGGGAAAGGTAGCAGATGTTTTCAAGCACATGAAACTGTCAAAGTTCGCAAAGAAATATCTGGTTTGGCAAGCCATCTGTACCTGTGGCTTGAAAAGCAGCATTTTCATAGCTTCCGGGACTGTCAACCAAGAAATTTACGTGAAAGAGTGTTTGAATAAACGTCTGCTGCCTTTCCTGAAGAAACACGGTTGTTCCGTACTGTTTTGGCCGGATTTGGCATCTTGCCATTACGGTAAAAAGGCCATGGAGTGGTACGCCGCCAACAACGTGCAGGTGGTTCCCAAGGACAAGAACCCTACCAACACGCCAGAGCTCCGCCCAATTGAGAAATACTGGGCTATTGTCAAGCGGAATCTAAAGAAGACCAAAAAAACTGCTAAGGGCGAGCAGCAGTTCAAGGCAAACTGGCTTTCTGCGGCGAAGAAGGTGGACAAGGTGGCTGTACAAAATCTGATGGCAGGGGTCAAGCGTAAGGCCCGGCTATTCGGATTTGGAAAAACGGAAGCCTAACTGAATATTTTTCCTGAATTTTATACTAATTGAACTTGAAAAAGAAATTTAATTTGATTTTTTAAATAAACGATTTCACCGATTTACACGCGTTTTCCCTTGACCAAATTTTGACCGTATCACCCTTTATCATTAAAACCAGACAATCAACAATTGATACATTATTAATTACCCGGAAATCTGCTGTTGAGTAGAATTACATCTTATGTGATGCCGATATAAAATCACTGCTTTTGCACGACTCTCTCCTAGTTTATAACTACATTTTCAATGCATACTAGTTTAACAAAGCATGCATATTTAATTTACTGTGCTGATGCAAACACGGATTAGATTATATTGTGTTGTGCTATCCCATACCCATTTCGAGGTCCAATTTAAGCGGAATTTTTTTCACATGCTCTTGCTCACTGATTCCAACATGGGTAGGAAAAAAAAACCAAAGCCGGAATAGAATATTCAATCCGCATTCCTACGTTTCATAATACATAAATGTAATTTCGTGGAACGTCACCTGCAAGCGAAACAATACCCACTGCGGGATACTAACGGTGAGACTGTGTTCAGTTATTCCAGCTGGAGGTGGTACAACCATCACTTGCCGGTAGCTCTATCACATTTGGTTCTTTCGTTTCATTTATTTCATAACATACCGATATACTTGGAGTGTTTATTTGACATGTGGTTTGATTTGACAGACAAGTTTGTTGTTTTCGGATCCAATTGATTTTTATCAGTGTTTGGTCCTCTTTAACCCTGTATTAAATATGTGCTAGGCCTGCCTAAACTCGACAATCTGCTATTTATTTCCAATGGCTATATCAATGTTCGATTGCTTGGCTGCATTTTTTGTATTTTTATCATTCTGGCCTAAAACTGGAAAGAATGGTTCCATTGTAAACATTCAAAGACTACGTCCGTGGGCTGCACTTTGGAAAAGTCTGGCTAAGCATACACCATTTGTGGTTTTGTGTATTGTGTGGCAAGCGCAACGATATTGATTGATTAAATTAGCGATGATTCCAGGGGTGGAGCTAGTTAGAAATAAGTTGATTGGCGGAAACTGAACATGACTTCACAAACTCATATAGGGCACGCCATGAAAACTGGGTGTGTTTGCCAGAGCAATATTATTAAAAAAAAAACCTACGCCTTAACCCTAACTTTTTAAATATGAAAAGTGATATACTTTCAACTTTGAACCACAAGAAAATAATTTCATCGGGGAATGACTTAAATAAAACAATCTTTCAATAAAATATAAACCGAAAACTGTTAACAAAAGAAAATGGCGAAATTTGTTCCTAATGCTAATGCTAAACTATTGACCTTTTGACTGAAAACCGATGCGAAATTTTAGCTGGCAGGACTTCTCCCCGTGCTTCGCAAGTGTAACTTTGGATCGCAACTCATTACCGCCTTTGATTAGGCCAATTCTGTGAATGAAGATCTAAAATCGTTTCTAATAAGTTGCAGAAAGACTGATTGGTACAAATTCGTCAAGCATAAAGCGTTTCAGTGGGTGCTATAACTAATAATTAGTTGCACCTGTTTTGCTTACATGGACATTCATTTTTCTAGCATTACAATCAGAGGCGCAATGAGGGTTTACCGCGCTCTTTGTAATCTTTTGTAATGACGCCCCTTTTTAATTGAATACAAAGGTATACGTTTTGGGGGCGCCAGTGGTTGAGTGGTAAGCGTGATTGCTTTCTCACCTCAACAGATCTGGCTTATATCCCAGCCGAGGTCGTGTGATATTCCAGATACCGACCGAAAATAAACAAAGAAAAAGATGATTTCTTAATAGAAGGTTTCCTATCCACAATATTTCTTCTCGTCTTTAATAACAAATTTAAGCTAGTTCCAGGACATAATTTTTCTAATTCTGATTCCTTGGAAAAATGAACAATTATCGGCTTAGAGTATGAATCCAAAGGATTCTGAAACTAAACATATTTCTAAAGAGTATCAAATTCCGTATAATTTCAAAGTCTCAAAAATCGTTTTTTTAAACTTCGCAAACTCTTTTTTATTTTTCACTTAAGGTGATACTCTAAGGAAGCCTTAGTGTGATACTTTAAAAGCACAAATGTCAGCTTCCACAAAACATAAAAATTTGAAATTGCTACTCCTTGTTTTCTGTGCTACTACAAACAGAGAGTAGCAATTTAAAATTTGTATGTTTTGTGGAAGCTGACGTTTGTGCCTTTGAAGTTTCACGCTAAGGCTTCCTTAGAGTATCACTTAAATCGGAAAATAAAAATATCAATAAATATTTCCCAAAATTTTAAACATCGAATATGTTTCGATGTTTTAAATTTAAGATAAATCTCAGAATCACGCATGTTTATCGTTCGCAATGTTACATATTTAATTTAATTGTTTTCTATGCCAGAACGTATCGAAAAGAAAAATCAAGTTTAAAATATCACAATTTTCAGACCACGAATTCAAAAAATAAAATAATCAATAACCAAAATCTTGATATGTAAATGCTATTAATTATACCTGAACTATTTTTATAATTATACACAGCAAAAAAATAATTTTGATGTCACGTCAAAGTGGATGCACTACAATCATGTCGAAAATATGGTGTAATATTACTTGCTAAAAAGGACAAAATTATCATTAATACAATGCATGAACTGACATTACGCTGCTTTTACTGCATTTGTTTATTTATGTGGTCATAAAAATTACATGAAATTTTCGACATGATTGTAGTGCATCCACTTTGATGTGATATCAAAATTATTTTTTTGCTGTGTACCAGAACTAGTTTTTTTTTCTTTGATTTGTTTTCCGTCGATCTTGTTTTCCGTGGTGAGCACCAATGCTACCGACTCCAGGGAGGCAGCTCCCACACCTGGACCCTACCTATCGACCCATCAACTCATGAACCGGGGACCAACGGCCTTACATCCCTTCTGAAGAAATGTGTGATCAGAGAAGTTATGTCTCAGAACATCCCGGCGGCGTCGACTGGGATTGAACCCAGACCTGCTGGGGTGAGAGGCAATTCGCTTACCACTACACCACCGGCGCCAAGTATACACAGCAAACAAATAATTTTGATATCACATCAAAGTGGATGTACTTCAATCGTGTCAAAAATATGGTGTAATATTACTTGCCAAAAAGGATAAAATTATCATTAATATAGTGCATGAATTGAAACTACGCTGCTTTTACTGCATTTGTTTATTTTTGTGGCCATAAAAATTACATGAGATTTTCGACATGATTGGAGTGCATCCCCTTGGATGTAATATTAAGATATTTTTTTGCTGTGTACATATACTACATTTGTATTCAATATTGATGATTATATTTAAAAAATATGAAAAACAAGAGATTGAGAAATGCTGGTGTAGATCATTCCAATGCTTCTTCCGTTACTGGCTCCATGTCAGATGGGGTTCGGTTTCATTTACGGTCTCCGGAATCGCCACGTCTATTTTTACCACCTATTCATTCAACACTTCTATCCTTCTTCTGTTTCCCGGCCGCTGCTGTTCAAGAGTACGCATTGCTTTAATTTTTGTCCTTGGCTTGCTTTTAATTATACTGTTTTTCTTCAACCTGCCTTTTTGTTCACGTCCTGTTGATTTTAAAAATGCTGCTGCTATTTCCGCTCCTTCCGCTTGGGGTACGAATGTATCTGATGCCACTCCGCCTTACATAGGAAGCATTTATCTTTATTCCCATAATAGAATATATTCCCCTTCCGATTCAGGAAACTAAGCATACATGTCATACAATGTCCATGTATACATCTCATACACCTGTGGACATGTCGAGGCCCAGCTTCACAGGGAATTTCGCCAGGATGACATGCTTCACTTCCCGTATTTTCCCAGCAGCAACGTTAGATCAATATCTGACACTTCTGTTGCTACAATACTCGTACGTATTGCATGTTGCCCCGCATGTGATATTCGTACCTCAACTACCTTTCCATTTTCATAAGGGAATGTTATTTGCTCCGGGTTATGGTGAAAATATGGGGTTTATATCATCAGGGCATAATGTAAGTTACCACCAGGGCACGGTACACCAGCATCGAAGAATGCCGCGACCCAGTGCACAGAATCGCGGACACATTTCATACTGGAGTCAGAATATAGGATGGTAGTTGCTAGGTACAATGTTCAGCTAGGGTAAGTATATTTGTAGGTCGATTCGTGTGATCGATATAATTAAGCGTTGCAAATAAAATCAGTTCTAGTTTTGACTCCGTGTCCATACGAATTGAATCTTTTTTAAAAAGCTCTTCGAACGTCTTCAAACGTAACTTGTATACTGTATATACAATCCGATATGTGGCGTCCATTTCATGAGGATTCACGTCCATTGATTTAACGAAATTTGAAACCCATGATGGGCTTCGCACTTTCATTTGGATAGGCAAAACAAAAAGTCAGTTGTATTTCTACCATTATTGTTAAAATTTTAGCTTCCAACGACGATAGCAAATAGCACTAACCGCGTGGCAGGCAATGAACAAAATGCGTCATTGAGTAATCAACTCTGGAGTCCGTTTTGAATAGATCCCATTTTCATTTGTCGATAAAAAAAATCGAATAACTTGATTTGCTTTGAACCGCAACCGGGGATTTACAATATTGGTGCACTTAATCAAAAGTTCAAATATCAAATTAAAAATTTTAAGTACCATTATTGCGAAAATACAGCAAGTTAATCAAATTATGTTTTTGAAATCAAGTTTGATTGACAAATTGACATAGCACCTATTAAAAAATAATCGAATGTTGTCGATAGCGCGATCGCTCCCGAGAGAAACAAGTGCTGCTGAGTCCACAGCTGAAAGAACATTGCAAATTCGTAATTTTAAAGTTGAAAATTGTTGGTGCTTGATTATTTTTTTTTTCTTAATTAGGTCATGAAACATTTTCGTTGCTCTAGATTTTAAATATTTCTAGGAATGTCGATTTTTTATATGATCTCCAGCATTATGCTTGTTTTTAAAGCCACTTGAAGTCCGTACTCTTAGTTTTCTTTTCATCCTGAATCTATTTTTACGCCTCCTGAACTTTTATTGTTTATGTAAATTTGCAGCATTAATTTGGTCAAATGCTGAAACACAGTTTAGCAAGATGTTTGGTTTTAAACTTTTGAATTGTTTAATTGTTTAGATGTTTTGTCCAATCGAAACATTTTCTGAATCTTCTTTCTAAAGGCTTTCTCATTGGAATTTAAAGGCGTAAGAAGAGACAGATCTCACCATGGACCAGGAATGCAATTTAGACGACTAATTTAAATTAAAAATGACCCCATGATTGATTTTGGAAAATAAGTAAGATTGATTTAGTTGTGGTGATTGATTTGAAAGAGTTTTTTTTAGATATGTGTCGTGAAATTGTGAATTCTGGCAGTGTTTAGATGGATTATATCAGGATTTATGTTTTTGGATCAAATATTATGCTTTTGAGTGTAAAACCTTTATTTTTAAATGATTAAAAATATTATGCGAACATGATCATTACTAAATTTGTTTAAATGAAAGCAATTTTTCATCAACATTTATTCAAACACTTTTGGACAGATTGATCATTCTATTGATTCTATTATATTCTATTTGAAGGTGCATTAAACCTGCGTCAGAATACCCTGCGATCCACAAAATAAACAAGCAATAAGTTCAATCACTTGACATTAATTTGTTTACCTTAATCATCATGTCTACGATGTCTATGATGATTTATTTTCGTTTTTGAAATTTGATAATAATATTTTACATGCTGCGTGTTTTATGAATCCTTGGTCAAGCGAAGGAAAACTGAGGAATCTGAGTTGTTGGATCATTTCGTTGTTTTATGAATACCGTTACGAAATTCCATCGAAATCACTCTTAAAACTTTATTGGAATGAGCTGCATCCGTTGAGTCAATTTCATTACGCAATATATGCAGTGCGTATAAATTGGTAAAATCATTAAAATTAACACAACCTCGAAATATCTGCGGCTTGCCAAAATGTATGATGGAAGTACGTATACATGCGTAAATAACTCTGGTTGTCGCTTGTGAACCTGTTTACGTTCACAGGAATATAATTTACTTTGTTAACATCTGCTAATTATGTAATATTTTCGCTACATTAATTTCAGAGGGTGGAATAATTACGTAGACAAGCATAAATGATGATGACGCGATGACGACGATAATGAAGGTGTGAGCAGCAAGAAGGGCCTTCCGGAATGGCCCCTGTGAACCAGTGTAGCGGAATACGCAGACGTAATTTAGCACTTGGGTAGCAGTAGCTACAGCTTGCAACCAATTCGTCCTACCACCAGTCGTCCGGGTATGATAGGTACCAGGAAGCACGAGCAGGAGAGGACATCATGAATGTGGAACTCGGAACCATCAGACATCATTGCGCATCATTTCATCTCATTAGGACGAGCATCCGTTAGCGATTTGCACACCATTTTCAGCACGTATCTGCACCTGACAGAATATACTTCAACACATCTATGCACTCCTTAATGTCACCTTTCATTAAAAGTGCATGAAGCTTACCGTTTTTTACACCCAGTCTGTGGATCGTGTACTCACTGCAACTCCGCATTTGACTGTTTGGCACCAACATCACTGAAAATTTGTACCGATATATGTACAATACATGCACATGCACATGTACCGTTCATGTGGTGTACGGTTATGTGGTAAAGATGAAATTTACTGAAAATTTACATGATTCAAGAGAAGTCGTCCCCGGTGAAGTACCGGTTGTCAATTAACGCAATGTAACGTTCTCACCGTTAGATACAGTAATTTTTTTTCTAATTTATAGCGAACACGTGATTAACGCTAGATTTAGCGTAAATTCACACTTTATTCCCTGTTAATTTAGATAAAGCCTCGCAGAAATTGGTAAGACACTAGTGGAAATTAATATGAGGACACTTTAAAAAGCATTGCTCATCCCAAATTCAAGAATCAAAAAAATTCTAAATCATGCGGGTTTGGAAACCACAATATCATGTATGAGCCTATGAAAGCCTAAGGAAGAATAAATTGCAGCACAGGAGAAATAAATGGAAATGTGACTTTCTCCTTCGGAAATAAAGATAAGGATGCCATCCAAAAACGTATGGTGAATTGGTCATTTTCGAAGCATGATTTAGCATGCTCAAAATTATTGTGGCACCAAAATAATCTGAGCTAGGGGAAGAGGGGAGATTATAGGCGACCCTTAAAATTTAGATTTTTTCTGTGTACTATAGCGACGGATCGAAAACTTTTTTTCAATTATGGCCAACTTTGAGGAATTCTGTACGCTCGCAACCAATTATTGGATGCAATGCCAAAATGGCTTTAAAACGCAAAAAAAAAATCTTCTAACTGCATAGTTGCATGAAATCCAAAAATAAAATGGCATTGAAAAGGCTTAAAATCGCTGAAACAGCCCAATAAAATGCTAAAATAGTTGAAATTGCTAAAAACAACTGAATTGCGGTAACACTCCAAATCAGTCCAACACGACATTGAATGTTCTTAAATGGTTTGAAAACACTAAAAAAGTCATCGAGTCACATGACTAGCATCAAAACGACTATGGAGAAGTGGTGGTTTTGCTTGGTGCTATATGTTTATATTTTTCTAAGGTTGATCGACCGTACTGCCCATAAAAGCATAACAGTCCCATATTGATTTCAGAAATGAGTTTTTCATTAGAATCGATTGTAAACTACCTTTATTATTATTACTATAGTCACTTTTAACACTCTTTAGTCATTCGTGACTTGTTCGGGGTGAGATTTGAACCCGTGTCTTTGGTGTGAGAGGTATGGATGCTAACCACTACGGCGGGGTCGCCCCTCGTAAACTACCTGTATTTTACACTGTGTACTAAGAGTCACATGTTTTGTTTGGGAAATATGGTGAAAAATTCCAAAACTTCATTGTCCCATCTATAAGAGTCTACGGATATATAAAGTTGCAAAAGTGTTTTTCTCGGATTGCTGTTTTTCCAGATGGGACTGATATATTTTTATGGGCAGTATAAGTCATGTAATTAAATATTATTTAGAAGCATTTACGTTGATAGTTGTATTTACAGGCAGATCTTGATCATTTCAAAACCTGAAATTTTTTGTTGATGTTGATCTCTTTTATTTAATTTTTCAGAATTGATAGATAATAACTGAATTCTTTCGTTTTTTAACGGTCTGGAAATGACATATATCGGAATGTACACTGAACCTTTTTTTTAGCTCTAAAATGCATCGACAATTGCTACCATTTCTGCTAGGAATGGATAGTCGATTTCACTGAAATGGGGGACAATATTTAATTTATTCACGGCGCTAATGGTGCGTGTATATTTATTTCGGAAAATTCAATTCGGAACATGGAAAATCAATTGTCGTGCTGATCAAACAGCAAAAGTGGGGAATTTGCATACAGGACGGCACCGTTAAAATTATTATCGACAATTCGGTATTATACGTTTGGTTTAATTAATTTCCGGCACTAGCTTTGGTGGGTCAAAAAAGGTGGGAAAATAAAAATGAATCGCTTTTATCACATCGGAAGCCCACGCGGGTGAGTCGAAAACCAATGTCTGGCTACACACATATGTGCACTTGCGTTCAGCAAATAAATTTATATGTGGTCACTGGTTGTACTCTCGTGTTTTCCGTCAGGAAGCCAATGATTGTGATGATGGAAAGGCTGCAGTCCTTTTGCAGAGTAGCCATGTGATACATTCAAACTAGCTTAATTCGACAGGAATGGCTTTGGGCATGTATTAAATTTTATGTTTACTTATGGTAGAAAAGTTACAACATGTGATGGAAGTGTTATTTGCTGAGATTGAAATGACAGTCGTCTATAATGGTTTGGGAAACCAAAGTTATAGTGTTAATTACACAATAAAACAAAGCCGGGGTCCATTAGGGTGTCCCAAAATAGCATTTTGTCATGAAAACTGTGGGATCACCCTTCAAATCATAGCTTAGGGTATTACAAACAAACTTTTGTATGAAGGCAACTCTTGGAAATGATATTTAGAGGTTTTAAATTTGCGTTTTTCAAAAAAAGTCCCTTTTTCTTAGCTGTTATGAAATCAGAACAATATTTACCGAATACCGCAGAGAATGTTATATGTTGGCCATGCAGACGATGTAATGATTTTTTATCTTTTTGATTTTGTGTTCTGTCTAACCTTTCGACTATACCACCAAGCTTTTTATTTACAACATTGTAGAACGACGCACACACTTGTTTCGATTCTATCCAATTTCCGTTCAGCAGAAAAAGTATGCAAAATCAATTTATCGTACTATGAGCGCTTCTTGTTTGCTTTTAGCCTATACAAGTTCCAAAGCATGAAG
Source organism: Ochlerotatus camptorhynchus (assembly GCF_037179485.1). Classification (NCBI taxonomy): domain Eukaryota; kingdom Metazoa; phylum Arthropoda; class Insecta; order Diptera; family Culicidae; genus Ochlerotatus; species Ochlerotatus camptorhynchus. Next base: position 148,846 of record NW_027040539.1, read on the forward strand.
AGAGCAGTGATGAAAGCACAGGTCTGATAATCACAACGTTCGTGGTTCGAGTCAAACCGGTACCTTTTTTTTCGTCATAGTGAATTTCTATCACTTATGCAGTCCACATTTTTCGGTCTCCAATTTCCTTGCATTTGACTGCAGTTCGGTATATCTCATCCCCCAGTTGGGTGTATGTTGAAATCTTGCTGATATATTGACGATTTACTGAAGGAGGAAATCACATTTTTGTATTTTTTTTTTAATTCTTAATATATCTTCAGTGGAAGGATGTATTTATCAACATAATTATTATATTCAGCTTATAACTAATCAATGACAGATTTCTCATGAGAATTTCTTTGAAGTTTTCTATTCTTAGCTACTTCCTTGGTGTTAACAAGGAAGTAGCTAAGAATAGAAAAATGTTAAACCTGCCGAGTTATTAATAAAAGAGAAAATCCACGAAGAGAATCGATCAGGCCCTTATGATTCTGAACGCTAGACATAATCTTGTCTATACAAAAGTTGGATATATAGGGGAAATGTAGGTAATGTCGGCCTACATGTCCCTAATTTGGGCCCATCGCTAAAAATCTGCTATTTATCAATTTTATCTAGATGAACGCGTCATTAGGACGGTACTAATGGATATTTTTGGTCGCTATTGAAAATTTAGTCGATTGCTGAATTTATGTATGGGCCCTAATTAGGGACATGTAGGCCGACATTACCTACATTTCCCCTATACGTTCAAGCGTTTTATTACATTGATTTGAAGGTTAATCTTAAAACATCTGACAATATATTACTTTTTAATGAGATTATGGCATTATAAGTGCTCATGCATCTTAATGTTACCATCCTACCACGCAGACAAGTTATGTTTAGTAAAACATTATCTTCAAAGCTTAATTAAATTGCATTTTCTTTCGTGATCCCACTTACCCCACGGTCTCTGAATATTTGGGGTGAGTGGTATTTATGATCATTCTATTTGAAACCCACGCAATACCGCAGTTTGACATCGGAAATAGAAATCCTTTAAATTTGTCGTACCTCTTAACGGAATCCCTTTATGAAGAGCTCTGAGTGGGTTGGTTTATTTCCTTTAAATTCCGTTATAATTGCTTATCTTTTGACAGATACGCGTATTTCGTCTACTACTTGCAGACTTCATCAGTGCCAAGTACTGTGGTGTACCCACACAAAGCTCTTCATCAGAAATAGATTAGTTGAGTTTTTTTTCTGATTGCCATTGACAAAAAATAATAATAAGGAAGACTAAATTTGAATTCAAGGTTCTAAAATAATGATTTTGTAAATATACCTGGATAAAATGGGAGCACAATAAATTTTCTTTCATTTTTTTTTTGTGCTAGATAGAAAGCATCAATAATTACGCCGTACACAAATTAATAATACGTTTGTTCCGATGCGTCAGCTCATAAGCTACAAAACAAAGCCTACATAAGCGCATTGCATGAATATTTACAATTTACACTGTTCTCAAAAACATAAAAAGCGCTCCTAAGCGAATCAAATTTTTCTGCCTTTATTTGCAGAACGATGAAAATCCAATGCTTTAGGACGGAATTGAAACTCGTAAGACGAATTTGGAATCAGGCAGCAGTGTTAGATTTGTAACTCTATCTTAACATGTTGTGACTCTTTATCAAATCCAACGGTTTGAAAATCATTTATAGCAGATCCATACCTTTTTTCGTATCCTTTATAAAAAGAAATGTGAATTGCCTGGTTGTGCTTAACAGGATGCAAATAATCCCTATAATTTAACACGATCTTCCATATTCTAGTGGAAATCATATATAATTAAAAAGATTTCTGTCACACAAGCCACATTTAACAGAAATTTTCGGGATGCACCGGGTCAACCGTGATTACTGTTCGTCATATTAATTTGAACTTCTGTGCAAATTTTCAGCAAAATCGGTGATGATGTAGAGGTGCTTCAAAAATGATGTAGAGGTGCGGAAAAAACAAACCAAAAAAAAAAAAACTTTCATAGAAAAGCCTAATGTGTTATCTACCAACTTTGTCATCAAAGGTTGATTATTCAAAGTGATTTTATTGAAGTTTGAATTAGTTTCATGCTCGAAGATATCTTAAAAATTTAAGAATTTTAAAGTATTTGTTCTACGAACTTTCCATCCATATGATATAAAAATGTGTAGTCTACGGCATAATGTTCTTATACTGTTCTAGAAATTTCGTTCAAACATAATTTTCGTGTAGATTCCATAGATTGAGAGATACAGCTAATAAAATTTTAATTAGATTGACAGAACATAGTTGCATTGCTTTTCAATGACGACCGATGACTGTTTCATTGATCGATGATTTTTTTTTATCAAAGGCAATTGACGTGTTTTTTTTTATCAAAGGCAATTGACCTCTAAATCATCACCGATTTTGCTGAAAATTTGCACAGAAGTTCAAATTAACATGACGAAAAGTAATCACGGTTGACCCGGTGCTTCCCGAATATTTCTGTTAAAATGAACAGGTCTAGTATATCTGCATATATACTTTAAGGAGATGGTCATAGGGGGTAGCCCCTTAGATAAAGGGTGGGGGGGTTCAGAGATATTTCATTAAATGTTGCACATATTGTATATGAAAGCCCTTCTTTGCAAACAACATTACTCACAAGCTGCTCGTTTGCGTGAAATGAAAAAGAAGTTTACGCGAATGAATGTTTACATCACAATACACATGAAGAATTTCTTGCAGTGTTTATGGAAATATGGAAATATTAGGATATATTTTGTCATATTTTTATTTTTCGTAAGACATCAGTGTTTTCTACATATTTTTTAGAAAAAATAGGCCTTTATACAACAGTTCATAAAGTATTGAGATTTGCAGGGTACAACAAAAGGGGATTAGGGACTAAAGTGGATCAACGGTTTCTTAAATTACTTAACATAATGAATGGTGAGACTTTGCTCAAAGAAAACACAAAACAATTTCTAATGTATTGTGGGGTAAAATCAGCTAAAATTTAAATTTTATCGTTTTATACACAACACAAATTATAAATTTATTATATTATAAATATAATTTATAAAATTAAATTATAAATATTCGGGGCAATTCAAATTGACACGAATGGAAAAAAATGGTATTCAGACAGTAAATGTACTGAAATTAGGTTGAATTGGATTCGTATTTTGGTGTTTTCTAGGATATTGCGATTGTGATGTTGGAATACTCATTTGGTGAGTATTCTTTTTCAACCTCATTTAGAAAAAAATATTTATTTTTATAATGCAAACGTAATGATTCTGTCCATTTGTTCAGAGGTTACCACATTACGTTGATTTGAATAACAACATAATCAATGGGCACACATAACTGAAGTGTTATTTCAAATTTTCACCTGTTGCCATTTATCTACAGAATCTTCCCATTAAGTTGCTGTATCATTACAGCTGATATCTTAGGATGGTGAGGAAATAATTGCGGTCGGAAATTGTAATATGTATGTTAAAAGATATCATTAGGGAAATGACGACGCTAATCCAGTCAGCCGAACGTTGTTGCGTTGTTGGTTGATAAGGCCTTTACTACTCTCATTGTATGACACGAATGGGGACGAAGAATAGCATCACGTAAATTTTTATTATTTCTCCGTAATCTACCCATACTTGTGTATTGCACTGTCAATGAGATACAATTTTCCTTGGTATCCAGGTGGGGCCAGCCAGCAGCATGTAACTACATAACAATATTTTGTGAGGCTGTCTACAGCAGACATAATAGCACAATTTCCCTGTAACAGAGCTGCTATTTCCAAAGACAGATGTGAGTGGTGGTATAATGGTTACATTATGTATCATTCAAATATATATTTATTCAGTGTTTTCTAGTTCTCCTTTGGCATTACACTATTTAAGCGAACAGGACCTGCGGTGAGATCCACCCACCCCAAAATGGTGTCCTTTGGATTAACTAGCGTACAGCCATTGATAATGTGGATTATTACGACAATGATGCTAACGATGAGACTGATGAAGACGATTTTGTTATCATCGTACGATAGGGCAAACAAACTGAGGTCAATGGAAAAGTGTTAGATGCGATACTTATAAAGACGAAGAAAAAATTCTGAGAGCTTATCCTTGAACCAATATTGGATTCCATAGAATTTGTTCAGTAATGTAGATAAGAAGTTGTGGACAAACATGTCCGCAACATATTGTTTTATCTATGGCAGAATTTGAGTTTTTGGTACAATATTCATGGAAATCTATGAAGATAGAGCCGTCAGTATTCATATTTTGGAGAAAATTTGGAGATTTCCCCGGAACCACCCTGGTGGTTAGGGAACGGTCAATGGTCCATTTCAAGACTATAAATAGCCTATTCATGAAACAATGAAAAAATTTAGCCGTCGAAAGGAAAGTTTTGAAAAACTACAATTGTCCTCTACAGTTGTCTGGGGATGTTCAAAATTGTATTTTCATCCAAATCAGGTGCCGCCTTAGTGAAATTTATACAAGAACTGTGGAGCTATTTGACGATTTCAGTCAAATTAGGCATACCTATTATATAATATGCAGTTTTATTCGGTACTTGTGACGCTCACAACGCTTCATAGGAAGTTTTAACATCCCTACAAACACATTTTTTTAGTATATTTAAACAAGATACAATGAGTAAAACATTGGTGAAAGAAAATTGAAAATTGGTTGCGAAACCACCGAGATCCAGCTGATTGAACATTTAGGACTGAGTGAATCGTGAACCTGGTATTTATAGTGCTCGTCTCAACATTTTGTTGTAATAAATCTTTCGGATATGTTGGTGAGCGTTGGATGGTGAACTTGCGGTTTACATAGTTTTCTTGAACATTCAACAACGCTTAATTATTTGGTAATTTTTCCATTTTTTTTTTACTTTTGGAGATTTTTAGCCAAGGACATTTTTCCATTTGGGTACCCCCTAAAAATAAGAAATCAATAGAAAACCACAGTAAACAACTATAGTAGAGCTAACTATAACTGAACTAGAACTAACTAGAAACTGAATTTATAATAGAGCATTTCCAGCTCAAACCGCAAACCGGTTGGATATGAGAGTTGCCGGTTTGAATGAAACATTACTGCACAATTAATTACATTAATGCACAATGGGGAAAAATAGTCGGAAAATGCATATAATTGTGTACCACTGAAATTCGATGAAACAAAAATATGTTTCATTTAATTTCTGTAGGCAGAATTGAATGGAAATGGTTTCATTCTGGAAAGAAAACAAGAAGTTTGAGTTTTTCGCTTTTTCTTCCTAAAAAACAATTTCCTTGAGAATAAAAAACGCCAAAAACTCTTAGTTCCTGTATTCTCCTCAGGATGAAGCTATATTTATTCGATTCCGCAGGCTTTTTACCTAAAGAAACAATATGAACCCTAATTTGGTTGCTGTTTCCCCCATTGTGCAATGGTTGCATTTTTCATAAAAATATACATTTAAATATGAAAAGTTTCTTCACAGTAGCTTTTGAAATGGGCATTTAAAAAAATGGATTATATTTTTTCAAAAAATCATAACAAGAAAATTATTGATCTGATCAAAATGACATTTGAAATGAAGTTTTACCTGTGTTTTGCATGTATAACCTTTCCAAGTTCCTCATTTCCTCATTGTGGTAGGTGCTCACGCCACGATCCACCTTAATCCGCTGACTTGCTCCTGCTTGCTGCAGGACCAAATGCCATGCCGTCCGAAGCGGTAATGAGCAGAGGCATGACAGCAGCGCTGTTTTATATCTTTTCAGGTTCAAACAGAACGATGTACAACCAAATGGTACTCGATTATGACGACTGGGTTAGAGAAAATCGTTTATTTCATGAAAACAGAGATATAATTATCATTTGTACATTTTTCAAATGTTTTTTGTAGAAAATTGAAAAAAAAAATATTTATTTCAGCAGATTTGTAATTTAATATCCTATCGATTGGCGTATTTGAATTTTATTTTCATCTAGAAATGACAAAGTTACAAGCGTTCAAAACCTAACACAATTTCACCACACATATTTTTTGATTTGCACCCCAGTATTGTCGACAAAGACGTAGTTCTACGTCAAACACCTCCCTTCGTTCTTTATATTTTTTTTCTATCGATAAAACTGTAGAAATGTCCTTAAGTTTGGTGAAAAGGGTAGACTGGTAATTTTTCTTAAAAAAAAAACTGTATTTTTTTTTTGAATTTTTGCTTATTTTTCAAGTTGACGAAATTTAGATATTGATTTATTTATTATTATTCTAATTCATCCGACTTGATGAGACTATCAATGAGATTGAAACCCATAAATCTAAATGTAGTCACTCATTAAAAATTAAAAATTGGTCGACAGCAAACGATGACGAAATCTGGAGGCATTGATGTCAAAGTCAAATAGGTCAGATACTTCGTTGAATTGATGAATCATGGCGATAAAGGAACTGTTTGCAGCATAGTTGGTTGCAAGTATTTCTTCATGTAGCAAAGGTATCGGACGGAGTATTCGGGCAGGAACATAAATTAATTTTCCAGACAACACACGCAAATTACAGTAGTGAGCGTACCAATGAACAATAAAGGACTTTAAAACACAGAGAATCACGGAATTCCTTAGAGATCTTGAACATGAATCCAAGCTGACGATTTGCTTTGTCGATCGTGGTTGAGAAGTGGCGAGTGTATGTGAGCTTTTCATCCAACATGACACAGAGATCTTTAACGTGATCGACACGTTGAACTGCAGTCTCAGCAACGTTATAATCAAACCAAACGGCAGTCCTAGTTCGACGGAAATTATTTTTTTTTCCTTGATTAGTTTTCCATCGATCTTGTTTTCCGTGTTGAGCACCAATGCTACCGACACAAGCAAGGCAGCTCCCACACCTGGACCCTTCCTATCGACCCATCAACACATTAACCGGGGACCAACGGATTTACTTCCCTTCCGAAGAAAGCCCTGATCAGGGATGGTATGCCTCAGAACATCCCGAGTGGGATTGAACCCAGGTCTGCTGGGGTGAGAGGTAGTCACGCTTACTACTACACCACCGGCACCGCTACCGACGGAAACAAATTACGCAGCACTTTGAGATGCACAGGAGCATAAAATTACGTTCACACCAATCATTAAAGATTTCCAGAAGTTTTTGTTGTTCTAAACAGTCAGCATAGCCTCGAACGGCTAGGTAAATCATTAAGTCATCGGCAAAAAACAATTTACCTCCACGTAGTAGAAAAACATAAACGGCTTGCTCAATTCCTGCTTGCGATAGGGAGTCATTCGAGAAGACGCTTAAGAAGTGCGTAGTAAATTGCATAAATAATATTTTATTTGGATTATATGCACAATTTTTAATACATTTGCGTATAATTTTTTTTTCTCAAAACCCACCGTTCTCAAGTTAATGCGAATTATTAATAATATTTATAATAATTTTCAAAATTTTAGACCATTTTCAAATGTTAGCCATGATGTCCAGCAACAAGATGTTTTTGTCATGATTGCATATTAAAAAAAAAATAATTCTCAGATATGGTAGCTGTCAGACTCAACCGTTTCCATTTAGGCGCAGCGGAAGAGAAACAAGTTTATAAGTAAATACTCTCCAATCAACAAACCCCCTAATGTGACAATTTTCAGTCCTATATTGGTTGTATACCTGGATACAATTGCTTTTTTTGTCTTTTTTTTTAACGTCGGTCTCTGTTCCGTAATCTAGTGCCAATCACCGACGGACATCGATCGCCATCCATTGACGGCAATCGAATATGCAGGAAGGCAGCTTCTACACATGCGTAGGATATCGCACCCATGCAACACACATATGGGCCGGGACCAACGGCTTTACTTCCCTTCCGAAGGAAGACGCGACCAGAGATTTTTATGCCTCAGAAAAATCCCACCGACCTCGGCTGGGATGAACCCAGACCCATTAGGGTGAGAAAGCAGTCACGATTACCACTACCCCACCGGCGCCGGCTGGGTACAATTGTGTATGTCATGACAGAGGCAAAAAATATAAACAAGTCAGATGGAGTTATAGATCAATTAAAATGTTTTGATTGTAAAATCCTGCTGGATAATTCTTTGAAAATGTGTAGTAGATCCTGTCTACAAGTTTATCGTTTGCCATCAAACAAAACGCCTTCGCATGACGCATGCTCGAAAATGTAAATCTAATGTTAACAGGCCGAAAAAAGTCGCATATTGTGTGATCGCACTATTTATATAGAACAACTACGTTGCGATTTACAATCTAGAACAGACTTTTGCCGAACGTGCATAAATTGTTATGATACGTCATTATCCGAAACAAAATTATTAGAAAAGTTTGAAGCGAAACAAACATTAGAAGTGTCATTTGAACAGTGGACTACGACTGATAGGTGTAACATAGAGTTTAAAACTTTGCCTTGCGAATAATTTTCATTTTTCTTTACGGAAAAGTTAGACAAATTAATATATCATGATTTTATAAAAACAAGCAGGCAGAATTCTTAAAAAAACAATTTGTAAGTTTATTTGTTAATGGTATGCTAAACCACTTAAGTTTTGTGGTCATTTAGGACACATTAAAGCATGCATGACACAGTAATAGTTCCGTTGCTTAGCTCAAAATTATAAGAATGTTCAAAGACGCAAATAACAGTCCAAAAGAGTATTTTTGTATCTGATTTAGCAGCATCGCAATACAAAAACATAAAACATTTTGCTAGCCTTTGTGGATCTAAAGATAAGCATAATGTAGAACTTGAATGGCATTTTTTTGCAACTTCACACGGCAAAGGTCCTTGTGATGCGATTGGAGGTACCTTTAAGAGAATGGCAACCAGAGCAAGTTTAGCTAAAAACTCGAGCACCATATAATTAACCCTAAACAAATGTATGACTTGGCAAATAGTCGTGAAGAGGATCTTCAAACAAAAAATGTAATTTTGTTATGTTTCTACGGAAGAAGACAAAAAGGCTATATTCCAGTTTCAAACATGCAAATTCCAGTAAAAATATTCTCTAATTTCAACGATATACCCAAAATATTCATTGTATTCAAATAATATGAGTTGTAAAAAAAGTTGTTCCTTATCTCACTAATACTAATCTTTAATTTGACAACATCAACATGTTTCTCTTCCGCTCTGTCTAAATAGAAACGGGTAAGTCTGACAGCTACCATATATGAAAATGAATTGTTTGTTTTTTAATAAAAAATCATGACAAAAATATGTCATTGCTGGACATCACGGCTTACATTTGAAAATGATTTAACATGTTGAAAATTATTATTACTATTATTATTGATTCGCATTAAGTTGAGAACGGCCAAACTGTGTAAAATTAAAATAAATTTAATTTTTTTTCTAAAATATATGCAATTGCATCAACTTGAAAAATTAGCAACAATTAAAAAGAAAATTATAGATTTTTTTGGAGCAAGCTACCAGCCTACACTTTTCACCAATTTTAAGAAAATTTCTTCAGTTTTGTTGATAAAAAAATTATAAAGATCGAAGGGTGGATGTTTTGGGATAATCAACGTTTAACGTTTTTTTTTTAAATTTTAATTTATCAAGTTTTTTCTTTCAATTTATTGTTTACTCAAAGATAATTTAAGTACCTACACAGCAAAAAATTCGGAATTATAATTGTGATGTAAGCATCACGTAAACTTATATTTCATTTCACGCAAACGAGCAACTTGTAAGCAATGTTGTTTACAAATAAAGGCTTTTGTATACAATATTTGCAGCATTTCATGAAATGTCTCAGAACTTTACACGATTTATAATGTGAACTTAGATGAGATGTGACGTTCCTTTTATGTGCATCAAATTGAATAGAAATATACACTACTTTTACCAACTGTGTACAATTTCTTCCCATAGGTCATTTTAATCAGATCAATTGTTTTGATGTTATGGTTTTTTGAAAAAAATGTAATATATTTTTTTAAAAAATCCCATTTTAAAGTTACTGTGAAAAAAAAAAAATCATATGTTAATGAAAATTGCAACCAATGGAAGCAGCAAACCAGTTTCATTCAAATCGGAAGGGGTCGAGACAAAATTGATAGTTTTTAGCGTTTTGGACTGGAAATGCTCATTATGCTTGGCTTAGAAAATCAATTTGAAAAGCTCATTATTGACCAATTTTAAGTTGGAAAGCAAATTAAGTTTATACGGATGAAAAAAGGAACTATGGTTGCAGGGAAGGAAATAATGTGTCATATGGATTTCACTGAGAACTATTCTTGTTTGATTCAAGATTCGATCTAAAGTCATTATTTTCCAAGGCCACAATACCTATTCACCCGTTTGTATTTTATTACAATGAAGGCTGCTTTAAAAAAAATTCTTTGTGAGCAGATATGAAAAAAACTTAACTTAATATCGGTTGACACGTTTCAATGTAAATTACTTTCAAAATTAAAAGATAAATTTCCGGTCCTTGAAAACAAGTTTTTTTTTGCGCAGAGCAGTGTAAAAACATGTTAAACTTGTGTTGCCATGACAAGGATTTTAACATCAGAGCAGAATGGCACTTTTTTCCAACTTCTCATGGAGAAGGTCCTTGTGATGGCATTGGCGGCAACATCAATGTGATGTGATGGCTAGGGATGCTTGTATAAGAAAGAGTGCTGAAATTAACAACGCTAAGCAATTTTTCGAGTGGGCAACGTCTAAAGAAACAAAAGACCAGTTCAAAAAATATTGGGAATTTATTTTTGCAACCAACGAAGATTATAAATATGCTGAAAATGTGCTTCAGGAATTAATTGAAGATTCAGTAACAATCCCTGGAACTAAGAAATATCACGAATTTATCCGCAAAGGCGAGCGAAGCATATATGCCAGTGAATATTCTGATCAGTCAGATTCCTTGGACAATAAGGTATGCTTTCCTCTTGATAATACCAAAAAATGTAGACGTACAAGTGATAATATTCACCGAAGTTCTCGTGTCAATAAAACGGTTGATTAAAATGAAAAATAAGATAAGTAGTAGTTAGTGCCACCTCTCTGAAAGAAATATAAATAAAAATGAATTGAAATAGGGTTTTATTTCTTCTGCAATACACCAATCCCTGTAAAGATTATTTGACTTTCACTAAACTGTTCATAGCCGCTTGTTACTTCATTCAGGCCATATCAAGAGCCACATGTTAAAAGGGAAGAAAAGCATTTTGTAAACAAACCTTTGTAGGTCTTTTCCTCACCAACCGAGGGTCGCTCACGCAAACCATCAACATCATCATCGGGAAGAGGAAAATTTCCCCTACCCGATGATGTTGATGGTTTGCGTGAGTGTCATGTGGGTTGCGAGAAAAGGGCATAAGAAGGTTTGCTTACAAAAGGATGACCTTTTCGCATGTTGTTCTTGATATTATATATTCGTTGACAATGGTGTCATTATCTTGCGCATTCTTAATTTCATGTCTGGTACCAATCACCAACAGAGAACTACGAATGATACGGATGATTTTCAGTTTTCGTAAGTCAAAGTTTTTGATTGTAAAGGGTGATACGGTCAAAATTTGGTCAATATCAACTTGACGTATTTCTTTCAATTTTGCATTTAAAAAACCTGAACACCCCTCATTTTGAAGGTGTGTGTGTGCAGAATGTTGCTCCTGTTTTGATTTTGGAATTCACTCTTCAGTTGTCAAAATGCCGTCCAAGCAAGAAAAGCAGCGTATCAAAATTTTGCTCGCGCATCGCGAAAATCCGAGCTACTCGCACGCAAAGTTGGCAAAATCGCTAAAAGTTGCCAAATTAACCGTTACAAATGTAATTAAAGTGTTTGGGGAACGTTTGTCGACAGCCAGGAAGTCTGGATCGGGGGGAAATCGAAAACCGGAAGCCGCTGAGACGACAAAGAGAGTTGCCGGTAGTTTCAAGCGAAACCCTAACCTCTCTCTCCGAGATGCCGCAAATAAGCTGGGTGTATCGTCTACAACCGTGCATCGAGCCAAAAAACGAGCCGGACTATCGACTTACAAGAAGGTAGTGACTCCAAATCGCGATGATAAACAAATACGACGGCCAAAGCGCGATCCCGGAGGCTGTACACGACGATGCTGACGAAGTTTGACTGCGTGGTAATGGACGACGAAACCTACGTCAAAGCCGACTACAAGCAGCTTCCGGGACAGGAGTTTTATACGGCAAAAGGAAGGGGAAAGGTAGCAGATGTTTTCATGCACATGAAACTGTCAAAGTTCGCAAAGAAATATCTGGTTTGGCAAGCCATCTGTACCTGTGGCTTGAAAAGCAGCATTTTCATAGCTTCCGGGACTGTCAACCAAGAAATTTACGTGAAAGAGTGTTTGAATAAACGTCTGCTGCCTTTCCTGAAGAAACACGGTTGTTCCGTACTGTTTTGGCCGGATTTGGCATCTTGCCATTACGGTAAAAAGGCCATGGAGTGGTACGCCGCCAACAACGTGCAGGTGGTTCCCAAGGACAAGAACCCTCCCAACACGCCAGAGCTCCGCCCAATTGAGAAATACTGGGCTATTGTCAAGCGGAACCTAAAGAAGACCAAAAAAACTGCTAAGGGCGAGCAGCAGTTCAAGGCAAACTGGCTTTCTGCGGCGAAGAAGGTGGACAAGGTGGCTGTACAAAATCTGATGGCAGGGGTCAAGCGTAAGGCCCGGCAATTCGAATTTGGAAAAGCGGAAGCCTAACTGAATATTTTTCCTGAATTTTATACTAATTGAACTTGAAAAAGAAATTTAATTTGATTTTTTTAATAAACAATTTCACCGATTTACACGCGTTTTCCCTTGACCAAATTTTGACCGTATCACCCTTTAATACATTTAAGCTGCTACGCGTACGGACGGTGTGCAAGGAGAAAGAACCATTGACTTTTTTTTTTTTTTAAAAGAGCGCTAGACCGGTCATAAGTTTTTCGGGCGTATCTCAAACACGGTATGAGAGAAATACCATCTTGAAATTTTCACCAAATAAAAGCTTGTAAATTTCCAAACATGAAAACATTTTTTTGATAAAAATCCATGATACAGACGATAATTTCCACAACTTTTCTTTTGGATTTTCTTTATTGGTGGAAAACTTCATGAAAAATTTGTTTCCAACGGTATTTTTATCAATAGCTGACAAAGTAAAAAGTAATTTTTGTAAATTGACTTTGACTTGGTTCAAAAGTTATGATTTTTTTTAAGTTGGTGGTGTCCGAGAAAATCGGAAAACTTTAACTGAGGTTTTCCGGAAAATTTGGAAATCCTGATTTTTTTGAAATTTACTTTTGTTAATATATCTATGAATTCTACCTATAGGCGAATTTTCGTAGAAATCGAAGAATCTTTTTTTTCCGTCGATCTTGTTTTCCGTGCTGAGAACCAATGCTACCGACGCCAGGAAGGCAGCGCCAACACCTGGACCCTACCTATCGACCCATCAACTCATAGACCGGGGACCAACGGCTTTACTTCTCTAGGCGTGATCAGAGATGTTATGCCTCAGAACATCCCGGCGACGCCGACTGGGATTGAACCCAGGCCTGTTGGGGTGAGAGGTAATCACGCTTACCACTAACCACCGGCGCCGCTAAATCGAAGACTCTTCGGCACAATTTGTTCGATAATTTTTTTAAAATCCCCAAAGATAGAGAACAATTTTATTTTATCATAGTCACTTTAACGCTCTTTGGTCATTCGTGACTTGTCCGGGGTGAAATTTGAACTCGTGACTTTGGTGTGAGAGGTATGGATGTAAACCACTACACCGGGATCGCGCCATTAAAATTCATAAATCTCCTAAAGTAATTCGCAATAATATCCGTACAATCTTCAAATCTAGATGAACAATTCAAAAGGTCCTGTCGGCTTTGATCGATGCTCTTCATCGACTTTAGGTTTCGTTAATAACTCAGCTCCAAAAATATTTTGTGTTGAATTTGATGTTCTGTATGCTAGATGAGTATTAAACTTTGCTGCAAAAATAGCGTGAAATCTGTTTGTATAGCCGTGGTTATCAAAAGAGAACGTCGATTAAGAGAATCGATCAAAGCAGATAAGACCTTTTGAAATGTTCATCGAGAAATCATTTGCGCAACTTCGAAACCTTCATGAATCATTACTATTTGTCGCACAGGCTCAAATTCTGGGGCTATGAATCAAACTGGAGGGTGGCCTTAATGATTTAAAATACTTTTGACGTAGGACTACGTCTTTCGGGAAGATGGGGGTACACTTTATAAAAAACGAAAGATGAAATTATGAAAGATTTTGAACGTTAAAAACTTAGCTGCCCCTGGACCAATTTCAATAATTTTATCACCAATCGATCAAAATCATTTCTACGCATTGATAACAATGCTTTTGACTGTTGATTTTCATAATGAATTTATTGAAAAAGTGGTAAATGTCAAGCATTGTCCAAAAGCTTTGAAATAACTAACAAATCCACCAATTACGTACTTGCATAAGCTGCTTTCCCAACACAGTCATCCCAAGTAACACATAAAACATCTTTTTGAAAAATAATTAGAACGGCTTGTTATATAAATGTATGTTAAGTGATGCAAAAAACATCCCACGTTATATATGAGGTTTATAGATGTTTTCTTCATACTTCCTAGATTCAAAATTTTCCAAAATAGTTTTCTTTTGCTTTTATCTTTAAATGTTATTTAAACGTGCATCTTTCTGTTTTAATACCACTATAAAGCTTGTCGTATACAAAATCAATCTTAGTTGAATTTATAAAGTTCTTGAAGAGATTCTGTACTTTCCAGATTGACGTAAACATTGACGACGCCATTGAGCCGGACTGTCTCTTCACGCAGTGATTGACAGTTTCTTCTGAGGTATTCGGAGGTTCGTTATAAAGAAAGTTGAAAACACTTGTTTATGACATCTCATAAATTAATATAACTGAAAATGTGTAGGTTGTACGTAAGCCATTAAAAAGTATTTTCAACTTCTTTATGACAAACCGTGTGGCTTGGGATCAGAGCATGGTTTTTAGATAGAACAAGTCGAAGTGACATTCGCCTCCGATCTTCGGGCGTGTATGAATAGGGAGGATGCAATTGCGGAACATTTTGTTGCCAATTCAGAACCATACGCCGCCAACACAAAATGCTCTCGGTTTTTTTTCCTTGGATTTGTTTTCCGTGCTGAGCACCAATGCTACCCACATCTGGACCCAACCTATCGACCTATCAACTCATAAACCGGGAACCAACGACTTTACTTCCCCTTCCGTGATCAGAGATGTTATGCCTCAGAACTTCCCGGCAGCACCGACTGGCATTGAACCCAGGCCTTCTGGGACGCTTACCACTACACC
The DNA here is from genome assembly GCF_037179485.1 of Ochlerotatus camptorhynchus. NCBI lineage: Eukaryota > Metazoa > Arthropoda > Insecta > Diptera > Culicidae > Ochlerotatus > Ochlerotatus camptorhynchus. The sequence goes on from NW_027040539.1 coordinate 164,171, forward strand.
ACAGGCACCGCTGCTCTCCAGAGTTGTATTCTTGTAACCAAACTAGGAAGCAGGGGATACTCTATATAAATTCTACTCTAACTCTTTCGCTGAATTCACATCATCAATAATTCCCCTTCGCGTCAATATATTCATGCGTGTGGGGTTTGCCTAACACCATTCGAAAGATGTATTAAGGATGTTTTGTAGGCTTGATGAAAATTATGAATTAATGCTCATTTTCATAAATTTGCTATGTGCCTGTCAACATTATCATTATCATGCAGTGGCAACATCTGTGTAGAGCTATTACGGCAATTTCCCAATATCGACAAAGCGGCATCTGTATATAGCCAATGGGAAGCGAGAATATATGGTACCGGCAGAGCTGGTTGTCTATATAACAGGTTGCTAACTACACACTTAGAAAAATCCATGTAAATTAAGGTGCTCTGGAACTGACATATACATATACGAGCGTCAATTTTGACACAAAATTGAGCAATAATAGACGCAAACTTCAGCTCAATCAAACGAACTTTTCAGCCTCGGAGCACTTAATTTAACATGACATGTTTGTTTACATCTCATCCTTTATGTCAAAGATGGATTCCGTCATGTTTAAAATTAGTTATTTTTAAGTGTGTACACTTTTGGCTTAGTTTCGATTCATCCGTTCAACGACAAAAAACAAGCATCGTGGGAAGGGAGGCAAAAGTCTTGGTAAAGGAGGCGCCAAGCGTCATTGGAAGTTCTGCGTGGTAACATCCAGGGCCTGCCATCCGTCGTCAGGCTCGTCGTGGTGGTGTCAAGCGTATCACTGGTGTGATCTACGAGGAAACTCGAGGTGGTTCCTAGAAAATATGATCCATGATGCCGTCACCTACACTGAACACGCCAAGCTCAAAACCGTCACGGCCATGGATGTCGTCTACGCTCTAAAGCGCCAGGGACGCACTCTGTACGGTTTCGGAGGTTAAAACTTATCACCAACATTGCAAAACGGCCCTTTTCAGGGCCACCAAGTTCAATTCAGGAAAAGAGTTAGAATAGAATTTATGTAGAGTAACCCATGATTCACCCATTCAATTTCTCACTAAATACATCAAAATGATACGAAAATCAAATAATTTGTTAGGGAAATAAAGTATGTTATGCCTATTTGTAGGCTTATCGGTTGGTTAAATTTATTCCGTTTCACTTTCATAAACTGAGAAATCCTCATTGTATGCATTCTCCTGCTGTGCGACATCTTCGAAAACGTCCGAACCGTTAAATAATACAGAGTTCAAAGAGTACAGACTAGAAAATCGCACAAAAATTTCGTAGTCCTACGTCAACAATGCGGTCGTGTCTTGTACACCACCCTCCAACTTTTTTTTTCAAAATGAAGCACCCCAATGGGACAGCAATGTTTATTCTTTTAAGGGGTTACGCCTACCTGCAAGACCGAAAAAAAGCGAAAGTTTGGATTTTTTTTTTCTCGAAAACGACGCAACATATTGAAAATCGGTTTTCTGCCGTTTATTGAACACACATTAAATGATACATTTATCAGTCGATGCTGTAAAAACGAGGTCCTGGTGCCCCGCATGGTTAGTCCCCGTGGACGATGTTCTAAAAAACGCTTTTTGCGGTGCCAACTGCGGTTTGTGATGTAATCATCTGAAATAAAAAAAAAAACCATGCCAAATCGTTGAGTATGTGTTAAACTAGTCCTTGACCGTTCGGGTTTTTTTTTAATTTTTTTGACAAAATGGCGGCCTTGCAAATTTGAAGTGCCGATTTTTGATCTTTAAAATGTGTCTTTGATCGGCTGTAAAAAATCGAAATTAAATGATAGACGAAATCCGAACGATCGTGGACTGCACAAAATAGTACTGAACAGAAATCAAAACGGACGAATCGAATGTATACATTTCGAGAAATTTTTGGCACTGGTTTTGAAAATATGATTCCGAGATAATCGCGTTTAAAGTTTCAAGTTGGGTTTAGTCCACTATAAGTGAATATTTTTGTACGTCGCATAACTTTCACAATTTTCATCGGATCAACTTGATCTTTTGAGGAAATATTCTTGACTTTATATACTTTCGATTAGGACAATAAAAAAAATCGATTTTTGAAAGTTTGCAGGTAGGCGTAACCCCTTAATATGGGACTCTTATGATATGGTAGTTTTTCCCATTTTCTCCATAGAAATTTGTCTTTTTTTTCTTTATTTACAAGGCTTTCAGCCATTGGCTGGTTCGCCTTGGAGGAAATTTGTCTTTTTTAGTGTGATTTCTGGAAGTACGATACAAAAAAGCAACATTCATAATGGTAACTTAGAAATGATGAAAAATCATATGGGGCTGATATGCCGTTAGTTATACGTCAAAAAAGACGATCTCAACAAACCACTCGTAGTAGCCCGAGATGCAAATATGTAGAGATGTAAATATACCGATTAAATGGCTCATTACGTTAAACTAAATGAAATTAAACTTTTCATTTTCAGCTGCGTTAACATTTTGTTTGGTGATGTCTTCAAATAAAATTTCAAACAACCATCATAATAAATATGCCATTTCTTTTGAACCATGCACATTATAATTGCTGTTGAGCAATGTTGGTAAAATTATATGCTATACTCCGGTTCGTTGACTCAGTTAAGTATTAATTCTCGTTCAAACAATTATGCTCCAATTAATTCCAATCATATTCCCACAAAGCACGTATCAATGTTAGTGCAACTCGTCGGGGCGTTTTTCGGAAGTGATGTGTGGTATGCTAATAACACTTGTTTGAAGTGGTCTGCAAAACATCGAAATACAAACAATCTAATTACTCGGTGCTACCGGAGAGGACGCTACTGACTGGATCAGAAAAATTACAGTTCAGTACTATGTGCTATTTTCCTTGCTGATCCCATCCATCCTCATGTCTGGTGAGCCAAATGTCTAACCGAGCCCTCAAGTTATGTTTTCCCAAGAGAAATTTCTAGGCAGTAGTGAAATTTGGTCCTGAAAATACCAACACAACAGACCCTTTTGTAAAAGGAGAAAACCGCAAGACTTTTACTGTGAAAATAATAACTTTGCTGTTTCTGCATGGTGGACGATACAAGTACCTAATAGTTTTGGACACACCGAGCTATATGCGTTCAAATAGAGGGAATGGGGGCCTTTGGTGTTTATGGGCAACACACTGCCTGATAAATGCATATGATAATGGATTAAGTTTGCGTCTTCAAGAAGTATTTTAATGGAAACCACCAAACAAACGATCAATGCTAAATAAGAGCATGCTCAAGCAAAAATATCAGCTTCTTCAGCTTAAAAATTTGCTCATTTTCCTCTTTATCAGCTCAAACTGCTTGTTAGACATGTGTTATCCACAAGTTTTCATTGAATTATTTTTGTATGCCTATTAAGCTTATTTTGCGCCGACATGAACATAAACAATGAGAGAGTTCAATTATTGTTGGTGTGTTTAAAAAAAATATAATAATAATAAATAGAGGCAGAGAACCCACTTAGTTTTAAAATTCATGCATCTTTTTCACTATAATATCTAATTTTCGATTCCTTATGGATAGCTATTTGAACATTCATGACATTTTTCTTAAATAGTTGATTAAGTAAAAGGGTTCCAATTGCGTACTTTTTCCCCACTGTCCTTTTTAATTGAATTAATGCATTGTAAATCAATAACAAACCCCAATTTAAACTGTGGTCGTCATCTTCTCGCATATATTATTTTTATGTTTGATTTATTAAATCGTGCAAATCTGATGTATTTAATATACTCGGTAATATGATTGAATTAAAGCATGCTTATTAAAGATTAAATACAGGTTCTAACAGCATTTTTTAAATCCACAACGGTATGGTTACTATTAAAGCCATTCGAACTCTTGAAGAATTTTATGGATCATGGTGACATGTTCATCATTGATCAATAAATGGTAGCTAATATATATACTTTTGATATCCAATGTTAAAAATATTGTCTTTATGTATGTTTTAAAAATTGTTTGTGTCGCGTAAAACGCGAATTGAGCACAGCAAAACACTCACAAGAAAAACCCTCAAAAATGGTATACCATTCACTAAACTGCATCATTTTGAAAAAAAAAAAAAGATATAAATTTATGGTAGGCCAGTTCGCCTCAAAATATGAACCTGTGCAAAACTAGGTAAAAACTGAAGAGGGCTTAGCGGTCACACCAATTAGTTGAAATTTGTATGGGAATTACTACGGAACAATTTATAAATCATTTATATGGTGCTCACTTTGCTTCTACTTGTTCAAATGTTGAAAAATTGTAATATGTGATTTCAAAGGCTATGGACAAAAATTGGCCATTGTTGTTTTTGTTACGATCAGTTTTACAGCATATAGGGTAAATTATGGCTTCGGCACCCATTGACTGTTTTCGGCAACCGAAATTGAAACGTTTTTTTCACTGTATTTTCCCATCAAAACTCTTCGCTGAATGTATTAAGCCGATTCCTTACCTTTTCAGCTTAAATCTGATTACATTTTTACGACTGTGAATTCCTGTTATACCATATTTTTCTTTAAATGAAATATACATACTACAAAATACGGCTGATTTCGAGTTGCCGATAATAGAACAGCTGGTTAACACGCAGTTCAAATGGAAAGGGTGCCGAAGAAAAAGAGACTGCCGACAATAGTCACTCTCACCTGAGAAGTTTGGAGCATTGTAAAAACATGTTCAACCCGTTTTGATCAATTCTGTCGATTGGAATTGGTAGAACAGCAAGCAGCAGATAAATGTCAACAAACAAACCTGTCATGTATGTGTGTGACGCTGAGAAATCGCTAATAGAAGTTCGGACGCTGCTTAGATTGACGAGAATACGTAAATTCCCCTATATAAATACGAAAAAATGACAAAATAGGGTAAATTTACTGATATTTGTGAATATGTGCAAGACAACAACACCAATTCCATCACAACAACAACAGTCTTGTTCAGTATCTCTCAATGTGTATCATGCGATCGTCTATATAATCGATAGCTCTTATTGTGTGGTGTTCATTTTTCATAATCTGCACTTTACTCGGTCGATCCTTTTGTTGCCAGCGATGCCGGTGGTGTAGTGGTAAGCGTGATTACCACTCATCCCAGCAGGCCTGGGTTCAATCCCAGTTGGCGCAGCCGGGATGTTCTGAAGCATAACATCTCTGATCACGCCTTCCTTCAATCGCTTGGAAGATGCAGCCTATCTTCAAGAAAGGCAGTAAAGTGGATGTGTCGAACTATCGTGGTATAACTTCGTTGCCTGCCGGATCCAAATGCTTTGACGTAATTCTCAATGATGTTATGTTCCAGGCCTGTAAAACGTACATTTCAACATCTCAGCATGGATTTTTTCCGCAACGTTCAGTCATCACTAATCTGTGTGAATACACGTCGTATTGCATCAGCGAAATGGAGCAAGGAGGTCAAATCGACAGCATATACACTGACATAAAGGCTGCGTTCGACTCAGTTAATCACGATATTCTGTTGGCTAAGCTGGAGCATCTTCGAGAATTTGTAGTTGGCTGAGATCATATTTGACTGGCCGTCAATTGTTCGTGAAAATTGGATTAGCCGTGTCTGCACCTTTCATTCCTCGATGTGGGGTGCCGCAAGGGAGCAACTTGGGGCCGCTGTTATTGGCGTTGTTCTTCAAGGATGTGTCCCACGTTCTTCTGAATTGCTGCCTAATGTTCTACGCAGACGATTTGAAAATCTACCTGGTTGTTAGGAGCACCAATGATTACCGTCAATTGCAACAACAGCTAGATTTGTTTGTCAGTTGGTGTGCACTGAATCATCTAGCAGTCAGTGTGTCCAAATGCTGTATCATATCCTTTCGAAGAACGAGAAATCCTATCCTACATGACTATACTATCAATGGCACTGTACTGAATCGGGTTGATCATGTTAAAGACCTGGGTGTGGTACTGGATTATCAACTCGCATTCAAAATGCACTATTCGGAAATAGTTGATAAAGCAAATCGTCAACTTGGATTTATTCTCAAGATAGCAAACGAATTTGATGACCTTCTGTGTTTGCGATCTCTGTATTGCTCGCTAGTTAGATCAATTCTTGAATTTGCTTCTGCCGTCTGGTCTCCGTACGATGCTGTGTGGATTTCACGAATCGAATCAGTGCAGCGGAAATTTGTGAGATGTGCTCTACGAGGCTTGCCATGGACCGACTCATTACGACTACCACCCTACGAGCACCGCTGTGCGCTGCTTGGTATTGAACCGCTAGTGGATAGACACAAGTTCAGCCAAGCTATCTTAGGAGCAAAAATTTTACGCTCCGAAATAGACTGCCCTGCATTGCTGAGTCAGCTCAACATCTACGCCCCTCAACGAGTGCTGCGATCTAGACAGCTATTGCGCCAGCCAACGAGACGAACACAGTACAGATCCAACAATCCCATCGATAAGTCGAAGACTCCAAGACAATTACAGCTTGTTTGACTTCAATATCTCTACCAACGTCTTTCGAAACCGCCTACGGAATCGACCAGAATGATTTTGTTTTTTTTTCTGTACAACGTGTTAAAGTTTTTTTTTAGTTAAGTTTTATTCATTAAGACCACGATGTCAGATGGATCTATACAATAAATACAAAATACAAACACAAAAAAGGGAATTAAAGCCGTTGGTCTCCGGTTCTAGAGCTGATGGATCGATAGGTAGAGTCCAGGTGTGGGAGCTGCCTTCCTGGCATCGGTAGTATATCCCAAGTAACAAATCTAGAGCTGCTTGGTTATATTCAAAATTTATAAAGGTTTTATTGCAGCTGCAACCATTACCTACAGCTTTATGACGGTCATATACAATGCAAGTCATGAAACATTCTTATAGCTATCTACAAAAACCCTATAAAGCTTATTAAAAAACCAACTGATGCTTATGCTATTTTCACTTATGAAAGGTTTTATGATTGCTTTGAAGTATAAAAAAAAGGAATATGAATTGCCCTTATAAACCAAAAAATAAATCCTTTCGTTGCTTTATAAGTAAGCGCAATAAAACTAGTTGGCCATGAAACAGTTATTTTAAAACAATTATAAACATTCAGTTGCAACTTGTCAGAAATGTAAATAGGTGGTTTATTTTTACAACATAGAAAAGAATCAAAACTTTCCGGTACTTCCAAGCGGAGCGCAAAGAAAATCAACAAAATTGTTAGCATGAGCATGAAAACATGCCGTGTATACGTATACGCGACGTAGTGTGCGTAAGAAAAACGTCAGCAATCTCCATAATTCTTCCGTTCTCGCTCGCATATACGTGGGGTGACACGGACGAATCTTGGTCGAAATGGTGACAGTACTAGGGCAAAAAGGTTGAAATCACGCATAACTTTTCATAAAGGTTAATGTACCATTCAAAACTTTTCTAAATGTTTGTAAAATCCATCGGTTGCACCCGTAGAATAGGAATATACATTTGCCCTCAAATAATAATAAAAAAAAAAATGAATTCAAGCTGAACATTGCATTAGGTCCTAAGTAATATTGACAGATTCGAAAATATCGTTTTTTTTCTGTTTCGGTTTTTTTGTTTACAGCTTTATAATGTTATATTTTTCTCTTATGCAAATACATTTAAAAAATAGCTTTTGTGAAGAAACATACTGGATTAAGCTTCAAATTTCAAAGATATTGTTGAAAAAACGAGAAAAAAAAACACAATTTTTGAACATTAATATCTCCTAAAGCACAGAAAATCGCAACCTGACATTTTTAGCAAAAAATAAGCAATACTCGATAAACAAAATATCAAAATTTGAGAGAGGTATATTTTGGTGTTTTGTAGATTTCTTCATTTTAATGGAACATTATTTTGTTCTGTAACTTTTTTAATGCATTGAAATGGCGTTTTGAAGACTTGACGACTTTGGCAAAATTGTTTATCTTGATAAAATAAACAACTCTTCATAAGACGTTAAAACTTCACAACGGAAAACTAATCTTGCTTTCAATGAAATCAATTTGATTTTGGATTCATAATGTTATCTGAATACGGGCCGTAAATGATTAGCATCCGTGCTTTTCACACTGAAAGACTTAAGGTCAAATCAAACGCCGGATGAGTCAAGAATGACCTAAAATATGTTAAACAAAACAAATAAACATAAAACTTAAATTAAATTTTAAACAAGACGTTAACAGCAGAACATCAAGTTAAGTTGCTTTCATTCAAAAAGTCTTGGCTGCATAATGAAAGCAACGTGATATTAGACTTATGTTATGACAATTGAAATCAAAATGAGTTTCATTATGATAGGAACTGCAAAATTTAATATCGATTTGCTTTCATTTTGTTAACTGACTTTGCCCGGGTATGCCGCCTTTGGCTATGTTGCTACACAGCAAAACATTAATTTTAATACCACATCAAAGGGAATGCGCAATCGTGTCGCAAATATGGTGGTGTGCCAAAAAGGACAAAATTATCATTAATTCCTTACCTGAACTGACATTACGCTGCTTCTACTGAATTTGTTTATTTTTGTGGCCATAAAAATTACATGAGATTTTCGACATGATTGAAGTACATCCTCTTGGATGAAATATTAAAATTTATTTTTTGCTGTGTATAGTTGAAAAACACTGGAAGTTGAATCCTGTTCTGTTGGAAGAGGCTTATTAGATAATGAAAGATAAGAGATTTTTGTATCGTACTTTTTGGCTATAGTTTTAAAATTTATTGTATTTATTGTAATATATATTGAACAAGAAACCTCGATTTAGCCAGATCAAATAAAATAATATAAAAATAACACCAGGCTTTTGGACAACTTCAACCAAAACTAGAGCCATGTACATAAGTGAAAATCAATATTTTCCATATTCACCGAAATTTCCATTCAAAATTGACCTCTAAACCTTAATCAATCTTATTCATTTTTTGCACAGGCTCATATTTCATGGTAATGAATCGAACTGACGGTGGCCTATCTGAAATTCATCCTTTTTTAATGAAGCACCCTTATACACACCATGTAGCATACTCCTTTTCCTATTAGGAATATGGTACCATTATATGCAATCACTCTCAATCACCCTAAACAAACTTTAGCAGAGTTGCAAACTATCACAATCACGATCGTCAAACAGCGGATGGTAGTAACGCTTTGTAAATTCCTATCGATGTGCTCGTCAAAGCTCTCTTCATGACCAGTGATGTAACATTTGATTGATTTTCAATCTGTATTTTCAACGAAAAAATCTTTTTAATCTGTATCTGGCGGCTGACAAAAATCTGTTAAAAAATCTGTGTTTTGGGAACAAGGCCAAAAATTTAGTGTTACCAAAATCTAACGGTTTTATTTTTTAAATTTATTTTATGATTTCGATGATTATGAACCACCGTGAGTCATCTTTATTTTATAGACGTTATTAATAATTATTATTTATATTAAAAATTATAATCACATGGAGCAAAAGCACATTACTATCAAAATCCGTTCGATTTTGGCATGGTGCTAAAAATTTAACGCATGTCATAAACGAACGGGTACTGGGTATTTATTTATTATGGGCTCAGTGGGGATTTATCTTAATCTTCATTGTGTTCTTTCATAGTTCAGAAGGAGTTTGTTCAATGTTTATAATCTTGAAAAATGACTAAAGTTTGCTTACTAAAGATTTTGCCTTTTTTTTATATCATGAAATCCTATTATCTTGATTTTTAAGTGATTTGTAGCTTTCCGACAATTCAGAAAATACAAAATATTAAATTCCAGTAGTAGTGAGAAACAAATCTGTTTCCATAGGAGAATTTCCTGGGTTTACTAAAATGACTTGTTTACCGATTTCACAAACAAATATAGTTAATTAAATATTGTATCTGTCACCATGTTACATGACATCGTTAATTAAACAAAAAGAAAAGGAAACTAATATCCCTTACAACGAGAAATCAGAACATCTGAACATCAGAAGTCCATTCAAAAGATTCCAAGCCCATTCGAAGATAATACAATCATATTTTATTTAGTGAAAAATACGTTTTGGGTTTGATACTCACAAATGGAATTCAAGCTGCTCAAAAGTAAGAAACGATTATTTATCAGAATTAATAAATACAAAAAATAAAATAAAATATATTCTCCTTATTAAAAAAATCTGTATATTTTTCAAAAATCTGTAATCTGTATGTACAGATATCTGTATCAAAATATTGAAAAAATCTATATGGTTACAGATGAATCTGTATATGTGGCATCACTGTCCATGACCATCCATCAAGCTTAAGAAAGAATTAAAAAGCAACTGGTGAATGTCGTCTTCGGTTGTGATCCATCACCGATCTGATCATTCCCGACAATCACGACACTCATCTGTGTTCGTTTTGAAGCAGTTGCTGCTTTGCTTGCTTATGTGAGTGTGTTGGTGAGTGAGCCCAACAGCTTCCGTTTAATGTTGTCTGCTTTGTTTGTAACGCACACAATCGCGCCTGCCGAGACGAACTAGAAATGCGTAGGCACTGTTTTCTTTTTGTTCTGTCGTTTTGCTTTTTCTCATGATCGTACTGCACAAGTATTCATTGTGTTCGTTGTACTTTTCATCATCAGCAGCGAGTGTAACGTTTTACTTGTGACCAGCGACCATTACTGGTGATTGTTGTTTGCCATGGCTCCACCCATGGCATTTTGCGTGACAAAACGTTCTGTCAGCGATAGTCGGTTGATACGTAGACGAGTGTCACGTGAGAGTCATGATATTTTGCATCACTGAACTTAAGTCCCTCCTTTTAAGCACACTCAACACAACAATTGGAGCTATGTAAGGATTTTTGGGTGTTGAGTATGCTTAAAAGGAGGGGCTTCAGATGTGAATCTAAATGCAAAAATAAGGTCACAGCTCTAGCACCAGAAATATTCATGCTGAATGTTCGTACTTCTCGCTCCACAGGCCCATTCTGTCGATATTGGAAATCTAAAATGGTGGTAAGTTTTATAATATACACAATAACATAACGAATAATTAAGCTTTTCATTAACCTCCCAAGTAACAACTTTAGCTGGAGATAAGCTTATACAGGCAAAAATTGGCAAAGCTAACTAGTCTGCAGGTAAAATTGTTTGTTGGGCTTCTTATTATTATTCCTTCCAGAGTTACATCTCCAAAGGCATCCATCTTACTTTATACCAGAAATCCCGATAGTGACATGTTCTCGATAGCGAAATATTCCAGGGCCTCCATTTTTGCCCAAGGCCAAACATTTCGAGCAACCTTTATCTCGGTATTATCGTAGACATACGTCAACGACCCTTGAACTTTTTTAATTGTCGTTATATTAATTTACACAAGTGTACATTTCCAGTTATTACTCATACACAATTTGCATGATGCAATTTATTCTTTCTGTGGCTCATATTATTGCATGATAATGTGACTTCCAAACACAAATTATTTATGACTCTACGGTTATTAAATAAAGAGGAGCCATGTTTTTAAAGTGTCCTTATATTCATTTGAACCAGTATATACGGCAGAGCAGAGAAATTAACAATTCTCAAACAATGGAAAGCCGGAACAAAATGTCAGAAATTTGATATAATTTATTGTTACAATGATAACAAAATATGCAATTAAAATCTCTCAAATGCTATCTACATAGTGATTTTTGGACTTACGCAAATTATACTGATAATGGCTCCAAATATTTTTTTGTCTTTTTTCTTAAATCTTTATTTAAGAGATTGTCAGCCGAAGGCTAGTTCAGCTCTAAGTTTTTATCAGTTGCTCTACGCTTCCGTGTTCATTGTGTATGGACCTCAGAGTCATGATAAAAATGATAAATTTTCAATAAATTCTAAATAATCTTCAAGTAAAAATTTGATTAACGAAATAATTTCATTGGATTCTAGAAAACGTTTGCAATTTTTTGTTATGTGAATAAAATGACAATTAGATTTTGCCTGGACAGTTTATCCCCAGTTCCCCAAACGTGGTACATAAAACGATTAAACAGATTACTGCCAGTTTCTAGCATGCATCGGTTGCTAGACCTACACAGCAGCATTATATGTGCCATGCTTTGCTGCTTTTCAAACAACATTTTATAACAGCAGCAGAGCAAATACTTTCCATCGCAGTGGAATGTTTTCTTGATGTAATCAAATTTAGTGCAAAGTTTTGTGCCGCAAATCAAAGTTCGTGCAGTTCTTCTTCTACTCTTTCAGATGGGAACCATTTTAAGAGGGTTCCAGTTTGTCCCAACAGGAGTGAACATTTTGGAAAGCTTTTTGTTGAAGTTTCTAACGTTCAGAGGAACAGATAAAATTTATAACGTTTGTGCCAATATTATTTTTCCACTTACAGATGCCAGAAATGTGATTGTGTGATTGCACTCATTGCATTAATTGGAACAACTGGAAAATGGCTCCATTGATTGATTTGTGCCTGGTTTGAAACATTGCATATTGATAGGTACAGCTGTTCATGATGTGTGCTTTACCTTGAGCTATAATTAAGTGCAGCATCTCAATTGTGTTACCATTTGATTATTTTTTCCATGATAAAAACCGATGCACAATGAGAGGTTTAATATAAAATGTGAGCTTTAGATCATATACAGGACAGCAATTGTTGACTGCTGCTACTGAGAACCCAAATATGATGATTTGTAAAATAACATGGTGAATGTTTTGCTGATCATTATATTTATATGTAGAGGTTTGGTAAATATGTACGCATGAAATCATACCATGGAAATTATTAATGAAAATTGCTCTATTAAAAAGTTGTACGAAATGATCAACTTTACTTCGATAGATAGGGTCCAGGTGTGGGAGCTGCCTCCCTGGTGTCGGTAGCATTGGTGCTCAGCACGGAAAACAAGATCGACGGAAAACAAATAGAGAAAAAAAAAATCAACTATACTCCTGAAACGATCAAACTGAAAAAGCTATTTATTCAACTGTTATACACACCAACACTGCATTCATTAGTATACTAACTATCTGGGATCAAGAAAGGGACATTGGAAGGATTGGACAAGAAAATGTGGAAAAGGAGTATGGTGATTATTTTTGGAAGTTATAAGGTAGGCTACCGGTCTAAAACAGAACGTCAGGTCTTGTCCAGTGGAGCTAGCAAGCCATACGGATGTGTGGCATCAGTGCTTTAAGATAATGAACCCTACTTATAAATATTTTCGGTGAAAGTTGTAAAAAACTGTTGAAGACCTATTGCAGTAGAAAGGTGAATTGGATAGACGTGGCTAGCCATGTTGCAGAATCAGGTAAAAAGCAAGAAATCCTTAGAAACCGGTAACAACTCTTAGTAATTCCTTCCCCAATCACTCAACATTGCTTGTCCGTCTCTCCGCTCCTTTTACTAAAAAAACAAAGAACACGGCAGGAAAGTAAATCAAAGTAGCATTAAATGCTCATTTAAATTATCATTGTTTTAATATTACAAAAAAAAAACATTTCTTCATTAAAACGCAGTATTTTAAAGTATTTTTCATGCTAACAAACATGAGCTGTTTTTTTCGAGTTTTACTGGCTTTGTTATTTTTAGCATCACTGATAAAATATGTCATCAAAAAATTTGAGCTGATTAAAAGCTGAATGAGCTATTGTTTTACTGAATGAGCATATTTTTGATGAGCCCTTATTCAGCTTTCAATATTTGTTGGAGCATTATTTTTCCTTCTTTCAAATGCTGCTCGTTCTTTCGAACTTATGTACCTTTTGATTTTTTTCGTTATTGAGAAAAAACACATATATTTCAACTGAATTTTCCACGATTAGGGTGTGACAATTTGGTAAAAAATCAAAATGTGAAATTTTTATGCATTTTTCCTTCATTCATATTTAAATGAGCATTTCTTTCGCGATTTACAATTTTCGTGATTTTTGATACCATGAACAAAATATGCAATCACATTATTTTCATACCTTGCTCACACCAATCTATCGGACTTAAAGTTTACTTTGGCTAAAAATATCTATAGTTATTTTTTCTTCTTCCTCCTGACATGAGACGGAATAATCAGTGGTGCTTGGAGTTCAATATTGAATAACCATTTTTTTCTTCATAGTTAAAGATGCCAAGTTTCAAATAATAGACTGAATGTGGCCATTTTATACGATAAATGAGGAGTTGAAAGTATAGAGTTGATAGTTCCGTTAGAGTACGGCAGTGTGAACATTGTATACATAAAGTAGAAAGCGAGCGAATCGGGTTGATCATCTCTCTTTATCAAACTCCCCAGTTGGAGAAGGATGGTGAGGGCTATAACTATGTAAAATTGATAACTTCACGTAGTAGTAATACAAGCATAAAAAGTTAAAGTACATGTTATCCTTCTTATTATTGGCTGGCTACATTTTTTTTCAGATCAGCTAATGTTCTTCGCAAGTGTTAAGAAATAACCGTTCGGCCTTATGTCCCAGATTTGGTTAATCCGCCAGTACCATCAAAATGTTATTTTTCATTAAGTTTATACCTCGAGCAAGAGATGATTCAGCCTACGGCTGACAATCTCTCTAATAAAGATATCCTATCCTTCCAATATAAACGCTGTAAGATAGTGCGACTATTCTACAAGCCAGATAATGTATATTGAGCACAAATGCTTTTTTCTTTGTTCCGTATATGTTGCTGAACTTGCGGCAATACATTATACGGTAGAAACTATCGCCTAGCTTGCAACGGATCACTTTTTCATTTTTACGGATAGTCTCAGCTCTGTAGAGGGTATTCGCTCCTTGAGGCCGGTGAAGCACTCCTCGTATTTGCTCATGAAAATACGAGAACTTCTAATTACTACATCTTTAAGTTCTTTTGAACCTGAACCTTCTCATTGCTCGATTCCGGGCAATGAGAGGACGGGCTCAGGTGCAAAGGTGGGCGCTATGGAAGGCGATATTTACGATCGACAAATCGCCTACAGCAATTGTTTCTTCATTTATCGTCAACAGTCGCTCACCAGCTGGCAAAATAAATTAAGTGAAGGGAGTTTGAGACAATGGCTATATTCGATCATCCCTAAGGTGTCGAAGTATCCTTGGTTCAAAGGGTTGAAGGTGGGTCGAGACATCATTCGTGTGATGTCTCGCCTCATGTCCTCATGTCGCTAAACGCTTACTTGTTTCGTGTTGGGCTTAGGGACAGCAATATCTGTGAATGTGGACAAGGTTACCAGGACGCAGATAACATTATTTGGTCATGTGCTGAGCCCCGTAGAGTCAGGTCCAAATTTTACCAATCTCTTCGGGCTCGAGGTAGACAACTAAATTTTCCAGTTCCGGTCTTTTTTTGAAATCTGACCTCCGTATTAGAATGGATGGTTTTTTGTCGTGATGCTCCTTTTAAATGACCTATAGTATTTTTTCTCAGGGAACAGTATGTATACATATTCACAACTGGATGGACTCTTGATTTTGTCGTGGTGATCTTGTCGTGCGACAAGAAATTGTTGTTTATCGAGAATTTTCCAGGATGACCATTTTTAATGTACCTTGTCGTGCGTCAATGACACACGTGACAATTCCGATATCTAAACTTCACCCAAGACAGCAACTTTCTAGATGGCAAGGATTTCAAGATATAACACAAACAAGGAAATCACAAATTCAAGCACACTAGCGCCGTATAGTGAGAAAATTCCAAACTTCTGTCCAACAACCGTAAGGTCTTGATCTACTGAATAATTGTGCCCAAGACAGTAACCTTCTATATGTCCATGATCGCGAGATATTCCATGTTGGTCCCTATTAGGTCAAATCCCATATGCTACGTGTACTCCATTTACGCGATTCCCTTGCGTAAACGTAATCATTCGAGACCAACGTTAATGGAATTCGTGTAGACCGAGTTTGCGTTCTTCGGGGGTAATAAACAAGACGTTCTTCTATTGAGTAATAAACAAGATAACCTCCCAGGATGCATACACCATGTCTAGTGACTTAATGTTGAGATGTCATTGTGTTGGTGAATCAGTAAACAAAGCGGGACGTCTAGAATCTAATATTACAGTAATTGTGTGTACATCGGAGTGTCCGCAACCGGGAATTGATAATCCGTGACGTGAGCTACCACAAAATATGTTGAGAAATAATATACCTTCACTCTTTCGTGCGTATAACTGGTTCAGCAAACTCGATTAAGCTAAGAATTTCAGCACACGTAGCATAAACTTTAAGGAACAACTTTGCTTCAGACAGCATCACGATTCAAGTTAGTATTATGGAGATATTAATTAGTTATGTGTGTTCTGCTCGTATACTGCAACAACATATAGGCAGCTTATGTAACGTCTCAACTATACTACAACTACAAATGAAGGTTATATTTTCCACAGACCAACATCCAGGCTCGTGTCTTTGTGCGGTCATATAGGAGATTTGGTTGAAATTTTCATATACAAAATGCTCATATACATTCAAAATTGCAATTTTCAGCAAAGTTGTTACTCATTAACTGAACTACAAGTTTTGAAAATCTGAATCAAATCGAGAATAAGGAAACATTTTTATGATCGAAAAGTGTAGAGCTGTCATTTGTTACGTATTTTATGAAAATTCCCTATAGAAAATTCAATCTCAAAGCACCAGCTCATCCTACAACCTACAACTTCCAGAGAATGGTTCTCTCATCTGAAGGCACAAATCTAGAGGTTGGCCCGTGGAAAATTAGAACTTTTATTGTGATGGGCCAGCCCGAGCAAAGTTGGTTAACAAAATGAAAGCAAATCGATATTAATGTTTGCAGTTCCTATCATAATGAAGAATCATTTTGATTTCAATTGTCGCGATAGAAGTCTGATTTCATATTGAGCTTTCATTTGCACGTCAAGACATTTTAAATTAAAGCAACTTAACTTGAAGTTCTGCTGTTAATTTCTTGTTTAAAATTTGATTTAAGTTCATCTGTCATTGAACTAACGATCATTGTTTATTTGTTTTGTTTAACACATTTTAGGTCATTCGTCACTAAACCGAGGTGAGATTTGAGATCAAGTCTTTCGGCGTGAAAAGCATGGATGCTAACCATTTACGCCAGGCCCGTATTCAGTTAAACGTTATGAACGCAAAATCAGTAATCAAATTGATTTTGTTGAGAGCAGGATTAGTTTTCCGTTTGATTCAACAATAATATAAATCGATATCAATTTCAGATCTTTGTGAGTCTTTCAATGATGCGAAATGAGATCGTTTTTTATTCGAGATTTTATAGCTATTTAAATTTTAAATTAGTCACTAAAGTCTTTTACAACAGCTAGGTTCTTTCAGAAACTGTGTGAAATGAGACAACGTGAAGTATTGAAGAATAAATCTCATTAGGAAATGGTAGACTATGCATCCAATCAGTACAATAAATTGTAATTAAAAATCATTCTCACTAATCAAAAGTTTAGACTACAAACAAGAACGACTTCAAAAATAAAGGCTCATGCAATAAGGGCAATTCCAATTGAAATTTCTGCTCATTGGCACCTTTCACCATTGAGATGACACGAGGCTTCAAACACCCGGCAAAAATATTCGCTAAAGATAATTGCATTTTATCAGGCATTTGAAATTTATCACAGTATCAGATGAGTTGGCTAATTTATTCAAAGTTCACCAAAGAAAACGGAAACGAATCAGCGAGGAAAGATGAAAGATAGCGACGGAAATAATTTCCATCAGAAACAATTTTTTTTGCAGAGCGCCAAGATTCATCGAGCTCCTCAGACTCTAATCGTTTTTTGGCGTGGGAAACCTTTTCAAAGTATTAGAACGTTGAATTGAATGAAAGCACACATTAATAGACTTATTCATTGGCATTACTAACTGATAGTCATCAGGAGGGATCAGGTAGGATCTATCTCCAACTTAAACTACAATTATTTTTACTGATTTAATCGGTCAAATCGGTGAAATTGGTGAAATTTAAATAAAATTGTTGAACAAAACAACATCGTATTATTAATGCACTTAATGGTGGTTTCTCTTTTTCGGTTTGAAACCAAACATCCGATAATTTTTTTAATTAATAAGGTTATATGGGAGCTAGATATGAACCATCCAGAACTGGCTGCACTCTAATTGCACCGCTCGAAAAATTCATGTAAATTTCTGCTAGATATAGCGCACATAAAATTAACGCTAGATTTGGCATAAATTTACGCGATTTTTCGTGTAATTTTAAGCGCAATATCGCATAAATTAGCAATATTGTATGCAAGCTTGTAAACGATTTCGCTGTTTATGCCAAGTATAGCTCAAAATTTAACGAAGTGAGATTTTACGCGATAGTAAAAATTCAGAATTTTTTTCTGTGTGGTTCTGCTGAGCTGAGTCAACTAGATTATGTATCTATGTATTTATTTTTTTTATCTACCTTTATGTTGCCTTAATGAAAATTATTTGATGGGGGAAAAGTCAATTTGAGTAAGCTACAAGTTGAGCTGCCATGCTCAATATGATGCAAAAGTTCCGTATCCAATAACATAGTTCAATCCAGAACATAACAAAAACTAAACGTAATTACAAATGTCAACAGCAGGCTAGCAATAATAAATAAAATGTTGGGTTAAATGGTATAATAAGCCCCACTTCGCGTTGGCACTTGGGTTAACTAATGGGGATTTTTTTTAATTATCGGATGAGTTGGACCAAAGGGTTTTCGATTTCTATGAAACTCCGCCCATAGGTACAGTTCATACACAGATAAAAATTCTTTATTTTAATTGTGATGTAAACATTCATTCACGTAGACTTGTATTTAATTTAACGCAACCAAGCAACTTGCAAACAATGTTGTTAATAATGATGGGCTTTTGTATACAATATTTGCTACATTGCATGAAATGTGTCAGAACTTTACATGATATATAATGTAAACGTATATGATATGTGACGCTCCATTTATGTGCATCATATTGAACAGAAATTTACACTACTTTTTCGAACCGTGAAGATAAAAAAAAATTAAAAACTGACGGGGTTGCCAATTTTTCCGGAAAACCTTAGTTAAAGTTTTCCAATTTTTTCGGGCACCACCAACTTCTAAAAATCATAACTTATGAACCAAGCATAAAGTTTGTCAACTATTTATTAACAATACAATTGGAAACAAATTTCGCATGCAGGTTTTCACCATTAAAGAAAATTAAAAAGAAAACCTGTGGAAATTATCGAGCAGATCCCCTTCAACATCAACAGGACCACTTTCGATCAGTTTTCATGCTGTTTGTTTTTGCTCGACTCGTGTTCATTTCGTATTTCATTGTCAAATGAACTTACTTTTGTATTGAAGCGAAACTGTTCGATCCACATTCGGCCTAGAGGCCGGAAATCGATATCCAACGACATTTTAAAATCCAAGATGGCGGTTTCCGATTTCAGAAAAGTGGGAAATACTGTCAAATGCCCATCAATATAGGTATTTTTGTAAGCAGATTGACGTCTAGATGCCAGAAATCGTTTAATTTTTAAATAAAAGGTGGAAATACTATTAAATGCCCATCAATATAGATATTTTTGGGTGCAGATTGACGTCTTGAGGCCGCAAATCGTTGATTTTTTTTTAAATAAATGTGGGAAATACAGTTAAATACCCATCAATATAGAGAAAAAGTATCAAATACCATACAATATGGGTATTTTCAGACCGGAGATGACACGTAGTGGTCGGAAATCGATGTCAGACTCCATCTTGCAATCACAAATGGCGATTTCTGGTTTTAGATCATGTAGGAAATACTATCAAATACATACTCATCAATGTGGATATTTTCGAAATCCCTGCAACGTCTAGCGGCCAGAAACCGATGTTTGACGGCATTTTAAAATCATATTCATAAAAAGTGTAAAATACTGTCGAATACCGATCAATGCAAGTATTTTTGGAATCGAGGTGACATCTAGAGGCCGGAAATCAATGTCTGACACCATCTTGAAATTCAAGATGATGGCTTCCGATTTCTGCAGAAGTGTAAAATACCCTACAAATGGCATCGGATATCGATTTTCGGCATCCACACGTCGTTCCCGTTTTGAAAATACCCAGATCATAGGGTATTTGACACTTTTCGTGAAACGTCAAGTATCGATTTTCGGCATCTACGCGTTGTCCCCGTTCTGTAGGGTATTTGTCACTTCTGAAAACTAATGGCCATTAAATTGGATTCCAAAATGGCGTCGAGTGTTTCAGCTTCTACGCGCAGTCCCTGTTCCAAAAATACCCATATTGTAGAGTATTTGACACTTTTGATGAAACTCGATGACCACCATATTGGATTCCAAAATAGCGTTACATATGGAAATTCGGCATCTGCACGTTGTTTGCAATCCAAAAATACCCATATCTTAGCTAAGGGCACGCAACCCAAGCAACAATTTGTGTTTTATGAAGGTTCTGTAGACCATGATTTGGACTTGTAGAATGCTTTAAAACCATGATAAAACTTTCAATGTTACTTGGGAATAACCTTTTACTCAGGCAACGACTGTAATTAAATTAATTTCATTTATTACTGCTTAATTACATTAATTACACAATGTAGAAAGTTAACTACTTTTTAAATCTAGTGAAAATTTCATAATTAAAATACATTAATTACATTTTCTATACTCTTAATTACATTAATTACGGATAGATAATTTCAATTGCCGTCTGTATTTGACACTTTTTTGAAAACCGATGGCCACCATCTAGGATTCCCAATTGACGTCGAATATCGATTTTCGGAATCTACGCGTCGTCACCGTTCCGAAAATAACCATATTGTGGGATATTTGACACGTTCTCTGAAAATTGATGGCTGCCACTTTGGATTTCATATCGATTTTTGGCATCTACGCGTCGTCCGCGTTCTGAAAATACCCATATTGTAGGGTATTTGTGGGTTTTCCTGAGCCCGATGACCGCCATCTTAGACTCCAGAATGGCCTCGTTAATTTAATTTTTATTTAATATAAAATAACATTTTATTACCAAACATAATCTGGATGCCATCCCTATCGACAACCGATATTGACTATGTGGATATTATATTTTGATGCCTGATGATGCGTGACAAGTCGGATGAGCCCCGAATTGAAGTGAAAGTAGAAAAAAAACGAAGGTTGCAGTTTTCGAGTCATTCATTGCGTCAACTGAAACAAGTCTTTGCTTCAAATGAAATGAATTGATGCACTTGACGAACGAAACAACCGAAAGTCAAGTCATGATTGACAGGAGGAGTGTTCATCGTGACTCGATAACAAGAAACACAATGACTTACACGAAACTGATATTGCTCAAAATGAAGTGATTCTGCGGAAAGCTCATTTTCTTTTCTTTGTTTCGAAAATACAGAAATTGTGATGTAAACATTCAATGACGTAAACTTGTATTTCATTTCACGCAAACGAGCAACTTGTTAACAATTTTGTTTACAAATATATGCTTTTGTATACAATATTTGCAACATTTCATGAAATGTCTCAGAACTTTACACGATTTATATTGTAAACTTAGATGGGATGTGAGATGTAAAGCATCAAACAACAATTTGCTGTTTTCATGAATCATGCCAACACAAACATTCAATGCCGATGAATCTTTAGTAAACACACATTGTTTTGGTTGAAGTTTAAATAAAAAGGTAAACCTAGACGGTTTCAACTCGGCCGACCCCTTGATTTTAATGTCATTTAATTTGATTTTATTATAATGTAGATAAGTAGGTACAGCGTATGAAAAAATCATATCAATTTATGCGATACAAAGCGCACATGTTATTAACGCTAGATTTTGTGTTGTTTTACAATATATATCATGTAATTTAAATTTAAGGGCAATATCGCGTAAATCTGCAATACTGTATTCAAGCTTGTAAGTAATTCCGTTGTTTACGCCAACTGAGGCATTCATTCCACGAAGGTTCGCAAATCGACCCTGACCGATCATTTACAATACGCTGAAACTTTGCACAGTTGTTCCTTTTTAGGAAAGGCGCCATTTTGTGCTCTCAGTTTTTCATATTAAATAACGACTACTTTTTGAAAAGTGCCTGTGTAAAAATAGTACTAATGAGTGTAAAAATATATATTGCCGAAACACTTTGTTCGATTGATTTGGTAACTTCAGCAAAGTTGTAGTTATTATTTTGGTAATTGTGTAAAAAATATACACTGTAAAAAAATTCGTTTGTATCAATGAAAAAAAAAAATATATTTATTATTAAAAAAGTTAATTTTTGAAAAATTTAAAAAAGTGCATTTTTGAAAAATTTCGTTTTAAGCCTCATTGAAGCTCATAATGCTACTAACTGGCAAAGTTTGGTGATGGTAAAATTATAGCCAAATGTTACTCAAACTATAATGATAATGATGCCAAAATATTCGATGTATTTAAGAAGTGATGTGAATAAAAATAGAAAGTAAGTGTATTACAATGAAAATAAATTATGTATCATCATAAGGTTTCCGAATAAAAAAAAAGTAAAAAAGTGCAGAAAAATGTATTTTGTGGATTTAAGTTGAAATTTGAAAATAAAAAAGTAGTCGGGATTCGCTATTACAAATTGTAATAGCGAACCCCGACTACTTTTCCAATAGGGCCTGTGTAGAAAAGCGCTTATAAAATAAACATTTTAATACATTGCAAAAACGGCTTGGTTGATTGCTATGATGTCTTGGGAAAAGTTGTGCAAAATTCAAAATGCGATTCTTGAAAAAATATACACGGTTGGAAAACATGTGTTTTTAATAAAAATGTAAAAATAGTAAAATTTTCAAAAAATCATAACTTTTTTGTTTTTGAGTTTACCATCACCAAACTTTGCCAGTTTGTAGCAAACATTATGATCTTCAATGCGGTTTAAAACGAAAATGCACTTTTTGAGAAATTAACTTTTTTTAAACATATATAATTTTTTTCATTGAAACAAACGAATTTTTTTACAGTGTATATTTTTAACATTATTGCCAAAATAATATCTACAATTTTGCTGCAGACACCAAATCAATCCAACAAACCGTTTCAGCAATATATATTTTTTAACTCATTAGTACTATTTTTACACAGGCCCTGTTAGAAAAGTAGTCGTGATTCAATTTGAAGATCTGATAACACAAATTGGCATCTTTACTAAAAAAGAACAAATGTGCAAATTTTCATCAAAATCGGAGCCGACAAATTAAAAAAATCGTCAATCTGTAGATAATTGCTCAACTGTAGCTCAAAATTAAACGAGAGGAGATTTTAAGCTACAGTTAAAATTCAGAACTTTTTTCTGTGTCTGTAATTTAATCTGCTGCGCGTGCGGTGTGCGAGGAGAAAGAACAATTTGATTTTGTTTAAAGTAGAGCAGCGCTAGACCGGTCATCAGTTTTTTCCGGCATACCTCAAAAAAGGTATAAGATGCAATTTTGAAATGATCACCGAATAAAAGCTTAAAAATTTCTAAACATGAAAACATTTTTTTCATCTATGATACGGACGATAATTTCCACAGCTTTGCTTTTTAATTTTATTTAATGGTGAAAACGTTCATGAGAATTTGCTACCAACTGTATATTTTATCAATAGCTGACAAATTCTCAAGTAATTTTTTGACTTATAAGTTTTTTGTAACATCCATTCTTAATTTACGATACTTGTCAAGCAAGCTGTCAAATGTAGAAAGGTTGAAAAGCACCAACACAGTATAATGTTTACAAGCTTGTTTACGATCCAGGTAGTGAGGAAAGCGTACGGCGGCATGCAAACAGTTGCAGCGAATAAGCTGTAGGAGACGGGCAAGATCAAGGTTGGGTGGTCAGTGTGCTCGCTGAAAGCCACTCCTCGGGTTACCAAGCAACTGGAGTGATGCTTCAAGTGCATGAGACTCGGTCACTAGGTGAGGAACTGCAATGGCCCTGACAAATCTGATCTGTGCAGGAAATGTAGGGAGAAAGGTCACATTGCAAGAGGCTGCACGAAGCAAGTGAAGTGCATGCTCTGCAAAAAAGAGGACGGAAACGATCATACGACGGGAGGCTTCAAATGCGTAGCATACAAAAAGGCGGTGGCAGGCCAACAATCATTGCGACACTGCTCAGCAACTGTTGTGGCAGTCGACAACAGAAGCAAAGTGCAAAGTTGCAGTTATTGCGGAACCGTATCGAGTCCCTCCCGATAGCGGTAACTGGGTGATGGGTAGAGCTGGGATGGTGGCAGATGGGCAGAAACCCCATTCAAGAAGTGGTTGCGAGCTCATACGAAGGTTTCGTGGTCGTCAGCAAGCATCGAAGCTGCAGATAGCCCACTACAAAACGGAAGTGTTATTGGTCAGTAACTGTAAAGCGGTACAGTGGGCAGAAATCACCGTCGGGGAGCCTCGAAGCGTGTGTTAAAATACCTGGGAGTGATGATCGATGACCGGGTAAACTTCATCAGCCACGTCGAATATGCCTGTGAGATGGTTTCGAAGGCCATCAACGCGATAGCTACAATCATGCCGAACAACGCTGGCTCCAGCAGTAGCAAGAGGCGTCTTCTAGCCAGCGTGTCGTCAACGATACTAAGGTATGGAGGTCCAGCCTGGGTTACAGGGAAACGAAGCAGAACCAAAGGAAACTGAGCAGTACGTTCCGGCTCATGGCCATATGAGTCGTGAGTGCATACAGAACCATCTCGTCGGAAGCAGTATGCGGTATCGCCGGAATGATCCCAATCGGCATCACCCTGGCGGAGGACACTGAGTGCTACGGGCGGAGAGAAGCCGGAAGAGCACGGAAAGTTGTGAGATTGGAGTCATTGGCTAAGTGGCAACAGTAGTGGAACACGACGGAGAACGGTAGATGGGCACATAGACTAATACCGATTCTTTCGACCTGGGTGAACAGAAAACACGGAGAAGTCAACTTCCACCTAACGCAGTTCCTGTCTGGCCACGGCTGCTTCAGGAAATACCTGCATCGGTTCAGACACGCAGCGTCACCCCTCTGTGCGGAGTGTGGCAACGTCGATGTAACGCCGGAGCATGTGGTCTTCGACTGTCTAAGGTTCGAGGCAGTGCGAAGGGAGATGCCCGTCCTTAACGAGGAGAATGTCGTCGTTGAAATGTGTCAAGAGGGTATTTGGAATGTCGTCAGCAGGGCAGTCACGCAGATTATGTCGGAGCTGCAACGTAAATGGAGAGAAGAGCAGCAATCTAGCAACGCCAGCTAGCGCTGAGAGTATTACAAGTGCATGAGCACAGCCATCCCCCGAAGTAGTCGCTTCACAGGGGTCCCGAGGTGATCCAGGCAGATCACCTCTAGAAAACGTTGTTTACTTGTAGACTGAGTAAAATTTTCCGATCCTCATAAATCTTTTCGTATATGAGAAAAATCGACGAAAAATTTTCTCATTCTACTCAATTCGAAAAAATAGTGTAAATTTCTTTTCAATACGATGCACATAAATGGAGCGTCACATATCATATAAGTTTACATTATAATGTTCTGAGACATTTCATGAAATAATGCAAATATTGTTTACAAATGCCCATCTTTGCAAACAACAAGTTGCTCGTTTACGTGAATGTATCTTTCCATCACAATTAAAATTCAGAAGAATGTGTAGAAGTATACACTCATAGAATAAATCACATATCGAATGGAAAATATTCATTAGAATTTCATATAACTTTCATGTGATATCATTATTGGTAATTGCACCACAAATTCACATGAACCTTATGTGTCAAATGAAATTTAAGAGATTTATCATAAAGCACTCATGTGATCACATGAATGTTATGTGAAATTCAGATAGATATCATAGGTTTTGTTAATGGAAAAATAATATGTGCATTTCCAATGGAAACTACATGAAAACGTGTTTCCGTGTACTAATTTCATGTGTACATCGAGATTTTGCTCATATTAGAAAACAAATTCCTGTAAAAGCTTGGAAAGTTTTACTCCATCTATGAGTTAACTACGTTTTTATGAGTGAACTAATAACTTTTTCGGCCTCATTTGTCGTCGTAATTTATCTTTTTATTCATCACTTTTAACGTATACGGCGTAAATTCATTTCCAACTCCACTTAAGTTCAATTTGTTAAAAGCAGGTATTTTTTTTGCTCGAACATGACTTTTACTAACAATTCTAGTTTCACATGACCCCCCCCCCCCTCAATCACACGCAAAACTTCTGCTAATTTTATGTTGCTCAATTACATACATTTCTGAAATTCACAGACATTTTTCGTAGACTTCTGAAAAAAAATCTGGCATCTCTACTTCCTACAGATTTTAATACCTGAGCTGCGTCACATCGTTATTTGTTTATTTTTATATTGAAAAATTCAACTGACAATTATTGTCTAAATGAATAAATCTTAAACTAAATAGTTGCGGTCAACAGTACGGAAATGGCAGGTCATCTGATACATTGAAGTCGAACATATAAAAGAAGTTGTTGAATTGCCGAATTGACTCGTGTTGTGTATAATTTCGGCGCCGTGGATCCAAAAACAGAAAGTCGCGTTGACCAAGAGGCCTCTCAGGGACATACATATTTAGCTGAGACAGCAGTGTTGGACAGTATATGTCACCCGTAAGCAGCTTTCCAGCGAACATAGCTTGAGCGACCGTCTCACCTCTAATTGTTCGATTCCCAGGAGACGGCAACGCTCCTCGTACGGTGATGAATTTGTTGTGTCACGCCAGTTGAGGAAACGAAGAGCATATCTCACAAAATTACGTTGAACGGATTCAATTTTAGTGATCCAGCTATCATGGAAAGGGCCCAAAACAACTAAACTTGACTCCAATAAGGATCTCACAAGCGAGCAGTAGAGTGACCTGAGGCATAGCGGGTCACGGAACGCGTCGGCAATTTTGAAAATAAAGCCCAATTGTCGATTAGCTCTGGAAATGATGTCATTGTAGTGCATTCTGAATGTGAGTTTGCAGTCCAAGGTAACGCCGAAATCCTTTATGTGCTCTACACGAGCAAGACAGCGAGATTTTTCGGTGATAGGAAATAATGTTTCATTTTTCGATGCTGACTCATCAAATTTCTTGAGCACCAGTCTGCAAAAATACGTTACTTATTCTGGAGATCCCAGTCTGAGAGACTTTTAATAATTTTGTAGATTTTCGTATCATTTGCATAGAAATCGCGACCTATTTCAGAAAGGCGACGTCGTCGTTTAAAAAGATCGAAAACAGTAGCGGTCCTAGGTTATTGCCTCGCGGAACTCCCGAGTTGTTTAAGAAAACATCCGTTTCCGACGTGCCAATGTTAACCCGTGCATAGCTATTCACCAAGTAAGATCTGAACCAATCCACAGCCGTTGACAAGACGCCAAGTATCTCCAGGTTGGTAAGCAAGATATTATGGTCCACCGTGTCAAATGCAGCTTTTAGATCCAAATACGCAGCATCAACTTGCCATCCCAAATCCATGCATCGCAAAAGTCAGAAGTAAACTGCACCAAGTTCGTGGACACGGAGCGCTTCGGGTAAAAGCCGTGTTGTTCTGTATCGATATATTTTTTTCAACACGTGAATAAAGCATCATTTATGAGATTGAATAACCTCGCAAGTGGAAGGCAGATATTGGCTACACAACATTTTAGAACTGATGACGGAATGCCGTCAGGTCCAGCGGCGAACGAGGGCTTCAGTTTGCGGGTTGCGGCTATCACCGTGTCTTCTAAAATGCGCGAAATATCGAAACTAAACACATCACGTGGCATCCGAACAGTAGCATCCAGCAATTGTGTCGGCAAAGTGGAGAAATCGTGGAACACTTGCTTGCTTGAAATGACGCGGTTACTCATAGCCGTACCGTGTCGGTAGACTACCCCAAAGTGCATGGAACTTGGTATTAGAAGAGAATATTTACGGCGAACGAATAGTGTAAGCCGTGAAGCATGTTAGTAGGTGAGCGTAGAGGAGATGGATGGTCGGGTGGAGTGTAATGGCGTCGAAACAGGTGACCCCAACAATCATGGATGCATGTGAACAAAAATAAATTTGTAAATTGTGCATCAATGAAATAAGAATGATAAATTGAATTGCCGTAAGCCTTAGTATACATTTATTTTTTTAAGTAGAAGAAAGTTTCTTAAGCCCTAGGAACGGCCCACACTATTTCCCAGAAAAGAGCATTCCGTTAAGTAAAAATCAAGAAATTTTATTGTGTAAATGTGGTATATAACTGATTATGTAGAGCAGGAATTATCCGGTAATATGTTTGGATTTCTCCAAGGGCATTCAACTATTCATCAACTTTTAAGAGTTACAAATTTAATTCGTTCCAACAAAGCTGAAGGCTGCTCAATTGGAGTTGCTCTTCTAGACATAGAAAAAGTTTTCGACAGTGTTTGGCAGGAAGGTTGGATTCCTAAATTGAAAAAGTTTAATTTTCCACTCTATATTATGAAATTAGTTCAAAATTATTTAACTGACAGAACTCTGCATCATAAAAAAAAAAAAAAAAAATCCAAATCTGATCGACTACCTGTTAGAGCTGGAGTTCCTCAGGGTAGCATTCGTGGGCCTATATTGTACAACATTTTCACTTCGGACCTCCTTGATTTGCCTCAGGGTTGCCACATATTTTTGTTCGCTGATGACACAGGCATTTCCGCTAAATGAAGAAGTCTTCGTGTAATTTGCAGCAGACTCCAGACAAGTTTAGATATTTTCACTTCTTATTTACAAAAATTGAAGATTTCTCCCAACGCTTCCAAAACTCAACTTATAATATTTCCACATAAGCCTAGAGCTTCCTTTTTGAAACCTAGTAGTAGTCATAGTCACTATGAACGTTCCAATTTCTTGGTCAAGTCAAGTGAAATATCTTGGATTATTTAGTACTTGACCAAAAATTAACTTTTAAAGATCACATTTATTTTTATTTGCTGTCGTCAATCAGATGTAGATCATTTTGTTAAAATAATAATTATATTCTTTATTTTTTGTTTATAATAATGTATGTAAAAAAATGTATATGCAGAGTTTACCTTAATAATATTCTATTTTTACGTGTTCTTATTACGATTTAAATGTTGTTTCAATTTGGCTTTTGTCATTGTAATGTCAATAGTTTTGCAGTCCTATCTGCTTTGATCGATTCTCTTCATCGACTTTCTCTTTTCATAACCACTGCTATGCAAACAGATTTCGCGCTAATTCTAGTTTGGTTCTAGTTTGATCAAGAAGGTTCTTATCTAGCGTCCAAAACGTCAAATACAACAGGGAAAGTTTTTGCAGCTGAGTTATTGGCGAAAAAGAAAGTCGATGAAGAGAATCGATCAAAGCTGATAGGACCATTTGAAATGTTCTTCGATAAATGTAGTTTATCTTGAATTTGGAACAAATTTAGAAAACAAATATACCTATTATGCTTAAGCCGGTTGAGTCAATGTTCGCATCAGCTGGTACAACTGTAGGTAGTCGTTTGCTGTCGCTTGTGTGCGGCTGCAGATGGGACAATGGTGAAGTCGATAATGCTGATGGTGATGGTGATGATGAAATTTCACCGGGTAGAGTTGGACACTTGAAATAAACGGGATCGCCAAATTTCCGTGCTTCCGAGACACGCGCACGTATCTCCTATGATGCGAAAAAATCCACGTGGATGGAATAAAAACACAAGTTAAACTGAATGTCGTGTGACAAGACCGGGACCGTGTTGACCGGCTCTGCGCTCGATACGGAATCAAGATTTTAATTAAATATGCTTCTTTGAGCAAATAAACAAATATCGTGGTTCGGACATAGTGGATTAATAATTGTGATTTCTGTAACAACCCTGTGCTTGTTCTAGTGGTCTTCATGATTTTGTTATCATTCTGTAAAATCTATGTTTTGAAAAATGTGTTACGCTACCGTAGATTTAAAAAAAAAATAAGGTTACGATTCATAAAATTTCGTTATGCTGATCTTTTATCTGGTACTCCTGGCCCTCGCTGATTACACCCGTTTTCCTTACTGGTAAGTCTACAACAATTTCATCATAACCATAAATCTGTCTCAGTCACATGCAAGCAGTCATATGACTTAAATTCTTCCTACATTGCATCCATGAAGAATCTTCACGTAGGAGGGTAGCTTACATGAACATATTTGTTGATATATGAGTTGAAAAGAGATGCTTTACAGTCGCCACATCATAGAAAACTCTGTTCGGATTACACTCGGAGTACCTTGAATGAAATAGCAATCGAAACAAGATGGAAAAATGTTCCGTTCAATTTCCTCAAAAGTTTAGTTTTGCTTTTGTTATTTTCAAGTAGCCGAAAAAAGTGGGTTGAGCCGTGACGGGTGCATTCGACTGAGAAATAAATCGAGCAATCACAAGTACTTCACAACATTTTTCAGCGGAACGTCGCTCATAGTCAACGCCAAATGGCAAAGCGTTTATCAAGAATTTCCGGTGAGAAGCACTGAAACGCCTGTTTCGGTACTTTTTGAGGGATGGAACCACATATTAGTGAGAAACTCACATTTCGTAAATAGAGAAATTGTTTTATCTGAATAACAGGGTTACCAGTTGTAGTTACAGCTTTTGGAATATTTTCTTAAATAATGAAATCTTGACAAAAGCAAATGTTTAGAATTATTCGTAATTAATCTTAGTTTTTTTGGTGCTGTGTCAAAACAAGCAACGACGAACTTTATCGATTTTTTATTTTCTTGAACAAACCCATTTCCAAACGAAATGACTGAAAAAGCACAACGTATTCCGAACATGTACAAACCACACTTACAGTTAGATGAAGGGCGTGCAGTTTCCGCTATTTTCAAATTAAATAAAGTATTCATACTTGATTTCCACACGGTCATGTCAGGCGCAAGGATCCAAAAGGCAACCTCTCCTCAACCCGACAATTTCTTCGCGATTCACCGATCTACACTGCTGCTGATACTATCGTTCACCAGCCAACCCACCAACCAGCCAGTCAGTCAGTCAGTCAGTCAGTCAGTCAGTCAGCCAGCCAGTCAGCCAGAGGTTGTAGGACATGGGATGAGGGTGAGGACGTCCATGTGCTTTGGCTTGTTGTTTGCCTCTTTCTAGCGTTCGATGTTAGGCTATCAAAAGCATCAGCAGAAAAACTCATTTCGAATTCAAAGCGTTAAATCTAGTAAAACGAGTTTTGACGTAATTGATGTCAAAATCAGAGCATGCAATTTTCTAACATATGAATACAAGCCTGATTGAATACCGGCTGAAATTGAATCAAACATTTTTGCGCGAGCATACAGTTCTTCCATTGCTGTTGGCTGGTAGCCTTTCCAAGGAATCACTTGGTCATGATGAACCAATTTTTTGCTTCGAAAGTTGTGCTCGGTCGTTTCCAATGTGCTATTTTGATAACATGCTTCAAATAAAGAGCGTCAATAAATGTTAGTACAGAACAAACATCACACTGCATTCATCATTTGCGTTGACTCTGATGTCAACGTCCACGTTCTAGATTTTTGTATTGTAGAGTATACTCTAATGTTGTCAAAAACCAAGGAGGGATAGGTGAAGCATACGCTAAATACGAGTTTAAAACGTCCCATTAGTGTTGTCGGGCTTATGTTAAATTCTCATCTTTTAACGGTGGTGGCGCGCTGCTACCCCACCTATAAGGATTCTACACAGGTGTGTGCCGTAAAACGGTGTAAAACTCATATTGTTATGAGATCATTTGTTCAATATTTCATTAAATAGTTTTAAATAGAACTTTTGAAATGTTTTCTCCAGTAACCGCTACTATGCAACATTGTACTGTTCTTCAAAATCCGATCCTAATCAGCATTTATTCTCGTGATGTTTTCGCCAAAACTACTTATCTTACTTTATTTTATCTTTCCTTAATATGAACCATTGTTCATTATAAAATCAATATAAAAATGAAATGATCAGAAAACTAATTATAATTAATACATTTAGGCGCATATTTAACTATAGTTTTTTTTGCAAACCGCAACATTTATTGAAAATTTTTAACCAGATTCTTCTCCAGTGAACACAAACCAAGTATAAATGCTAACTTCTGAATATTGCATAGCATAAAACCAAAATGATCAACTTCATCCAAGAATTGAAATTTGCATTTTAATCTAGTTTTTATACTAAAAAATTAACCAAACATGCTATATAAAAACTAAATTTATGCTTTAGAAAAGCGTTTGCTACACACAAAAATAAAAACTGAATTTTACTTATAATGTAAACATCCATGCATGCAAACAATAATGCATGTAAACTTCCTTTCCACGTAAATTAGGAACTTGAAAAAAATGTAGCTTACAGAGATAGACAGTTGCATGCAAAATCTCATTAAATGTCTCATAACTTTACACGATCTAAAATGTTAACTTGTATGGTATAGACGCTCCATTTATGTGCATCAAATTAAAAGAAATTTACACAACTTTTTTGAACTGTGTATATAACATCAAATAAATCCATGATTTCGGCGTTAACAGGACAATTATGCGTTTGGTACGATACTTTAGATGAAATGCTACCGAACGAAGTCAATAAGAACGCGTGATATGAATGTTTGCACCCAATATTCTCAATACAAATGAAGCGCTCCGACCGAATCAATCTTTATCTTCATCCGATACACAGCAAAAAATCAATTTTAATATCACATCAAAGTGGATGCTCTTCAATTGTGTCGAAAATATGGTGTATTATTACTTGCCAAAAAGGACAAAATTATCATTAATACAGTGCATGAACTGCTATTACGTTGCTTTTACTGCATTTGTTTATTTTTGTGGCCATAAAAATTACATGAGATTTTCGACATGATTGAAGTGCATCTTCTTGGATGTTATATTAAAATTTATTTTTTGCTGTGTAGGCCAAAGTGAATTTATTGGCATTTTAATGATTAACTGAATTAATCATCTAGACGTGTAATAATGCGCACAATTGCATTATGCAATAAGTGAGCAACATTCCATTGACTTTTTGAATTTTGAATTGATTTTATTTTTATGTTCTTCGTATCTCACTTAACGACGAGGTTCTAAACGATGGACAGTGTCAATTATATATTTTTATGCTTTAACTGCTGTTTATTTAATGATATGTTGGTTATTTGTATTTTCTATTGTGTATTGTGAAAAGATGTGGAGTTTTTACGCCACTCTGACTTTTCACCCATCTTTTATCCAAATGTTATTAAGGAAAATAATGTTAATAAATCTGTTTATTTTTCCAAAAATCTTTTGTCTGTTTTTACAAATTTCTTTATCGAAAATTGTGAAAAAAAAACTTTAGCATTATAGATAAATCTGTAGGTATATGTGTCATCGCTGGCTTCGAGTACTTAGGCTTATGCTTTTTTTATGTGATGTTCATTAGGTATTGTGTTTCTGATACCTTCCAGGGGCTTTCAGTTGAGATGATCCGCTTTCGAATGAGTTTGATTTTATTTTAACGAAATTTATTGAAAATGCTTCGAGCCAATCGTTCCGTTTTCTATGCAATTTGACTCGAGGTCAAAAGTAATATTCATAATGCACGTTTTATGGTATTGAAGAAGCTATCGTTGAAATAACGATATTTCCTTTCCGTTTTGCCAAGATGCTCTTCAGTGTGCTGTAGAGTGGGGCCTAATTGACTGGGTAAACTATTTTCTCCGCACTTGCGGGTATAATGTGATACGTGTAGCGGAAACATTTGCCATGCATATTGCTACTGTGCACGTTGGAGAGAAGCAATTTTTACAACCACTCATGTCGATCAAAAGAAAAAACTTTATACTTTTTTTTTACCCTATAGCGGCTGTGGATGCTGCGAGGGCTGATTCGCATAAAAAAGGAGCTTTACCGCTGTTAAACGAAATTCAAAAAAAAAATCCAAAGATGAAAAGAAATTTTTGTGGGTACCTATAACTGACTATGCGACGAGCATACTTTCTGGTTACAGGAACCTTCAGCAGCTAGCATTCTGAAAGTATAAAAAAGCACTTAAATGTAATCAAAAAGTTTTTTCGTTCCCGTACTGTATGGAAAAAAGAAGAAAATTTTCTCTATTAGATACCAACAAAATTCCAACATGTTGAACACACTACGAGTTTGCAGGGGGCGTCTTTTGAATGGTGGATAATCTTTTGAAATTGTTATGTATCTTCAACGCGTAAATAGCTGGTGTCTGGCCAAGTGATAGGAGCTCTTCCAATGAGAAATTAAATTAGGAAGAAAATGTAAAGAAAACAACTCAGAAAAATGCTGTGCCCCATTCTTCTCTACCTTCTTAGGGGAGCTGGATAAGAAGTTGAATTTGGAAATGATCGTCCCAACATTAGCATACACACTAAGTGTGCATCTAGTAGTGCTTCTGTGGTAGGGAATACCAGCTGAAGAGAATATTGCGAAAAATCAATACTGTCGTTCCTCTTCAGAAGAAAATCCATTTCGAGCTTGTTGACCTGGAAGACGAAGAAGAGTTTCGAATGGATTGAATGGATTCAAACAAAAGATACGCCTGAACGGGTTGCTTCACTGGCATATAAAATATTTAAATTTAATGGATTGCGTTCCTAACCCAATTACTTCCATTGGAAAAATTGAGAGAGCGATCGAAGCTAGCAAAGGAAATGAGATAGGTTCACCCGAATGAAAGGCTTTCATTTGGTCAAACTTAACTTTTGTTTGTGTGGCATGAGGTGATGGTCAAGAAAACTGAAAACCTTACCAACCAAGGATAACGGAAAACGGAAAGAACGGGAGAAAACATCACAAGTTGTAATTTCGTTTTGGGAACATTGGAAATTCCCCACTGATTAATTTGGGAAATGTAATCCAAAAATGGATGGCGATGAGATTTGGATCGGCAACCGAAAGAGGTTTGCTTCAGGGAAGGAGCAACTCGGAAAGTGCCCTTAAAGTTTCATAACAACCAAACGTTCCCTTTCCCACTCTGCCAGGCGCATTTTGGGTCTACTGAAACGGTAGTGCAAAAGTGTCATTCAGACGTAAACAAGTTGTATCGTACTCACGGTTATCAACTTTTCAGTTCCTTTGCTTCTTGTTAGTGTTTTGAAAATGAGCAAGTTGGGCAAAATTTCCACGGGAACAAATTGGCTCCGAGTGGAAGCTAATTTCTGTTTCCTGTTTCTAAAAATAGTTTAAGAATCAGCAGCTTTTGAAAGACGACAAGTGGTGAATGGGCTGGAAGTACAAGTGACCAAAGATCTGCGATTTACTTACACCAAATTGAACAATTTCTCACGGAAATAGCAAATATATGATGTGTAACAAATGTCTTAGTTACATGGTATAACATAAATTTTCAATGTTTGAAATGTGTTACAGTTATCGTTGGCGAAGATTCAGAAACGCTGCACTGGAGATATTGTTTACACTGTCTATTACTTCACTTGCATCATGCATAATATTCTCGCTGATCATGTTCCTCTGCGTAGACTTAATCTTTAAATAGCTTGTGGGAACGCACACCTGCAATATTTGAAGCAGTTGAGATCGAGAGCACTTGGAAAATACTGTAGATCTCTTTGTACAGTCGCTAAGCAGGTTTTTAATATTGCTAGTAGCAATTGCATCTGGTACAAATGCTTCACTCTGCGTATGCGAGGTAAACTGAGGAGTAACGGAAGGATAATGGATTATCAGTTGAAATTTATCTACGCAACAATCTCGCCAGGTCTGCATCCAATAATTGCAATCTGTTCACTGAACACTTCAAAAGTGCTTTGAGTAGCACTACGCAATCTCTTGCTCAAGTCGAAATGGCATGCGGAAACACACCGCGCGATGTCTGCTCACTGGGATTTTTTTCTATTATTCCTCCTGGATTTAACATCATTTTCGAAAAATTGAAATACTCCAAATCACCTACACAGATAAAAATTCTCAATTTTAATGGTGATGTAAACATTCATTAACGTAAACTTGTATATAATTTCACGCATCCGAGCAACTTGTAAACAATGTTGTTTACAACAATGGGCTTTTGTATACAATATTTTCTACATTGCATGAAATATCTCAGAACTTTACATGATATAAAATGTAAACTTATATGATATGTGACACTCCATTTATGTGCATCATACTGAACAGAAATTTACACTACTTTTTCGAATTGTGAAGCTACAAAAAAAATATGAATTTAACTGGTGATGCAAACATCCATGTTTGCAAACATTCATCCAAGTATACTTCTATTTTACGTAAACTAGCTAGATGCAAGAAATATGGCTTATAAAAATGGATGGTTACATACATATGGAATATTTCTCATGAATTTTCACGATCTATAATGTAAACTTGTATGATAAATGACGCACCATTTATGTGCACTATAGTAACAGAAATTTACACTACATTTTCGAACAGTGAATGCAACAAAGCACACAGCAAAAAAATAATTTTGTTATCACATCAAAGTGGATGCACTACAATCATGTCGAAAAATTCATGTAATTTTTATGACCACATAAATAAACAAATGCAGTTAAAGCAGCGTAATGTCAGTTCATGCATTGTATTAATGATAATTTTGTCTTTTTAGCAAGTAATATTACACCATATTTTCGACATGATTGTAGTGCATCCACTTTGACGTGATATCAAAATTATTTTTTTTGCTGTGCATGAAACATCGATTCCTCAGACATTAACTTTATGAACAGTAATTTTTCCTCCGCATTTCCATTTGCGAAGCTGAATTTGATGGTCAGATTTACTTCACTTACCTTACCAATCAGACTAAGGCCAACCGGTGGAAACTAACTAGCCTATTGGTCCCAAGCAAATCGATTAACGTACCCCATTCTAATCGAAACTCTAGTACTACACTATGTTTGTTTTGATTTGCTATGAAAGTTTGACAGATAAAATGAGGGGTTCGTGGATTTTCCTATGTTTCGAGGGGTGCATCGAGTAGCTTGGGACCGAAGAGAGTACCAGAGCTGAGCCAAAAAGTTGAACACATTTCTTCGTGAGCTTCTAGTCTTAGAGTTACCTCTATGCTAAGGCCTTGTTCTCCTCTGCTGTCCGAAGAAGTCGTCTCCAATCTACTTAATTCATGGTCAACTAGCCCACCACAGTCGCCCAATTTTTGAGTTTTGTCTGTTCTGCGCTTCTCTGTATCGCTTCAAATTCAATCTCGTGCGGTGTTGCAGTTTTCTCGCCAGTGCTGCATTCTTCTCCTCTACTAACAGTTTACATTCGCCATCAAACCAGTCATTTCTTCGGTCCGGGATCGCAGTACCTAGTGCCGCTGCAGCAGAATTACCTATGGCGGAACGGATGTCACTTCAGCCATCTTCAAGAGTAGCTGTGCCAAGCTGCTCTTCCGTGGGTAGTGCAACTTCCAGCTGCTGCACGTAGTCCTGGGCAACTCCGGCGTCCCGTAATTGCTCAATGTTAGGCCGCGGCGCTCGACTTCGACGGGTGTTATGCACCGTCGAAAGTTTTAAGCGCATGCATACTGCAAATAGGTAGTGGTTCCAATGTATGTTCACACTGCTGTATATGCGGACGTTGATAAGGTGATCTCTAAGCGGCTTTGTGTAAATATATCCTTGCGGGGGAAAAGCTTCGGACTACCATACCCCGAGAGGCTGCAAAGTTCACGCATCGTTGGCCGTTGTCGTTCTATACGGCATGCAGGCTGTTTGGCCCGATTTCCGGTCTATACATTGCCTCTCGTCCTACCTGAGCGTTCATGTCGCCGTTGACGATCTTGATGTCCCGTTGCGAACAGCCGTCGTACACCTGCTCCAGCTGCGCATTTAACGCTTCTTTCTCGTAGTCGGGTCTCCCTTTGTGTGGGCAGTGCACGTTGATGATGTTGTAGTTGAAGAAACGGCCCTTAATCCTCAATTTGCACATCCTAGCGTTGATCGGCTGCCAACCAATCACGCGTTGGCGAATCTTACCCAACACTACAAAACCGGTTCCCAGCTCATTGTTGGTGCCACAGCTCTGGTAGAAAGTAGCCACTCGATGCCCGCTTTTCCATACCTTTTGTCCCGTCCAGCAAAGTTCCTGCAGTGCTATGACATCGAAGTTGCGTGGCTGAAGTTCGTCATAGATTGACCCATTGCAGCCCGGGAAGCCAAGCGATTTGCAGTTCCATGTTCAGAGTCTCCAATCGTAGTGCTTATTTCGTCGCGTAACGGGTAATCAATACAAAATGAGAATGATTTCAGTGCCGTCCAGCGTTCTTGTGAGAGCATCGCGACTAAGTTACGTCGTACGGCTGACCAGGGCCCCTTCTCCAATATTCATTGACGTTTTTTGACGAATAAACATTATGTTTTTAATAAAAAATACTGAAATCAAATATACAGACTATCACATCAGTATTCTTCTTTGCTATCACGAAATCCGTACTGAAAAATGCAGCTGCTTCTGTCGACAAATAAGAGCACACTGAAAAGTAATCAAATTTCTCGATGTTTGGATCGATGATTGGTCTTTTCAAAATTGATCGAGAACTACACCAACAAGTGTGTGTGTGTGTTTTTTTTTTTTTTTTTTTATTGTAAAGTTTAGGAAAGCTTTAAGAAGCCTGGCCTGTAGTGAAGTTGGCACGGTGTGGTATCCACTAGTTTTCTAGTGCAGCTCCACTAAAACCCATTCCTTACTCTCTCCTTTGCCTGGATCCCCCCGGGACCACTGTGAAGCAACTACTTCGGGGGGTGGCTGTGCTCATGCACTTGTCGTACTCTCAGCGCTAGCTGGCGTTGCTAGATCGCTGCTCTTCTCTCCATTTACGCTGCAGCTCCGACATAATCTGCGTGACTGCCCTGCTTACGGCATTGCAAGTGCCCTCCTCTCGACACATTTCAACGACGACATTCTCCACGTTAAGGACGGGCATCTCCCTTCGCACTGCCTCGAACCTTGGACAATCGAAGACCACATGCTCCGGCGTTTCATCGACGTTGCCACACTCCGGACAGAGGGGTGACGCTGCGTGTCCGAACCGATGCAGGTATTTCCTGAAGCAGCCGTGGCCAGACAGGAACTGCGTTAGGTGGAAGTTGACTTCTCCGTGTTTTCTGTTCACCCAGGTCGAAAGAATCGGTATTAGTCTATGTGTCCATCTACCGTTCTCCGTCGTATTTCACTCCTGTTGCCACTTAGCCAATGACTCCACTCTCACAACTTTCCGTACTCTTCCGGCTTCTCTCCGCCTGTAGCACTCGCTGTCCTCCGCCAGGTGTGGTAGATAGAGTTGAGCAAGAAATAATAATAATAAGTGTGGGTAATTCTTGTTTAAATATGAGTGAGTTTATGTTTAGCGTGTTGCAATAAATTTGTTTAAAAAACATACTCACATGCATGCACATACAAACCAAGTGAAGCTTGAGCCTGGGATGCTTGACAGTCTCGAGTTAGTTATTTGACCATTCTTTGAGCGAACGGTCGTGTTTACATTGCGTTCTTGTTGAGGCAATCGACCGAGGCTGGAAACCTCGGTCAGGTCACGACACCAGGGTGATGCCGATAGGAATCATACCGGCGATAACGCATACTGCTTCCAACGAGATGGTTCTGTACGCACTCACAACTCGCATGGCCATGAGCCGGAACGTACTGCTCAGTTTCCTTTGGTTCTGCTTCGTTTCGAGCGCTGGAACCCAGGCTGGACCTCCATATCTCAGTATCGATAATGACACGCTGGCTAGAAGACGCCTCTTGCTACTGCTGGGACCGGCATGATTCTAGCTATCGCGTTGACGCGTTCTCTGACGTTTTGTGTTTTTTTTCTCGTTTTTTCAACAATGTCTTTGAAATTTGAAGCTTAATCCAGTATGTTTCTTCACAAAAGCTATTTATTTAATGTATTTGCATAAGAGAAAAATATAACATTATAAAGCTGTAAGCAAAAAAACCGAAACAGAAAAAAAAACATATTTTCGACATTTTTTTCTCAACTCCATATAACTTGGAATCAGTAGACAGTGGAAATTAAACGTCTTTGAAAGAGCTGTTCATTTCAAGATAAACAACTTTGCCCAAGACATCAAGTCTCCAAAACGTCAGAGAAAGAAGTTAGATTGTGGCACCATCTTTGCGGAAGAGTTTTAAACTATTTGTTTATGTCAATAGATGGTCCTTATTATGACGAGAAATTTTGCCGAAGACACCAAGTCGCGGAAATGCTTCGTTTCGGAGTTATAAATTTTGCTCCGCTAGGTTGCATTCCTGAACCAGTGAGCAATGTAAGCATTAGACATTTTAAGAAATTGCGCTTGGTGTTTTTCTTGCCTGCTGTCCTCTGTCGCCATATTGTCATTATGAAAATGCCATTAGCCTTGGAATAAAATCCAAGAAATTTCAATAAAATAATGGCTAAATTAGAGATCCGAAATGATTTCCAGTGTGCATTGGTTATGAATTTATGTATTGAGATCTATTTTCTGTAAAATTAAGGTGATTCCATCAAATTCATTTGATTTCTGAAACAATCTTTTTTGTTAACTTGAATTATTTTGGAGGCGCATTTATTTAACGCTCATATTATCTCAATATACACGATAACATTTCAAGCGCATATGTTTTGGAACTTCTAAAAAGTAATATATTTTCTTTAAGATTTTCACTAATGTCGCCATGAAACAAAATTGATTGCATGGTGATCTTGAGACCAACACTCAAACCTATTTTTACCGCTAAAGATTTCCATTTGGAAAAAAAGCTTCAGCAGAACAGAACAAAAACAAGCTAATTTATGGCGGTTGCTTTGAAGCCAATACAAATTAAATTGGCTTTATAACTGATTTTCACCAAAGCGTAATAAAACTGCTTGGAAACAATATTACTCTTATAGAGGCTATGAGAACCTTTTGTAGAGTATGAGGCATCCTGACAAAAGGTTTTAAGACAGCTTTATTGTGATTCTCAAACATGCTTTAGAAACCTTATCAAGAGTGGTCCACTAAGCTGTATGACGATCTTATAGCGGTTATCAAAAGGTTGTGCTGGAGCTATTAATTTTATTGGCGGTTTTATGAAATTGATCTCAACAACCACTAATAGAGTGCAATAAAACAAGAAATGCTACTTGGGAAGTGACCCTCGTCCAGGCATTTCTGCAGCACCATCCTGAACATGTCCGGGGATGACTGGATTGCCGCTTTCAACGCTACGTTGGGGATTCCATCCGGACCGAGAGCTTTCTTCACCTTCAATCCTTTCGCCACTGCTACGAGTTCCTCGTAGGTGACTTCGACGTTATCTCCCTCTCCTTCTCCGTACGGTGTAGGTGGCCAGGTTGTTGCGTCGTGCTTCGGGAAAAGTCCTTCCACGATGACTTTCAGCTTCTCTGGGCACATTTCAGCGGGCATCGTTGGACGTCTGATCTTCGCCATATCGATTCGGTATGCGTCGCCCCAGGGGTTGGCATCAGCGTCTCGACACAGCTCCTTAAAACAGTTCGACTTGCTCTGCTTAATCTCTCGTTTAAGTGCGGCCCTGGCCGCTCGAAACACTTCTCTTCGTTCTTCTCTGTCTGCTTCCGTTCTTGCTCTTTGAACACGTCTTCTGGCTCTGAGACAACTACCGCGGAGAGTGCTAAGTGTCACGTTCCACCAGTAGACTGGACGCCGTCTGTTATTTGGCTCCAGTTTCCTCGGCATGGTCGTGTCACATGCTCTCACTAACGTTTCTGTCAGCTCGTCCGCATTTAGATCTGCGGGACTCCTGTCCACACGAAGTGCCTCAACGAACAGATCCTTGTCGAAAGCCTTCGTCTTCCACTTCCGGTCGCAAGTTCTCGTCCTCCGTACTGCAACAGTATTCCGTTGGCCGATGCTATATCGTATCGCCTGATGGTCGCTATGGGTATATCCTTCGAACACTCTCCAATCCATGTTTGCCATCAGCGACGGACTGCAGAAAGTAACGTCGATAATGGATTCCCGGCCATATTTGCGAAAAGTGCTGCTGGTGCCTTTATTGGCCAGCATAACTTCCAGTTTTGCCAGAGCTTCCAGCAGACTGTGGCCCCAGGTAACAATTTGATGCTTAACAAGTGTTGATTAATCGATTTCAATTCAGCCTTAGATTGAATAATTGCAGTACATAGACCACGTTAACCTTTGTCCAGCTTTTAAACATCTAAATCTGGTGATTTTAATCAGTCAAAAGCTTAACAGTAATATACGTTATAAGCTTTTTAAGGCGTTAAATAGTAGTCTTTTCCTACCCTTGTTCAGCCTTCTAGTTTTATTTCAAAAATAATAATGCAAGACAGCTTCATATCTTATGCATTTATATGGAACTGCTTAACCTTGTTGCTGACTTATTTAATTTACATATTTATATTGTTATTATAAGTTTAAAAATTACCTTTGTATTTCGAGGTGATTCACAGGCGTCAACTATGCCTACTGGACCATTTAAGCATATGTGTGGCAAAAGGTATGGTAATTAACTTGAAGCACATCCAATTTTAGTTGAATAACAGCAACCGGAAGAGTATTATACAGCAATGCACAATTGTAAACTACAACTGGTGACAGTAAAACATTCCTTTCATTTTCAAGTGCAGTTAACACAATGGGATTTATTTCGATGGTCATTTGGATGCCATAGTTGAGTAATAGTTTTTAGCAATATAACAGACAAAACACAGGAATACAAATGTATACTTTCGACGTTGTCGCAGCCCACATCTACCTGGAGCTATTCATAAAAATCTCCTTTTCCTTGTCTCTACTGCTACCACTGTCTGTAATTAGAAAGGTAGGCAGTGAATTTAGAAGAACTAAAATGTCGGACATGCAGCGAGTGACACAGACACTGACGACATTTAACAAATTAAGCTATCCAAATATGTGTAACGCATTGCTGATTTGTGGAGTTGTATTAAGCTTAAATAAGGCTTGTTCAATCTTTAGATCAGCTAACTTATTGAGGTTGGATTATGGAGATACATTTCGCTTCATGTACCACTAATCAACTATATATTCAGCCTGATGTTAATCAGCTT
Organism: Ochlerotatus camptorhynchus; assembly: GCF_037179485.1. Taxonomy (NCBI): domain Eukaryota; kingdom Metazoa; phylum Arthropoda; class Insecta; order Diptera; family Culicidae; genus Ochlerotatus; species Ochlerotatus camptorhynchus. The sequence goes on from NW_027040539.1 coordinate 207,090, forward strand.
TGTACATCTTAAATCAACCAATAATCAGCTTCTATTCTTAATGTTCAGCTTTTATTGTTACTTGGGTCTTGCATTGGAACATCTGCCTCCCCACTTCACTGCCCAAGCATTGAATTCTCCTCCGATGACTACCGGTCGTCGTCCGATCAGCTTCTTCTTCTTCTTCAGAACTTCTCCATCGTCCATCTGGGGGGTGCGTAACAACTACACATGAAGATTCCGTTGATTTTGGCGATCACGAAACCTTCGTATGAGCTCGCAACCACTTCTTGAATGGGGTATCTGCCGATAACTTGTATAGCAGCCATCCCAGCTCTATCCGCCACCCAGTTACCGTTATCGGGAGGGACTCGATACGGTTCCGCAATGATTGCAACGTCGCACTTTGTTTCTGTTGTCGACTGCCACAACAGTTGCTGAGCAATGTCGCAATGATTGAGGTTTATTTGGGTTACCTTCATTATTGCTGGCCCACCATCGCCTTCTTGAACTCTGGGCATCTGAAACTTCCCGCCACATGGCCGTTTCCGTCCTCTTTTTTGCAGAGCATGCACCTCGGTTGCTTTGTACAGTCTTTTGCAACGTGCCCCTTCTCTCCGCATTTCCTGCACAGATCAGATCTGTCTGGGCCTTTGCAGTTTCTCGCCTGGTGACCGAAGCCCATGCATTTGTAGCATCTCTCCATTTTCTTAGATACCCGAGGAATAGCTTTCAACGGGCACACTGACCACCCAACCTTGATTCGGCCTGTATTCAGCAGCTCGTTAGCTGCGTCCGAAGGAAGTCGTATCGACGCCGTCTGCGTGCCGCCATACGCCTTCCTCAACCGAATTGCCATCGGTACGTCTCCCAGGTTGCATTGCACCTTTAGCGCACTCTTCAACTCGTCTTCTGTTGTGATCTCGTCCAGATCCCTGCACTCGACCACTGACTCCTGGGATAAGGCGCTTACGTTCGCCGTCTCACCAAGAGATTTTTCAACGAGCTCCTTAAAAGCTGCGCTCTTAACCGTAGGATCCCTTTTCAGCTCAAATAACATCTCGCCTTTCTGGGTTCGCCTGCTTTTCACCACGTTCTCGCCTAGTTGTTTCAACTCCGGATCCTCTCTCACTTTCCGGAGGAGTGCTGCGTAGGACGTTTTGTCCTTCGCCTTAACAACCAGAGCGTCACCCTTGCTTCTCTCCATACGAGGCCTAGACTTCTCCTTATTCTTCCTGTCTTCCTTCTTCTTCTCTTCCTTCTTCCTCGCTTCCTCTTCCTTCGTCCTCGCTTCATCTTCCTTCTGTTTTTTCTTCCTCACGATCACTCCGAAGTCACTTTTATTTACAATAATCCTCGCATGTTCACTCTACCGTTATCAAATGGATAATGGTATCATAAACACACTTCCAGTTTCAAAAAATATTATTTCCAAATCTGGCACGTAGTTTTGAAATTTGTTCAACTGTATTAAATCGCTATACCGCATTCTGACAACACTGTTAGTAATGTTTATCGCCGTGTTTTTTTCTCGCATATTATCGTCGCATTTTATGTTGTTGTAACGGTCATAAAATATACCTTCGTTGTCCGCTCGTTAGTTTTTGTGCTACTGCTTTCGGTTTTAGTGAATTTCACTCGGTGTGTTGTGTTTTCGTGGTACAGTGAATGTGAAACATTTTTGTGTGCTTTCATCATCTGACTAATCAACTGATTGGCCATACAGGATTTTTGGTTCGCTTGTCCGATACTAAGAATAGGAAAACCTATTTTCGAGCCCAGTCAACCAACCCTTGAGTATGGAGATCACTGTAACAGGACATCGTTCATGGATCAATTTGGTGAGTCCGTTGCAATTTATTCTGGTGCTTATAATTGGCAGGATCCAATATTGGACAGTTTGATGTTTATAAAGTACTATCAGTTAAAACTGTGTTTTTGAGATTTGTCTATATATATTCTTTGGTGCTTCCTACATCGGTTGCAGGACAGTGTTACCGATTTATATTGGATAATCCAAAGCTATGTTGATCATTATAACATTAAATTTTGAATAACAACCCTAATAAACAAATACCATAAACGAACTGTATCTCGGATAGGTAAACCATCCCACATAGGGTTTGGATGATACCCCGAACACGTCGTTAAGCTCTCTTTTATGGTTATTTTTATTAGGGAAATGATAAGACAATCTTATTCAAATGTCGTAATAATACCTCTGACCAAGGAAGAATGATTTATATAGTTTTCATAAAAGTTGACGATACAAATACTAATGAGGAAAGGAATTCCGCATTTCCTTTTCCCAAGTCCTTTTCCTCTCCTTCCCTTCCCTTCTTCTCTTTTCAGAAAGCGAGTAATGGCGCTATAACCATATGCCATATAGGGCTAGGACAAGAGTTAGTGCTCAGGTCCCAACCGCTAGAAGAAAATGGTAGCGAGCAAGGGCGCTATAACCTAGGCGAATACAGCATTCCCTCCGTATAGGTTACGTCCGCACACCGCTCTCTGTTGTCCTTCGACTGAGGTCGGCTGGATCGATTGAGGGATGGCAGTGGGTTGGCGGTGCCGTCCACGCTTGTACGGAGGGAGGACTGTACGCTCGAACACAAGGGGTAAATACCTGTGTTCCATCCCAGGAGATCGGACAATCAAGGAGTGTACATTAACTTTCTTAGCTCTGTCACTCCCAACGATTTATATAGCCTATTTTCAACTCCTGCATACGGAGCGGTTGGTACGGTATGTCCCCGCTCTTTGATTACCTGTGGATTAAATGTTAACCACTGTCTATACTTATTAAGTAGACATGGTAAACATTCACTTCCACAAAAATTAACTTAACGCTACACAGTAGGCCTGGCCGCTTTATTGTTTGTTTCACATCCTTGATGTGCAGCAAGCATTAATAATGACAAGAAAAATGATAGATGTATCATTTTCCAGGATTCTTTCAAGTACTGGCTGTGTATGTGTAGACTAGACTAGACTAGACTAGACTACAGTGAATGTGAAACATTTTTGCTTTGTTTACGTACATATTCCAAAGCACACCCCACGCGATTTTTTTTCCGAAGCGCCATCTACCAGCAAAATTGTGAAACTTTCGAGCTTTTCCTGTGCTTGTGTGATTGCAGTGCCGTCTTGTTCCTGCAAAATGAGTGTAATTTGCCATGCTTGCCCCAATGACATCCATGAAAAAACCATTGCTTGTCGTGGGTTCTGTAATGCGGTATTTCACCCAAAATGCTGTCACTTGCCAAGTGAACTGTTGGATGAAGTTGACCGGAACAGGCAATTATTCTGGATGTGTAAATCTTGTGCGAGCATAATGTCAGACATTCGGCATAGTAGGAATATAAAGGCTGCATATGATGCTGGTCTGGAGAAACAGCTGAGTACTCATACGGAGTTGCTGGGGAAATTAAAACAAGAGATTCTGGAGGACTTGAAAATTGAAATTCGGTCCAATTTCACGAAGCTGACCAATACTGCTTCCATCACTCCAGTTTCCTCCAGACGGTCTGGTTTTATGTCAAGAACCATAGGAAGCCGGCGGTTATTTCCAAGAAAGGACAATAATGTACCAAACCTAATGCATGCTACTGGTAAATCTGTATCTCCAAGCCTAGGCCACTTCACTGTGCCTGCCCCGGTGGAAAAGTTTTGGATTTACCTATCTCGGATTTCTCGTGATGTGACTCCTGAGCAAATTGGTGAGCTGGCCAAAAATCGTTTGTCATCCGACGATGTTGAAGTTATCCGACTGGTTTCAAAGAACAAAGACGTCAGCACCATGTCTTTCATTTCTTTCAAAGTCGGTGTCTCAGCAGATTTGACGTCGAAAGCTCTTTCGTCTTCTACATGGCCCAAAGGAATGCTATTTCGTAAATTCGTGGACAACCGCAGAGTCGAAAATTTTTGGAAGCCTCAAGGATTGTTACAAATAAACATACCGCAAACAACTCCAAAGTCCGCCAATTCCAGTCATCAATCATCTATGACGGAGTGATATTGCCGGGTCAGGAACTTGAATCTCAACACCACATTTTTATCAACCGATTACCGGGACGCTCACTTGCCACTAGCATTTTGGAAGCCCCTGATCCCCTCATCACAGTCGAGCCTCTCCTGCCATCGACCTGCAGTCGCCCCGGTCCTGTGTTTGAGTCCGGAAACGGGGTCTTCCAAAATCCAACCGCAGGCAAGTATGATCGCTTTCTGAATAATTCCGTCCCTGAAACGATTATCACTTCTAGTCGAACTTCAACAATGAACTCCTTCGTGATTGACCCATGTTGGACACCGGGACGCACGCCTGCCATATGTGTTATGGAAGCCCCTAATTCATCCATCACAGTCGAGTTATTCCTGCCAGCGACCTCCAGCCGTCCCTGTCCTGTGTTTGGATTTGATGAAGGGGTCTTCCAAAACCCTATCTCAGACAAGTACGACATTATTTCCAACAATCCACTTCCTGAAATGTATTATGCCTACAGCCGATCATTTCCGATAAAAGCACAACCTGCTTTATTCAACTCGACACTCGGACGCACACTTGCAACTAGCCTTGTGGAAGCCCCTGATCCTATCATCGCAGTCGAGCCTATGCTGCCAGCGTTCAACAGTCGTCCCAGCCCTGCGTTTGAGTTAGGAGAGGGGGTCTTCCAAACTCCAACTGTAGGCAAGTATAATCAGCAAGCAACAACTGCTCTGTCTGAAAAATTCTTGGTTTCCAGAGTGCCATTGTATATGTCTGCTCCTCGACAATTGTGGTCTGAAGATAACATTAACAGTATACCAGCCCCACCATACCAGAAGCCGAGACGCTCCACAGAAAATTCACCGGAAGAAGCATTCAGATCCTCTGATCTAGTCCTGCCGAAGATTGACGACTTACACTATTATGATGAATCAACTTCTGTTTGTTTACTGGGACGCACTGCCGTTGGCATCATGGAAGCCCCCGAGCCCCCCGCCACAGTCGAGCCATTCCCGCCAGCGACCTGCAGCCTTCCCGGCCCTGTGTGTGGGCCTGGTGAAGGGGTCTTCCAACCACTCGTTTACGGCAAGTATGAACTCGTCCATGTGAATTCAACTGTTGATCCGCCACTTCGTTTCAGTTAATCTTCGCTTCTGGCCACCACTTCGAGCCTTTCTACGTCAGGTGATCTTTCACTGCCTGATAGTTCACCGTTCTCTCGTGCGGATCCTGGACAAGTTATCATTGACACGGCTCGCACCGAACCCTCTAGCGGTTTACGTGTCTACTATCAGAACACCAGGGGACTCATGACTAAATTGGACGATGTTTATCTGGCTGCGCTTGACGGGGAATATGACGTTTATGTATTCACGGAAACTTGGCTCGATGGGAGGATCAATTCAGTGCAACTGTTTGGTGACTCTTTTACTGTCTACAGATTAGACCGTAATTCATCCAACAGCATTCGTACTCGCGGTGGTGGTGTGCTCATCGCTGTTTCCAACGAATTCGCCTCCTGCGTAATCTCCAACGAACTATTTACTACAATTGAAGCGGTTTGGGTTAAGGTCAGCCTCACTTCGCGGGACATCCTCATTGGAGCGGTGTATATTCCCCCTGAACGTCGACATGACTGCACCACAATGCAGCTTCATCTGGATGCTACAGAATTTGCATCGTCCATGGCTGATATAACGGATGTGCTTCTTCTGCTTGGTGATTTTAATCAGCCTGGGCTTAGCTGGTCACCCTCAGGCCAGGGTTATGCGTTTCCAGATCCGATTGCATCTTCAACTACTCCTGCCAGCCGCTTGCTTGTTGACGGCACGGCTTTTCATGGACTGAGCCAGATAAACCTTGTTCCCAATTTCCAGTCTCGTTTTCTTGACTTGGTTTTTGTTAGCGAAAGTGCACTTCTGGACTGTGTCGTCGTTGAAGCGCCCGATGTCATCGTTCCTCTTGACAATTTCCACCCTGCTTTGGATATATCTATCGCGAACGGATCTCAAATTCGTTTTGATGAAACCATGACTGCCACTCGGCTCAATTTCCGGAAGACCGATTTCCGTTTGCTGAGACGTTTCTTGTCCCGGATCAACTGGAATGTGTTGAATGGCCTTGATGTCGATACAGCAGCCGCTCGATATAATAGCCTTTTGCGCGACTGTGGTTGTGCTTCAGTACCGAAGTGCCAACCTCCAAGAAAACCGCCTTGGTCTAACGCTACTCTCCGCAACCTGAAACGAGTGCGATCTAGAGCTCTCCGTGCTCTCACTCATCGACGATGTACCCTTACCAAGCGAAATTTTTCAATTGCCAGCAATGATTATCGCCACTACAACAAGCTTCTTTACAAGAGGTATGTAATTCGTACTCAACATAATCTGCAATGCCACCCCAAGGGATTCTGGTCGTTTGTGAATACTAAGAGGAAGGAAACTGGACTGCCGTCAAAAATGTTTCTCGGCAATGACGTAGCATTGACAACTGAGGACAAATGCAGCCTATTTGCTAGGCACTTCTTAAGCGTCTTCTCGAATGACTCCCCATCGCAAGCAGAAATTGAGCGAGCCGTCCGTGATGTGCCAACCGACGTCGTAAACATGGATGTTTTTGTCGTAGATGTACAAATGGTTCTCTCTGTGATGAGTAAAACCAAATCATCATTTTCACCAGGTCCGAGTGTTATTCCATCTGCAGTCCTAAAAAAATGCTCCGATATCTTAGCTGCTCCGTTGTCCTTGCTCTTCAACCTGTCACTTCGTCAACAGAAATTTCCCGCACTATGGAAACGGTCTACTATGTTCCCTGTTTTCAAGAAAGGAGACAAACGCAATGTGGAAAACTACCGTGGGATTACCTCGCTTGGGGTTGAATCTAAGGTGTTTGAGTCGCTGATAAATGAGAGATTGTTTGCTTCCTGCAAGCATTACATAAGTACATGTCAACATGGTTTCTTTCCTGGCCGCTCCGTGGAAACTAATCTCGTCAGCTTTACGTCGTTCTGTATGGAAAATGTATGCAAGAAACTTCAAGTGGATGCCATCTACACTGATCTTAAAGCTGCGTTTGATAGAGTTGTGCACGACGTTCTGCTAGCAAAGCTTGAAAAAATTGGATGTTCTGTTTCCTTCTGCAGCTGGCTTAGATCGTACCTCGTGCAACGTGAAGTTACTGTATGCATTGGAAACTACTCATCGTACTGTTTCTCGAACAGATCAGGAGTTCCACAGGGTAGCACTTTGGGACCAATGCTCTTCTCTTTATTTGTGAACGATGTAACGTTTATTCTACTACGAGGAGGTAAATTGTTTTTTGCCGATGACTTGAAGATTTATCTAGTCGTTCGAGGCTATGCCGACTGTTTAGAACTACAAAACCTTCTTGAAATCTTTAATGATTGGTGTGAACGTAATTTTATGGTCCTGTGCGTCTCAAAGTGCTGCGTAATTAGTTTCCGTCGAACTAGGACTGCCATTTTGTTTGATTATAACGTTGCTGGAACTGCAGTTCAACGTGTCGATCACGTTAAAGATCTCGGTGTCATGTTGGATGAAAAGCTTACATACACTCGCCACTTCTCAACCACGATCGACAAAGCTAATCGACAGCTTGGATTCATGTTCAAGATATCTAAGGAATTTCGTGATCCTCTGTGTTTTAAAGCCCTTTACTGTTCATTGGTACGCTCACTACTGGAATTCGCGAGTGTAGTCTGGAATCCCTACCAAGCTGTATGGAGTGGACGATTCGAAGCTGTTCAACGCAAATTCGTCAGATACGCACTGCGCTATCTTCCATGGAGTGACCCGCTGAATTTACCACCGTATGCTGACCGCTGTCGTTTACTGGGTTTGGATACTCTTGCTAAGCGACGAAACATATCGCAGGTCGTCTTCGTTGCTAAAGTTTTACTCGCAGAATATGATGTTCCTGAGTTACTGGCCAAAATTAATCTGTATGCTCCTGCCCGAACACTCCGTCCGAGAACCTTGCTACATGAAGTAGTACATGCAACCAACTATGCTGCAAACAGTTCCTTTGTCGCCATGATTCATCAATTCAACGAAGCCTCTGACCTATTTGACTTTGACATCAATGCCTCGATGTTTCGTCATCGTTTGCTGTTGACCAATTTTTAATTTTTAATGAGTGACTACATTTAGATTTAAGTGTTTCATTGAGACTATCAAGTCAGATGGACTATAATAATAATAAATAAATTTATGAGCTGTTAAATAAATAAATATTATCTGCTGGCAGGACTTACTGACCCTTACCAGCGACCAACGCGTTTGCCCGCAAAAACAACAACGCCTAAATTCGACGACGGGTTTGCGAGAGAACTACACCAACAAGAGTGTGGAGTGAAATCGGATGGACTAAGAGGTATGGTTTATTTGTGAAAAAAAGTGAGTGCTTAGGCATAAAGTAAATATATTAACTATGACTATATGTTTAGTATTACTTCTGCGTGAAGTCAACGATTTACATAGTTGAAGATGCTTATTTCAAATAACAGACTGAAGCGGTAATTTTTCATACGATAGATGAGGAGATGAAAGTATAGAATTGATAGTTCCGTTTAGAGTACGGCAGTGTGAAAATTGCATATAGAGAGTATAAAGCGAGCTAGACAAGTTTTAGGAAGGTACAAATCAGTTTTATCATCTCTCTTTACCAAACTCCTCCTTTGGAGAGGGATGGTGAGGGGTGCCCCCCCCCCCGCCACCACTGGCAAAAAGAGATGATCACCGACCCGCTCATGTACCAACGATGTGTTTGAAACAGTTCTAGCTAATGAACTAACGCATCGGAACAAGCCTTTTATTGATTTGTGCACTGAGAAATCATTGATATTATTAATCTTTTCTGATCGATAGAACGGAAATGGGCGATTACGACGAAGTAGCGCTCTACCCTCTATCAATCATTTCAAAATTTCGCGACCGTACCGAACAAATTCTAAACTACATAAGCTGAAAACCTTTCGGCAAGCTCTACCGAATTGCGAATCACTTCTGCGTAAGCTCCGTAGACGTAGGCGCGTTGAATCCGACAGCCGCGAAAAGTTAAACATGCATCGATGCGTCAATACCACATAAGAAAAGATCGATTTTACAGTCACGTAGGGTTTAGCTCATAGATTAACATTGACTGCTGTTTACAAATGTAAGTACTTGAACACTAAGAAATAAGTTAATTCAAATGCTTTAACAGCATATATCAGAGATTTCGCGTATTGAGAGCATAATATAGTTATCGAGTACAATAAACTCATGGGAAAACAGTACCTACACAATATTAAATGTTATTAATGGTCACATACCTCTACTTTTACTTATTTCCTAAACTATTCCTCTCCTTGTTAATTTGCTAAATGCTATTGGTTTGCTTGCGTTTTCTTATTGAAGTTCAAGACTAAATAGGAAGATTTATTCCACAACTTTAAAGGTTAGTGGCCTCTCTAAGCGGACCCCCGCATCCTAATTCTTTTGTTAATCTACCTAATGTTATCAGTCTTTCTGAATTTTCTTATTTAAGTTCGTTTGATGATTATGATATCTCATTAGTCTAATTTAATAAATAATTGAAATCTCTAATCTACCTAATCAACCATGTACCATACTTTATTAAGTACCTGCACTTATGCTTGTAATCTAAAATTTAACGTGTTTCAAGTACTTTTGACTTTGCTCTATATTTATTATATCTTAGTTCGTCCCTGGTGACACCTTTAAGTGACTAAAATGCTTCACTTTGAAGTTAGTTTCCTAGCTGATTTTTAAATTACATAGGGTGTATGCTCCAACTATGCTCACACGCTTCCACTATGTCGGATCACAAAAATACGTATGAGTATGTCACAATAGAAGCACCCAAATGAAAATGAAGGACATATAAGATTAGTTACAAAACCATGTACAAAAATGGTGTTTAACATTGTTCCCTGAGTAATACCTCAATGAAAACAACAATGAAAGCTTGTCACGCAAGTAGAAGGAGCACTGTTGGGCACTTTCTGAAATATTTCAATAGTATAAGTCCCTTGCAAACCCAAATAAGTCTATCTGCGTAAAAAAAATAAGAGTGATTTGCGGCAAAACCCGCCAGTATCGCACCCAACGTCAGTGCCTATACGTAAGCGTACTACGACGCGGCTCTCAAACAAAGGAGTAACAAGTGTGATACTATCACTGCTGGACTAGATCTTTGGTTTTCTCATGCAGAGGTTAATCAGAGAGGGGAAGCTTAGTAATCCCCATTGCCTGCCCATGGCGCCATTCTATCACGGCATGAGCCAGCAACGCTGGTCATAAACCTACCGTTTCCAACACTCCAATATAAAACATGAAATCAAGCCAGCCCACCAGCAACAAGGTGCAAAAACTAGCCAAGGGGAGGGAAGCATGACTAATAATTGCATATAAATTATGGGGATATAATTTAATATTTATATTTATCAATATTTATGAACTCTTATATATATGTTAAATTGATTGAGCAGTGCAATTTATCTTCATTTTAGCAACATTTGCCTACATTTGTGGTTCTTGAAAGAATATATAAATTACTAAAACCTAAATTAATAGCCAATGGAATAAAGCAAGTACGAGAACAAACGTATTCAAGTTCAATGATTTTTGATAATCTGCAAAGAGGATAGATTACATAACAATAAAACAAATCCTTGACTGGGCATCATCGAACCCATCACCACCTCCAGAAAGGTCAGCTTCTCCTTTCTTAGCTAAAGGAGTCCTCTTGCACAAATATGAACTGAACAGCTAAAACAAAGTAGTGTAAATTTCCGTTACTATGATGCACATAAATGGAGCGTCATAAATCATACAAATTTACATTATAAATCGTGTAAATTTATGAGACATGTCATGCAATATTCCATATATTGTATGCAACTTTCTACCTTTGTTTGCAACATTTCTTGCAAGCTGCTAGTTTACGTGAAAAGGAAGTTTACATGCATGAATGTTTGCATGCATGGATGTTTACATCACCAGTAAAATTCAGATTTTTTTAGTGTGTGCTTGTTCTTAAATAGTTGCACCAGATTACCAATTTGTAGGAATATCCAACCCATACCTCGCATTAAATTTCCAGCAAATTGCACGCTTGTTTAGACACATCAAACAAGAATAAACTTACGGACCATTATTCATCCGGGCCATCTTCAAATTAAAGGCAGCGGCAAACATCAAACGCTCAATCTCTACAGCTTTGTGTGCTTGGTGATAGGCGAAAAACACCTCGGATGCATAGTGGGCTTTATTTATAAGCTTTCAGCGTGCTGCCGGGAAATTCTAGGGTCACACTCTCTGCCTCTCAAGTCCAATAATGCAAATAGAGGCACATTCACACCACATTCCGCTAAGATTAATTTGACGTGTCCGTTCGGAAGCGGTTACGCTATGTGGGTAGTGTTGTCGTCTTTGGACCAGAGCAGAGTAGTGAGGTGTGAGATAGCAATGTTGGCAGAAGTAGAGGTACGGTAATTTTGTCAGAGGTCTGCTTCTGCTCGGTTTGATATCTTTGCCTATGCTGACGCCTTTCTACAATTAGGTATGCGCTGCTATTGCATCGCCTTCGTCAGAGCAAAGTCGTCGTCATCATCATCGCTATCGCCATTCTAGTCGAAATATCGTATGTGTGTATATAAAGTGACACGGTACAAGAGCACGAGCATGCCGCATAAAGTTTCATTTGGCAAAAACCGCAACCAAGCTCACGTCACAGGATCCCGCCAGCTCGGAGACATTCCAGGATTTTCTTCACAGAAATTAATTATTCAGCCATTTCAATGAGATTTTAGCATACGATTAGCTTTTTGCTGCACAAATTGGATTATAAATGTTTCATAGCCTTTGTGGAACCCTTGTACGAACGAGTACACATGTTAATTAGCATGATTGAAATCATTTCAGCTGACCCCAGTGACTGTCACCACATTTGTGTAATTAATAACATGGACAAAATGACGTAATGCAAATCATTTTGGTGTTGAAACTTTGTTTGATATAAACAGATGTATTGCAACTTCTTGATTGTCGATAATAATCAACAACAACAATAACCACCTGTTATATGTTTTGTCGCTAAATCATGTTCCGTGATATATTGAGGATCGAATCTAGCAATTGGTCACTTTTTTTACCATATAGTTGTATTCGAATAGTAGATATGCAAAGAGATGGTTCCAGCCAAATTTAAGGGATTATCATATTGTTTTATTGAAATTTATGCTTGTTCTAAATATGTCGCACATTTCCATAAGAAGTTAATAAAGCAAGCTTCTTAAAAAGATTCTAAAAAAGCTTATTTTGCAAGCTCATTCTAGATGCTTGCCCGTCGCTCCGTTTCTCTGACTAAAACAAAAACACGACGGGACTGTGAACCTTAATAGCTACGCAGTAAAAGAGCATTTTTATCGCTTTAATATTGCGTTTCATAAAGCTGCCACTGTCTATCCTTATCTACTTACTTTTATATTTCAGAAATCTTGGCTTCTGGCTGATTTTATGTAACATTCTGCTCCATTCACCTATGTTTTTTTTTCACGCTTTTCAGAGACAAATATAAATGCTTACAAGGATTTGAGACACGACTCACTATTGGCAATTAAAGCATTCTAATTTCATATCAAAAGTCTTCGCGTCAAAACATTAAAAAATTCAATCATGCCCTGTTATAATACCATCCACTTTTGAGTAAAAGAAAATTGCCCTATTATTGACTCCCTTGTAGCTGTTTTAGTCATTTACGCTATATTCATGACCTTTTATTAATTGTTTCAGCAAAGTTTTCCTGTAAAATGGAAGTTTATCCTTTGCTTAGTGTAACTGATACGTAAAATAAATATATAACTTTATTTTACTCCCGAAAATGTGCGTTAAAAATTGTTTTCACTATTAATCTTTTATGGACCATTCGGGGTCCATTATGGCATCGTTTATACCTATCCTCATTCTTTTATTATAACTAAAATTTTCATGTCTTCAAATTCATTTTCATGCTGTAAATAAACGTAATTATTATGTTAAATGTGTTTCTGTTCTACACAGCAAAAAATTAACTTTAATATCACATCAAAGTGGATGCACTTCAATCGTGTCGAAAATATGGCGTAAAATTACTTGCAAAAAAGGACAAAATTATAATTAATACAGTGCATGAACTGACATTATGTTGCTTGTGTGCATTATGTGCATTCTCTTGGATGTAATATTAAATTTTTTTTTGCAGTGTAGAACAAAAACACATTAAACATAAAAATTACGTTTATTTACAGCATGAGGATGACTATAACGACATGGAAATTATAGTTATAATGATAGAATGAGATTTTTAATATGGGGGGAGGTAGCTCATCGATTCTTCCGGTTCGCCTCCTAGCATCGTGCTATAAGGTACCAGGCGATAACCAGGGTAGTTGATCGATAGCTCGATGACATCATTTCGTTGGCGTCTGCAATGGGAAATTCTCATAGCAGGCGTTGACGATGGGACGTTGCGAGTTGTTGAATAGCGACTATCGTGGTAACTCACCGATTACCTGTCGATCTGCCAAATTTGGAAAGACGTCTGCATTGAATTGTCTCATATATTAATATTCCGCCCACTATATCACAAGAAATTGCGAGTAGCTGAGTGGAATGGAGATAAGTTAAGCATTGGGTACAGGACCAAGTCTCCCCTGGGTGGTGCCAAAAGATGAGCGCAATAGAATCAAGTTGCCATAAGGCACGGAATGAGACTATTGCATGGCTGGGTAGTCAAAGTCTTCTATTCGTTAGTCATTTCAGGTGGATTAGAACAGGTTTAGGTGGGCGTTGGCCAGATTTGGATTTTTCAGATGTAATCCTGGATAGGACCCTGTCATTGAACGTCGCGTGAAAGTGGAACTTAATGAAGGCCTAAGTACTTTTTCGTAGTTTTTAGTTTTCGGATTTGAAAGATCGTCGGTTACAGTGGCCTGCTTACTGAGCAGAAAAACGCGGTCCCAGGTCCTTACATATCAAAGAGATTTATGGTAAAATCGCTTGTGTAACGTGTATTTTGCGAAACTCGTTGTTGTCGTTGGTTCCGGGTTTGAATGGATACAAAAAGTTGAGCAACGGTATTATGTGATATGAGGGGCTCGGTGGCCTTAGAGCAACCGTTTTTGCTTACTGAGCAGAACATCATGAGTCTAATCTCAGGCCCATCCACATTCAAGATTCGTCAATCGTTTTATTTGTTAATATGACTACATGGTAATAACAGCAACTCGGTGATTAAAAAGGTGCTCGTCTGCCTAGTGGCAAACGTTTTTGCTTACTGAGCAAAAGACCGTGAGTTTAGTCCCAAGCTCCTTCGCGTTATATGATCGTTAGGAAATCAATTCAGCTTATCGTTTACCAAAACGAACCCTGCTGCAAACCCAACCCTCTTATCCAACATCCCAGTGATTCCTCGTGGAAGTGCAGAGGTGCTCTCGGCTTCCATCAAAGCGAGTGTCATGTCAACACAATCCTTCCCATTCCTTTCTTGACCTGTGTTCGGGCGCGGCCGGCGCTGGTATTGCCTAATTTAAGATCACCAGTTTTTACACATTGAGGATGATTGCTAGTCCCAAGCATCGTCTATTGGCTCTCTGTGTAATTACAGCTGATCTGGCAATAACAGAGTAGCAACCGTGGGCGGTCAATCAAGCTCAAGCTCAAGCTCAAGCTCAAGCTCAAGAATGAGATTTTTAATATGTGAAATAAAAGTAATTTACTTGTCATGCAATATATGAAATATAAAGAATGTAAAATAAACAAGTATTATAAAATAAAAATAAGCTCGATTTTAGTTAACCTCAATACTTTCAACTTATTTAAATTTTTGATATTTTATTGGAATTGAAACAAACACTTTTTTATGCACCATGAAATGACTTAACGCAATTTAGAATGCTTTTGAAATTATTGGTAAACTTTAATACTGAATCAATATTCAGAAAAATCGAGGTTATTTGGACAGTTAATAGTTTTCATGCAGTTGTAATCAAGCATTACAATGTTCTTTTTTTGCTTTTTTCCTGACCGAAGGCTGAACAAAGTGAATCATTATAATATTAATATAAAAATGAGCCATCATCGAAGAGCTGAAAATAAACTAGAAGATTTAAATCAATAAAATCAGCCCAAACACTATAAGCTCGCTCATCACTTACATTCCGAATTTTATTATATAAGTATTTATATGTGTACAAATAAATATATCAACATAATATTATATAATATAATATTTTCTCACCTCGAAAGAAAAAATCTAATGGTTAATTGTGCTGTCATATAAACGTTAAACATACATCAGAGAAAATCAAATGATGTTACGTTGCTTCTTTCAGTTTTGATTTGATTCTGTTTCAAATATTTATCATTGAATATATAATAAGAACATAATAGGACCTGGGATTTATTTTAACTCAAACTCCACGGTAGTGCCCTTTACACAAGAATTAGCCGATGGTTGTTTTTAAACCTGGAGACAAAAAAAAAACGCTTATGCCTTCATTAAATTCTACTTTTACGCAACTTTCGTTGTTTTGATTTGGTCCTTACGTAAGAATGGAACAGAATCCATAAAACTTTCACATTGTTGGGCTACCGTGCCCCTTTCGTCACACTTACCGATTTTACCAGCGTACACATATTGCACATCTTTTTAGCTATCTCGACCGAATTCTATTGCATTGCAGGCAATTCCGCGACATTTATTTTCTTAACGAATCATGCTTCAACCGCCTAACCGTAAAAACTCAAGAAACATGCTTCATGCGATCGCGATAATCCCTCTGACAAATGGGAACGATGAAAATAGATCACGATTACTCCCCCGAAGGGACGCATCCTCTCCCGCAAACAATGCATCCGATCTCCAGTCCGGGGCAACCGGCATCCCGCCCACGCATGCCAACACCACCATCAGATAGGGGAATTTTTTTCCCTACCTGATAGCGGCGCAGCACGCGCGGGCGAGCTACCAGCCACACCAAACTGACCATTAGGGTGCTTCATTCTGAAAAAAGTGATGAATTTCTGATGGGCCACCCTCCAGTTCGATTCATAGCCCCAAAATATGAACCTGTGCAAAAATTGGTAAAGATTGATGAAGGTTTAGAGGTCGCGCCAATGATTTGAAATTTGTATGGGAATTACTATGGAAGAATTTAAAAAATCGCTTATATCGCTATAACTTTGCTTCTACTTGTCCAAATGTCGAAAAAATTTAGTATGTTATTGCTATGGCAATAAACAAAAAGCCTACAGTTGCTAAGCTCAGTTTTGCAGCGTATCAAGAATTATAAAAATGTGAAAAAATGGCAAAATAGGGTAAATTGACAGATGAATATGTACAAGGCAACAACGCCAATTTCATCGCAACAACAACAGGCTTGTTGATCATTGTCATGACAACCACATATTTTTTTTTTTTCAACGTTTGGACAACTACAACCAAAGTTAGAGCAATGTAAACGAAAATCAATAATTTCCCATACTAATTCACCAAAATCTCCATACAAAATCCAAATCATTGGCGCGACCTCTAAACCTTCATCAATCTTTACCATTTTTTGCACAGGTTCATATTTTGGGGCTATGAATCGAACTGGAGGGTGGCCTATCAAAAATTCATCACTTTTTTCAAAATGAAACACCCTACTGACCATCAAACGCATTCGCCACAAAAGCAGACACGTCCCCTCGAAAATGCAATCGAGAACAATCTTCAACTTCCCGTTGTTTATTTTCTCTAGTTCTCTAGTCATTCTCT
Organism: Ochlerotatus camptorhynchus; assembly: GCF_037179485.1. NCBI lineage: Eukaryota > Metazoa > Arthropoda > Insecta > Diptera > Culicidae > Ochlerotatus > Ochlerotatus camptorhynchus. Next base: position 223,876 of record NW_027040539.1, read on the forward strand.
AAATGCCCCTAATTTGGGCCCATACATAAATTCAGCAATCGACTAAACTTTCAATGGCGACCAAAAATATCAATTAGTACCGTCCCAATGACGCGTTCATCTATATAAAATTGATAATTGATAAAATCCATAATAATTCAGTTTATTTACAAGGTAGAAACAATACATGGAGTTTAATTTCATTTAATTAAATCCAAAAGCAGTAAAAATGCCGTATGATTCGTTAAATTGTCATCTAAAGGTCCACCATAGAATTTTCATGAATCCTATGCAGATGAGTTGCAAAAGATGCCTTCCGTTGGAATTTACCGGGATATTATTGCAAGGGTCCATGGCAAATTTACCTAACAAATTATATTATTTTCCATCTTGAAACTTTTCGAGTAGTCTCTAAAAAATCTTTAAAACATAATTGATGAAGTATTCAGTTTGGCAGCCCTACTTTTGCTCAATAAAACAGATGAAATTATCCTTAATAAGTAAAAAAAATCTCCTTAAAATAGATCGGGTTGCTCCTTAAATGATTGATCAAAATACGTTCAAAATCTTAACATGCTCAGTAAATATTTAAAGTACGCTCCCTAAAATAGAGAAAACTGTACATTAAGCATTTGAAAATGCTCCTTAGTATGCACCGCTTTGCACCATTTTGAAGTGTAATTGTACCATATATAATCGGAAAAGCTGCTCTAGAAAGGTTACTGAGTACCATGAAGTCAGCTGAAATGTTCAGTAAAAATGCACAAATGCACACAATGATTTACTGAACATTTCAGCTGATTTCACGGTACTTATTAACCTTTCTACAACAGCTTTTCAGATGATATATGGTACGATTACACTTCAAAATGGTGCAAAGCGGTGCATACTAAGGAGCATTTTCAAATGCTTAATGTACAGTTTTCTCTATTTTAGGGAGCGTACTTTAAATATTTACTGAGCATTTTAAGATTTTTATCGTATGTTGATCAATTATTTAAGGAGCAACCCGATCTATTTTAAGGAGATTGTTTTTACTTATTAAGGAACATGGTCATTTTTTAATGATTCATTTACCTTTTTACCATTCAGTTTTAACTTGTACAGGCTTTGCATTGCATGCAGACGCATTGAATGGAACTACGTATGTACATACTTCACACCATGTTCATTGATAGCATACCTGAAATTAGTGAGATATTGCTATGCACTTAGGTATTCATTCCTGAGACAACCTCAATTGACGGTAGAAAGGCATGCTTCTCATTGCAGCGAGTGGAATACAGCATCGGCCAGATGTATATAGATAGCATCATGATATTTGGATTGTGAGGGAGCCCACGGCTCAGAGGCATCAATCATATCATTCTCACTAAAATGTTTTATGAAATTATTCGTTAGTTATCGTATGTATTTGTATCGAACACTAATGCTTTGATAACTTGAAATAATAAATCATACGAGTTGACAACATGAAAAGAAAAAGGAAATCTCACACATATATCCATAGTCAGATTACAGAAGAACATTAAGGCAGTTAGGCCGGTAGCATGGCCAAAATCTTTAGACCCGTGGGCATATTTTCAACAGCTGCCTAGAGTGCACTAGATTTTATCTTTTTATTTCAATTTATTTCCATTTCGTCAAGCCAGTGTATGTCGGTCCTCGCCTCCCTTGGGGCCATCGCCGGAGTGTGGTCCAGCGGTGGCACGGGCGCGTTGTGGTTTCGAACGGGTGGCACGCTTCAGAGACGACGACACAATCTCTGGGGTAGATGCAGGTACGAGCGCAGATACTCGATGCTCTCGTTGGTCAAATACCAGTAGTAATGGCGCCAAGCGAACTGCGCCTTAACGAAGTTCTTCGACTTGAGCGACTGCATCGTCTTGATGACGTGCAGGTTGGGGATGTTCTCCAGCTCCGGGTGCTTCGGGGCATAGAAATCCTTCTGGGTCACTAGGGCTCCCTTCTTTAAGAGGTACTCACAGTTGGCGACGCGATGGGCTTTGGGCATAAACATCTTGCACGAAATGTGTTACAACAATTCCATACAATTGCCGGAAAGAGAAAGGCATAACACAAAATTCAATGTATATGAATAGTTAATCTCAATGACATCATGTTTTCTCATCGTTAACGAGAAAAACTAACACTTTATGCAATCAAATTACTTGGAATCCGTTATACGCTTTGTTTACCTAAGCTATTATAGCACCAAATCAATATTTTACATTGAACATAATTTTTAGACATCTATAACTAAAATGCGACCAATTGCGTCAATATGGAACTTTTACTGATTTTCGAAACCTTTCTTAATATCTGTATCAAATTTTGCTCAAGTTTGTACTTCTAAGTTAAAATTGATTTCAAAAAGATCAATTTTTTTGGGTATATTTAGCAGCCACCCTAGGGTTTCTGTTTTGTCTTGATTTATAGTACTATAAATGTTTTATGATATTAAAACAAATCTAGACAACGACTCAGAAAAGATACTATTATTATTTTCAACTTAACATGGTTTTGCAATAAAATCAACATAATAAAAAATTAAGAACCACCCTAAAATATTATATTTTTTAATACATCATTTTGAACGCAAAGAATATTGGTTACAATTAAAAAAAAAAATCATTACGACCGGTTCTGGCTATCATCCTTGCTTCCGAACGAGCTTCCAAACTGCTGTCACTTTGATCTTCGTACTGGTCGTACTTTTCTTCATCCTGCTTCTGTTCTTCGTCCAGTTGTTGCTTTTCTGGCTGCTTTTGGGCCTTCCGCTTGGGGGCAAGAATTCATCCGGTGCCCTTTCGTCTAGCAAACAAAGCTCACGTTCTTATTCCCTTCATAGAATACATTCCCCTTCAGATTGTGGAAGTGCAGCGTTGTAGGAATTTCCTTTTTCACATCCATATATGCTCCACGTACTCCAGTGTAAGCATTGAAGTCCAGCTGTTGTGGAATTTTTTTCTCGGACGACACGCTTTACTTTACCGTATTTCCCCAGCACCAACGCAAGATGATTGCCAGGAACTTCAGGTGGCAGATCATACATTCGCACATATTGAACAAATTCCCCGCATTTGACATGCGTACCTCGACTGCCTGAACGGAAAATTAATTGCTCAGTACTATGCAGCATAGCGCTTCGCCCACCGACGGTTTTCCTGTATCAAGCCAAAAGCTGACAATGCGAGCATCAAACAATTCCCTGATCGAGAAAACAAACTGCTGCTGTTACAAGCTGGAACCGAACTGAAAAGCAGGTTAGCAAAATAAATTTAAACGAAAAAGGATTTTCGCCAGTACTATTTTTATTTCATGTTTACTAGAATTTAAAAATTGCAATAATAACATAGACCAGGAGCCCCAAGGGTGGTTACGAGGGCCCTGCCCTTAACACCCCCACTACGATACGCCGATTACCTACACACTCATAGTCTCATTTTCTAATTTTACATTTGTAATTCCATTCTTAGCCGATCCAAAGGAAAAAGCTGAAGACTAGCGTTACTGACAAACTTTGGCGTTTATATTAGACTAGGGTAAAGCTCCTAAAGTTGCGATACGTTAGAAGCAGCAGAATACCTTGATTCATTAATATACTAACTAGCTTCTCACCATTCACTTACTCGCTATACGTCCCCTTCTCATGTCTTGGCGTATCACTCCCTAGTAGCACGGTTGTCACAAACCGGTTGAGGTAACTGCTATTGAACTCATTTTAGTCACAATCAAGTTGCTATTAGAATATTGCAGCATAATTTGGCCTCCTTTTTTAATCACCTTGAAGAAATAATAGAGTCTGTTCAAAAGCAGTTTCTATTGTATGCATTTAGCAAGTTAGGTTGGACTGTATTTCCTCTGCCATCTTATACAGCTCGCTTATAAATATCCAAACATTAAAATAATTTGCTATGATTTTATTCGTAAACGATATCGTATCACATCGCAATGATTCAATAGTCATCCCTAAATTTATAAACACCATCTAGGTATTTACGAAATAAAAATATATTCGCTAAAAACCATCATCGTACGAATTATGCCAAATTTTGACCCTTGAACAAAATGATGGACACATTTAATACGCACTGCGATAACATTGACTTTATAATGACAAAACTCAAATTAAAACAATATTTTAATTCCTCGCGTAACGTCCGCTAGTAGAAGTTTTTTAATTTGTTTACAATACACACTACAATTTATTTAACAAAGACCTAAAATTGTTAAAAATAGCACTTGGCAACAACTGTTAAACGCTCTACACTGATTGACGGCAAATAAAATAAATAAAAATAGCCAATGAACAAAAAGATTGCATTTCTAATAGAAATCCCCATACAAACTTCAAATGATATGTGCCGTTCAAATTTTGGGTAGCTAATCAGAACCCGATTTGGAACCGTTTGTGGAATGGAGCGTTGTTGTGGAGCGAAAATTTCAAATTTTGAATCAGTCTAAGGCCCATACATATGACCAGTACTATATATCTACAGGGCATTGTACTTATTGTTCTTCAAAACTTTGAAAGCATAGATCAGTCTGCTATAAAACGACGGCTGATCTCTATGCCAGTCCGTTGGAGTATATTATGATTGACAATAACCCAATTGTTCTAATGACCAATGATAAATCTCAATTCAATTAATCTCCATATGTACAAACAGTATGAACGGTCACCGTATGGTGCTTTCGGTGCAGCTGTCTTCTCATTCGATATAGGATAAGCTTCCATGAGATTGAAATCTCCGAACAATAGTGCCAGCAAATATCAAACTGTCTCATTAGTGCCGTTATTCAGGCGGCTTTTCATCTCACTCGCTAGTGAGGAATTAGCAGCACCTGAAAATAGAATGCAGCCATGAGATTCAGTCATCATCACGATGGCAGGTAGCGATAGTTGTTGGTGCAGAAAATGCTCGCAATGTTGGTTATTAGTTATCGACTGTTTGAATCGATGTTTCTTCAAAGCATGGAAGAGATAAGTAGAGCAGATACAACCGTCATTAACATTTAAAATCCTGATGTTATTCCTATGGGAAAATCTGATATTTCTTACATATTCAAATTACAGCGACGGTCTCTCGGAAGAGAATTAAAAAAATGTCAGATGATGGATGAAATAGCAAATGATCGAAAAAAAAAACAAAAACAGTGTGATTTCCCATAGTAATTCCCATATAATCTTCAAATGGTTTGTGTCAAGTCAGTTTTTTACCAAATGAGGTCAAATTTTTTAGATGCTAATCAGGACCCAATTTGGAACCGCATGAGCACTGTGGAGTCTAGTATACCCTTCTTTGTAAGGGTAAAAACTATATGTTGAAGTCTGTAGATTGGTTACTCTTAACTTAGAAACATATCCATTGATCCTTTTGGTTCATAAGGAAAAATTACACATACGATACGTTGAAATATGGAGTTAATGGAGCTTTCTGAACGCAAAGGATATTTAAACATTCTGCCAATAATTGCATCACAAAGCATTTGCACCAAAGGCGTAGCCAGCTTTCAAAATAGGAGGGGGAGATTAGGCCCTATACCAATCGCTGAATGCCATCAGGCCGAAGGCAATTATGCCGAATGTGTTAAGACCGATGAGGTCACTAGGTAAAATTAATCATTTGACCGAAATTGAAACTTCTGTCAAACTGCATAAGTATTTTTTTTTCAACTTGCATGGCGACTAGTAAATCCCGATTAAGAATTTTCCGGTTTTCTCCGTGATTTTAAGGAATTTTGTTTTGCAATATGCTTTTAAATTATACATAAACCTGCGATTGAGCCGAAAGGATAATTAGGTTAAATGAGGCATTAGAAAGACAGCAAACTTTGTCTTTGTATTTCCTACCTACTATCCCAAGTAGCATTGCAAGTTTTATAAAGGTTTTAAAGCGTTCTACGAGTCCAATTCATAAAACAAAAATTGTTATTTGGGATCTCAAGTTCTTATCTTTAAAATCGCGTATTTGTAATGACGAATGTCATAGTTTATTTCGCAGTGCTGTGATAAATATTCGATTAAGTATGATACTGTCGATAATTAAGTATAAGAATGTTGCATTATACTGGCCCACAAAAATAAAAGTTCTAATTTTCCACGGGAAAACCCCAGATTTGTGCCTTTAGGTGAGAAAATCATTATCCAAAAGTTTCAGCTCATTTGTTCCTACGATGAGCTGGCGCTTTTAGTTTGAACTATGTATGGGGAATTCGAATAAAATACATGACATGATTTCCTTATTCCCGATTTGATTCAGATTTTCAAAACATGTAGTTCAGTTTATGAGTAACAACTTTACTGAAAATTGCGTCATGAAGCAGTTAGTTTTATTGAGATATACACAATTTGAATGTAAATGAGCATTTTGTATATGAAAATTTCAACCAACCTACATGAACATTAAACCAAAAGCGCCAGCCCGTGTAACGTCAATAAGAGCTGAAACATTCAAAGAGTGCTTATCTCACCTACTGACACGACTCTGGATGTTGGCTTGTGGAAAATATGAATTTTTATTTTTAGTGGTAATCTAGTTTTTACGTTGCATAAGCTGCCTGTATTTTGTTGCAATATACGAGCAGAATGCACATAATTAATTAATATCTCCATAATACCAACTTGAATCGTGATGCTGTCTTCGGCAAAGTTGTTCCTTATTAGCTACGTGTGCTGAAATTCTGAGCTTAATCGAGTTTGCTGAACCAGTTCTATGCACGAAAGAGTTTATTTTATTTCTCCTTACATTTCAACCAATATCCTCATATAAATTTTAAATCAAAAGCGCCAGCTCGTGTTACATCCGAATGAGCTAAAATTTTCAGAGAGTCGTTTTCTCATCTAATGGCACAAAACTAGGGGTGCCCGTTGAAAAAAAAAAATGAAAAAAAATATTCCTCTTTATAAATGTTATGTGTATAGGTGGATATATGTAGCGGCACCGGGGGTGTAGTGGTAAGCGTGATTACTTTTCACCCCAGCAGGCCTGGGTTCAATTCCAGTTGGCGCCGCCGGGATGTACTGAGACATAACATCTCTCACTGATCACGCCTTCCTTTGGAAGGGAAGTAAAGCCGTTGGTCCCCGGTTCATGAGTTGATGGGTCCATAGGTAGGATCCAGGTGTGAGAGCTGCCTCCCTGGCGTCGGTAGCATTGGTGCTCAGCACGGATCGACGAATAACAAATGAAGGAAAAAAAAAACAAAAAAAAAAGGTGGATAGATATGGCAAAGTGTGCAATATGCAATTTGAATTTTGGTAAGTTATTTGCCGGTTATATGTGTGGGTAAGTATGTTCGTGTGTTCAATTACAAATGCACTACACCTACGCGGACTCAGGCAAAGCTTATCAAGGAGAATGCAAATGTTCTGTTCAAGAGTAATAATTGTCGATCAAATCAGAGTAGTGACCAGCAGAATGATCTGATCTCGGGCGTCAAAAGGATATAGGAAGAGATGAAGAATGTATTTCAACTCTCGCGCATCGCGCTAAAGAGCGGGATGGCAGACATTAGCCGAAATGTAAAAATGGTATTGAAAAATTAATTTATGAGAAATTGAACACTGTTGTTAAAGGCCAGCTGTTGGAGTATTAGAATAGTAATACTTAGTTGATATCAGAACAATCGGGAAATCGGGAAGGTCATTCTTGTGAAACCGCGTTGAATTTGGTATTAGCGAAGTGTAAAGATACGGTTGTTGCCATTTTTTGGATCTAAAACGCGCTTTCGAAACAATTTCTAAGCCCTTATTGTTAAGATAAATCAAGCGCTTTGGAATTACGAATACTGCATATAAATGGTTTGAAAACTGTTTGTCTGACTGAACTCAACAGACTGTTTTTAAATTTTTTTTGTCCAGTTCCGTGGGGAATAACCTTGAAGTGCCCCAGGGAAGTGTATTAGGGCCCCTGTATTTATTATGTATATTAATGACATTAGATGTGTTTTACGATTTTGCGACATTAATTCTTTTACAGATGATACTGTGTTATTAATTGCAGCTAATAAAATTTAGTTGATGACGTTTTACACTTAAATGAAGATTTGCGTTCTCAAAGTAGATATAAGCAGTTGAAATTGAATATAAGTAAAACTAAATTTATGGTAATTTCGCGGAATAGAGTAAATGAGAACGTCTCTGTTGTAATTGATGATGAGACTATTGATCGCGTTCGGGAGATTAAATATATTGGCGTGATTATTGATGACAACCTTATGTCCAACTCTCAAATTGACATTGTAATCAAGAAAATTGCCAAGAAGTATGGAATTCTATGTCGACTGAAAAACGATTAAACTATTGCCAGTAAAATACAGCTGTACAAATCAATCATCTCTCCTTAAATATATATACTTTTGCAAATATCGAGATTACAGCGCTTACAGTGGCATTGCAGTGTTGACATTCTGGAGTTTTGAAAAATTATGCATAACATTTGTTTTATTGAGCGATTGCGAAAAAACAAAAACGCTTAGAAAAAAAACAAACAAAAGATTAAAACAAGGAGATGTAGCAAAATTTCAGATTATGAAAAGTTTTCAAGATTTTGGGTAAATTATAATGATTTTAGTAATCAAGGACTGAAACAAATTGTCATGATTTTGAGACAAAGGCGTTTTGTCGAGTTCACAGACTTCGAAAAATTTCCTAGATCTAATCTTAGAAATTTCCTAGATTCTACAAGATACTTAGCATTTTTTAAAGATCAAAAAAAAAAAAAATAATTATGATTTTTACACAACCTGGGATTTGGGAAAAATAAATTCAAAAGTCAGTTAATTCCCGCTCTAGAAATAGAACCATTTTCACGATTCAATTTTGCTTTACCATGTATCAAGCTCAAGATTAGCAACACGAAGGACTATAAGAGGGTCACCGCACCGCTCCACTAAGTGCTCTCTATATTGAAATTCATTTTAATGTTGATATTGTTATTATTTTTCTCAAAAATTCCATTAAGTATGCCTGGATAATTTTGATTTCTCTGTTAAATTGTCATGGAATATTCCTAAGAATTCTCCTGGTGAACACTTTAGAATAACATTGGAACACTCTTTAGAAATTCTCTTGCAATTCACGATAGAACTGCGTTTGAAGTTTGATCTGAATTACTGAACTTTCTTCAAAATTTTCCAAAACATTTCCGAAACATTCTGCATTGCTTTCCTAAGTGTTTTTTCCAAGCGCTTTTATTTTTTTTCTCCTTGGACATGATCTCAGAAATGACTGGAAATTCTCCTAAGAATTTCAATGAGTTTTTAAATTGTTTAGCGTTATGGAGAAAATTGTGAAATAATACTAGTGGAAATGACAAATAAATACTGTGAAAAGTTTAAACGAAATTTTTAAGATAGTTCAGACATCTGAAATATTTTATTAGAATGTTGAAATTTTCTTCAATTGCTTATAAGAAATCTTTTAAAATAAAACATCCATTGACGGCAATCGAATGTGCAGGAAGGCAGCATTCACATCTGCGTAGGATATCACAGCCATTTAAACACACATGGGCCGGGACCAACGGTTTTACTTCCCTTCCGATGGAAGACGTGACCAGAGATTTTTATGCCTCAGAAAACTCCACCGACTTCGGCTGAGATTGGACCCAGACCCATTGGGGTGAGAAAACAGTCACGCTTACCACTACACCACCGGTGCCGACTAATCTCGAACATATACAAACAATACTTGGCAGCTGAGTTAAGGGGAAAGGTTCAGACACCAGGTTCAGGCTGTGGATCCTTCCCCCTCTGGTTACGCCAAGCGGTCTTATTAAAATACAGCCCACAAAGCACTCATCCAGCCCGAGTAGGAACAAATTTCTCGATACCTCAAATTGGTATGGAAGAAGGCTCACCCGACATAACCCGAGCAGGTACCGATAGCTAATCGATAACAAATGAATATTTTAATGTGGTATGATACCAGATTTTGGTATGCTTGTGGTATAAAACCTTGTTTTGATATTATTCAGTGTTCGAAATCATTTGAATACCAAAATAACAAAATTTGATCTTTCAGTTTTTAGACAATAACACCTAAAAGAGCTATTGAATTGGTATTAGAAGACCTTCAAAATAACAAACTATGGTATTCTGGCATCTAAACAAGCGTCTGCCCGAGCACCCGAGCAGGAAAAAATAACTTATTAATACCAAATCCAGGTATGAAAATAGCATAACTGGCAACCTAAATATGGTATTAGTGAGGCTGAAATAAGAGGTAAAATACCAAAAATAACACCTCAAAAATGTTCTACGAATAACGAACTAATAAATAATTTAGTTATTACAATAACAAACGGATAACAGACGCTTTTTTACATGCCAGAATACCATAGTTTGTTATTTTGAAGGTCTTCTAATACCAATTCAATAACTCTTTTATGTGTTATTGTCTAAAAACTGAAAGATCACATTTTGTTATTTTGGTATTCATTTGATATTTTACAAAATATTTTGATAACTGAATAATAACAAAACAAGGTTTTATACCACAAGCATACCAAAATCTAGTATCATACCATATTAAGATATTCATTTGTTATCGATTAGCAATCGGTTCCTGCTTGGGCAGGAACGAATATCTCGATACCTTAAATTGGTGTGGATGAGCCTGACATAAGAGGTAAAATACCAAAACATAATACCAAAAAAATGTTCCCACAATACCATTCTAATACCAAATTATGATAATGCAATACCAAAACAATACCACACAGATATCACCAAATATCATTTTTTGGTATTTTCAAAGTATTTTTCATGTAATCAGGTAAGAATCAGGTATTCATGAGTTATTTTCTCCTGCTCGGGAGCACCATCTTCATGTTCATCCCGCATGCCATCTTCATGCTTCAATGCAACATCGTAAGAAAACTTTGTTATCTTTTACTCGTCTGCAAATTAGTGGAGTGTTTGTAATACTTTCTTACCGCTGCACACTTCTGTGATATTTTTTTTCCCACTTTGGAATCGGCTTGCAAGAGTCGTTATCTTTGAGTGCAACTTTCAGTGGCTACCGTAAAAGTTTTATTTATTTTTCCTCCAAACTATTCTTTTCAAATTGAATATTACTCTCGGCTTACTTCAACTGTGCTATTGAAGTGTTTTGCGCAACGACGTTTTACATTTCACGGTGGCTTTTATTTCTTCCTGGTTGTATGCAGCGATGGATCGTAAAAATAGAAGAGCGAAGAAAGTTGAATTTATCATGGTGGATTTGTTCGTTCAGAATGCATGACGTCCGTGCTGAATGCATTATGCGATGGAACTGGAGTGCACATTCAGTTTATAATGGAGCGTTTGAGCAATAGTAAAATGGCTTGATAATCATGGTTCTGATGAAATTCTGAGGCTGAGCTTTACGAAAGCTCAAAAAATTGAATGTAGCAATTTCTCAGTGGAGGAAATTGAGAGTACTGTTGCATGCGATTTATTCGCAATGGTGCATCAAATGGATTTCCGTAAGCTGTCGGTTGAGATCTCACAACTGGTAGCACTGGACAGCATGGTACCAGCTTCCTATGGGCAGAAAGCTATTCAAAAAAGTTGAAGTGAATGTGCCTGACGTAGGACGTTCGGTACAATTGTTATTGTACTTATTTTTTTCATTTGTTCAAAACTCTATTTTTTTTCAAATTCTGGGCCTTAGGTAAATTCACAAGTTGCCACCAGGGTAGAAGAAAATATCTCAGTCAAGAAATAATATGGATTAGCATGACATAAGAGGTAAAATATCACGAAATAATATCAGAAACATGTTCCCGCAATATCGTTCCAATACCAAATTATGCAATTACTGTATCAAAGCAATAACAAACTACTGAAGTTTACGGCTTTTTTAGCATGAAAATATTAGGATTTTTGATTTGGTAATAAGCATACTATTTTTTGTATTATTTCTACATACTCTACCTTTTTGGGCCATGAAAAAATTACGTAGATTTGTTTTTTTTTTTCAAATTTTAGACCCCCCCTCCTCCATGTGCTATACTCAATACATGGTCAGTCACATCTTCTGAAAATTCCTCCCTCGCCTCTCAAATGCTACGTCATTTATGCATGTACCCTTGTGTCATATCAACAATATTAATGTTTCTACCCGGGTAATCTCAAATTTGAAATACGTGAATGCAAGATACTGGCATTGAAAAATTATAAATACTCTTAACAACACAGTCTAAACTGATTGACGACAAATAAACAAACAAATAAATAAATAAACAAGTATAGTACAAAAACTTTCAGTCACAACTTTTTTACTTGTCTACTTAGCTTGACACGTTCGTATGACTTGAAAAAGGATGAAGCTCTATTATTAAGCCACATAGCCAAATTTATGATCAAAATATTTGAAGTAGTAAATACGGTACATATGTTGTCATTGGAATTTCGTAGGCCTATTATTTGGTGAGTCATAATTAAAATAACCTGGGTCTAAAAACCAGCCATCAATTTTTAGACCCAGGCTAGTGACATGTACCCTGCATATTTTTTCCCTTGATTTGTTTTCCGTCGATCTTGTTTCCGTACTGAGTACCAATGCTATCGAATCCAGGGAGACAGTTCCCACACCTGGACCCTACCTATCGACCCATCAACTCATGGACCGGGGCCCAATGGTGGTGACTGGGATTGAACCCAGGCCCTTTGGAGTGAGAGGCAGTCACGCTTACTAGTATACCTTTTCTACATTCATAAGTAGAGCAATCAAATAAGTACGATATTTAGAAATGGATTTTAAAATCGTCGATAGCCGATTTCAGTGAGAATTGCTCTTTAATGTTATTGCATGTAGCTGCTCATAAAATTATTACGTTATGCTGAAATAGGGATTATGATTGTTAGGGTTTGATGTAAAACAAGTACGCAGATTTGAAATACTCAAAATTTAAGAAATCGGATTGACGTTTGATCAAATATGAGAGACATCAGAATGCCCTTGTTTTCATGTCTGTATGAAGCCAGTCATCAATAATTTAAACTGCAATTATTTTCATTACATACCTTAATCGACACTGTTCACTGGTGACGCCATGTGAAATCGTGACTCCATTTATCTTGTCTGATTCACTTTTGAGTTAATGATTAATAGTGCCATCGATCGGGAATCATATTTTTTTCGTCATCTCCATCCCAAGCATAGGAGAACATATCCAAAATTTAATTATCGTTCAGTTTATTTAATGGAAAATTTAAATTGGTGTGCTCTCTCACTGTCGTTTGGCTGATAACCGAAAGCAGACCAGTTGGCAGATCCACAACAAAAGCCGGGGATCAAATATTAATTATTCAAGTTTGCGGATAATTATTTTTTGTCATTTGAATGAAAATAAATTTCGCTCAATAATTGAGCGTGATCCATTTAACCAATCGCTTCGGATTAAATAGAACACATTTTTTCATAATTACTTTTTTATGCTTATCAGACACGCCGCTGGGGGCACATTTCGCACCCATCTCCAGCATCGTTCAAACAATATTATCATCATCATCACCGATGAAAACGTGTCGTTGTGTGTACTGTGAGAAAGATGTCACGCTTTTGTACGTCCTGTCTCTCTCTCTCTTGGTATCGTATGTGGTTGATGTGAAGTTTTTTAAATGTTTGCTTGTTGGCTTTGCCATCGATGAGTGCAAGTGTGATAAACCAACGCTTCCGATTGGCGTGGATATATTTCACAATGGAGAAAAACATACCTGTAGAGATTGTTCATGTGTGGTATAGGTAGTAGCTATCCGTTATTAGTGTCTTCTTCTTCTAGCTTTTTAACGCTTCTGTAGTGAGCGTTTTTCCGACTCTCAGCTTAACTTAGTGTTCTAGATGCATTTCTGCATTCATTAATTGAGAGCTTTCTATGCCAATGCATGCATTTGTTTATTGTGTGGCAAGCACAATGATACTCTAAGCCAAGGGAAGTCGAGAAACCGGGAATCGAAACTGTCGCTTAGTAATACCGTGCCTTTACAGGCTAGGCTAGCTGAGACCCCCCGTTATTGTCATAAACATTACCATAAGCAAGACCTTTTTTGATAGTGTTTGGACCCCCCTCCCCCACGTAGACAATCGTCCAAAGATTTTTTTTAAATTTGTATGGACCATAGGCGTTCAATCCCCCCCCCCCCACCCCTCCTACATTAAAATGTGGCTTATGAATTTTGCCCCTTACTAAATATACTTGTGTTACCGTAAAACGGGGTAACTTTGATAATGCGGGTAACTTTGATAGTATAATATAAAGAATAAATTTACTCGCTGTGCTTTTTCCAAATAAGAAAAATTGTTTCCATATTGTAGCTTAGGGTATTTCCGTTGATATGGTTTATAGTTTTTGTATAGTCTGTGTTACATATTTTACAAAAATATTAAAAAATCATTTTCGTGTTTTTCACTTTTTTTAAAAAGCACTCAAACCATCACTTTTGAAATGTATTTCCGGTACAGCCATCACAAATTCAATGTTGTATTCTTATTGCTTATGAAGTTTTCTGATTATATACTCATTCAAAGTTTCATATTTAAAGAACTAAATTGTTTGAGTTTCAATCATTTTTTTTTCTACATTCATCGGGCACTATCAAAGTAACCCCAAATCAAAATACTGAAGTTTGGTTAGAAAACTAAAAAAATAGTGCAAATGCTTTAATTTTCGTTCAACATATTACTAACGAATTAACTCTTGAATCCTCAGTACTTGTTTTAAAAATATAAAATTTAAAAAACAGCCATTGCGGTAAAAAATATTTAGAATATACTTTGAAAAACTATCAATGTTCCCCGTTTTACGGTACCTGTTTTATAACGAATATACCTTTTTATCAGGAAAATAGAAAACTCGTCTTTTTTATCTATAGTTCGTTTATTTGTTAAACTCAATCACGTTAGCTTTACGGAGCCGATAATTCATTGTTCTTTTTTTGTATAAAAAATCACTTAATTCTATGTCTAGTAGGAGTTGGGCCAAATAATCATGTGAGTTTTTTTCCGTTGACTCGACTTCGCCCCGCAATCTTCCTTTACGATCTTCCGTGCCGTAAAGTCACTGATCCCGTGTTCCTTTGCCATTTTTCTTATTGAACGCACTGGATTCATCCGAATCTTCCTTTTGATAGCAGCGATAACCCTAGGAACCCGAGTTGACCTCGAACGACCTGAGGCCACCTTCGCGGATAGTTGTCCTTTCTTTTCTCGGTCTAAAACCCTTTTGACGGTCCACCGGGACACTCCCACGATGATTGAAATGTCTTTTTGCGACATTTGTGCGTAGGACAAATCACGAATACGCTGCCACTTCGTCAAGGTGTAACTGTCAAACTAAGTAAATCATTTTCTTTTATACACAGCCTACTACGGTATGAGCTATAGGTTACGTGCATGCAAAGAAAACCAATGCATTGTATGTACAGGTGAAACGGGAACCTTATTTGTACGATGGTGCAAACATTATCACGCATACGGTATATGTCAATCTATAGCTTTCCAGAATAGCCAGCGCCGGTGGTGTAGTGGTAAGTGTGACTGCTTTCTCACCCCAATGGGTCTGGGTTCAATCCCAGCCGAGGTCGGTGGGATTTTTCTGAGGCATAAAAATCTCTGGTGACGTCTTCCTTCGGAAGGGAAGTAAAGCCGTTGGTCCCGGCCCATGTGTGTTGTCAATGGGTGCGATATCCTACGCAGGTGTGGAAGCTACCTTCCTGCACATTCGATTGCCGTCAATGGATGGCAATCGCTGTCCGTCGGTGATTGGCTCTAGATTGCGGAACAGATACCGACGTTAAATAAAGGAAATAAGCTTTCAAACTTGGAGGTGAACCAGCCTGCGGCTGAAAATCTTGAAATATTACCTTGCAATTAAATTCTTCGAAAACTCTGCTTCCCTGGTCCAGTAGTTGCGGTAGTTGCTAACATTGGTTATATAATAACGGTCTACACTGATTGACGATAAATAAAATAAAATAAATTAAAAAATATAAATATAGTGGACCGCGTTTGATTCTTATGGATTCCACTACTATAGGAACGCTGTCGCAACTATAGGTGCAAAGGAGTTAATATCTTAAGGAAAATTGTGTTTTTCATTATACATGCTAATCTGCTTTATTTTAGGAGGGGTACCGAGGAAAAATAACATTATCCGGTTTATTTATTTCATTATTTCGGCACAACGCCCCTACCGCAACTATAAGTACTCCACTATTACCGGAACACCTATCCTACCTATACAGTATAAGATAAAAACCACTCTGATTTCCTGAATCGGAAGTATGATACATATAGAGCAGGATGGTTTCACGTGTTCCAATCGTTGTCGCATGTCCCACATATGAAACCTTTTGTGAGAGAGCCGTTGACTGGATTTATGGACGCTATTGTCTTGTGAGAAAAATGCGATATCCTGTGTGCTTCTTGATACCTTTATGACACACGGTAAGATGAGAAAAGTTGTGGCTGAAGCACAGCCACCGTTGAACTCGACATAAAAAAAACAAGAAATGATCTTTAGCGAACGTCCGTTGAAAGACTCTCTTTTCGTACGAAAAGATGGATGATGAGATGTTTATTTATAAGAAGTTTCCTGTTTTATTTCTCGAAAATAATTTATTGCCACAGTACGGTTTGATGTAGAAGAACCATACATGGGAAACGGAGGACTTTGTTTTTAGCTCTCAGAAGATCACACACTAAAAGCCAAAAAAGAACAACACAGATAGAAACATAAAGTTGCAGTTACATTTTGACTTCTGAGAGCGGAGACGAGTGCCGACGCACATCGAAAGGATTTGTTGTTTCTCAATGCACGCTGCCATTTACGGAAGAGACAAAGCACATTCGAATAAGTATGTTGAATTAAAAAATGTAGTATATCATTGGTCAACAAAATATCGGAACGGGACAGAGATGTTACAATAGAATAGTTGACTTCATCGGAAAAACTACTATCAAATGCAATGTATTATTCATAAGAGCTATACATTTTGTTGCCAGAATGAAATAGAGGATGTATAATGCCACCTTCAATTAAATAAATGTTTGTTGTGCAGATCGAATAAGGAATCTAGTTTTGAAAAGCGTTTCAATTACACTTTGTTATTCATGTACAATTTTCATTTAGTGAATCATTTTTGTGTCATGATTTGATGATATGTAGCAACGGGCAAGATTAAAATATATTACCAACTCTGGGAGATCTGGATATTATGATCTGTAATATGTTTGAATTTGAATCAAACTGACGTCTGTCAACATTTGATCCATATTTTAAAACGGATTAGAAATAAAACTCAATCCTACCAGTATGTAGGTATCACATATACCTAGGTGTAAATGAATTTGTAGGTATAAAATTAACAACAAAATTTAATATCATGTAAATCAATGTACAATACAACCTATTACAATTTGTGCCGGAACCAGTAGCGAAAGACGTGTTTACTGTATGATATTTTGTAGGTAACTGATTTATTGAGTGTTTTGTGTTGAGTGTCGTACATGATATGTTTTATTTTGAATTTGATAGAACTGCATAGGTAGTGGGGACCAGTATGGTGGTGTTTCGGTGACAAGCAATTAACTATCATCATAAATGATCCCAAGGACCATAGAAATGCCCCTGGTAACTGATCAAGCCAACGAATACAGTATGGGGTGGGCTCCACATAGGTTTCTTTAAGGGGAAGTTTACCGCCCTGAGAATAATTGCGTTTCGGCACGTTTTTTTATTTTTCTAAAATTATTGGGAAAAATTATCAGAAATTAAAGAAAATAGTTTTTTTTCCATTTACATGTAAAAATATATTTTTTTTTTGTCTCATCATGAAAAAACCGAAAAGTCGACGTTTTGTGGTTTTTGGGTCCAACTTTATGCAATGATGACTTATAAAAAATATTTTTGCACGTGATTTTTCTTTGAAAAATTAGATAAAATGTAATTTTTTTAAACTTTTGATATCTTTTCCAATATTTTTAGAGACACAAGAGATGGATCACTCCTTTTGCGACTTCTTCATTATTTTTTTAAAATATAACGTGAAATCCAATTGAATTTACAGTTAACCCATCTTAAAAAAGATAGTATATTGCTATTAATTTCCCTGTCAAAATTCAAAATTTCTTCACCGAAAGCCACACTCACTGTTTTCACTGAAGGTACACTTGTGAGCGCTTTCAAGTAATTTTATAATTTGATGGGGAGATTAATAACACTATGATATCTTTTTTAAGAAGGGTTAACTGTAAATTGAATTCGTGAGCATTTTATATTAAAAGTAATGAAAAAAGCTCCAAAAGAGCAATCTATCACTGACAGACACCCTAGGCTACTGAACATGTAATCATTACTCAAACACAAAACAGTGGACGGAATCCCACTCCGAGTGATGGTAACGCCAGACAGAACTTTGTTTAGTACGTAGTCCTACGTCAAAACTGTAGTCATCTTATGATTAATGGCAGGAGGAATACAATGATGGTTTGTTAATGCAATTTTGAATGATTGATTGAAAATAAAAAAATGGGTTTAAAATTTAGAAAATGGAGCAAGTAAATTGCACTTTAGATTAGGTTTCAGTTCATTGTTGAATTCAAAAAGCAAGCTGCAATCTGCATTACTTGGTTTTTTTTGCCACTGATGTATGCACTTCGGATAATGCTTAGAGGGCATATTCAAGTTCCTATTCAAGAATTAGATCCAATGGATGCGATGTTGGGTGGTCAATACGGATTAATTTTGATGACTATCCTTGTATAAAAGATATGTAAAATGTTTGACTGGCATCAAATTAAATCGGTCCGAATTCAGCCAATATTTGAGAAATCATACCATCGTTAGCGTTTTTCCTCGCGAATGTGTCAATGACATAACGCGATCAAAAATATTGAATTTTATACACCGATATGGTAGTCGACTTGTATGCAAACCTTATAAAAAGGATTATTGTTAAACTTTCTAGACGTTCAATTTAAGTAAGTTGGACGCCGAAATGAAACGGCTAAACTGGACTTGATGGTGTTGCTAAAGGGTGATACGGTCAAAATTTGGTCAAGGGAAAACGCGTGTAAATCAGTTAAATCGTTTATTTAAAAAATCAAATTAAATTTCTTTTTCAAGTTCAATTAGTATAAAATTCAGGAAAAATATTCAGTTAGGCTTCCGCTTTTCCAAATCCGAATTGCCGGGCCTTACGCTTGACCCCTGCCATCAGATTTTGTACAGCCACCTTGTCCACCTTCTTCGCCGCAGAAAGCCAGTTTGCCTTGAACTGCTGCTCGCCCTAATACTGATTTTATGTAGGATCGATGTAGAGTACGAACTGTTGTTGTTATATGAAAGTACTTTTTATTTTAACAATGTCAACATCAATCACGAGCAAAATCTTGCACTAATGATAAATCGGTGAAAATTAGTTGAATATAATTTTTTTTTGAATAAATATAAAATTTCCCGCAAAATTTGCTAATATCCGGAAACAAAAATTACGTTCTCGAGAAAAGAGGATCACCAGAAATCAAGATTCTTGGAAAATCGTTCCCGGGTGTGCAAACATTATATGACACGTTCAGACCTTTAAAAAAAAAATAATTTCAAACAATAAGGCTGAGGCCCTCCTGCAACAAAATAACAAAATATTTAAGGGGCAGGATAAAAGAGTGTACCAGGAGAACATTTCCATTCATCATTCATATGTGATTATAGCAGTTTTAACGCATATATTTTTCCGAGCGATAATCAATTAAGTTTTGTACCTTGTTATTTATTTTCCACCCCTTTCCTTCCGCTCTCATATTTTTTGTGTAATGTCGGACATAAAATGAAAATCATATTTGCATAGGCCTAATATGAACAATTTTATTTGAAACTTACGCATCACCGGGCCTTTCCACCACGTAAACTCTTTGTTGCCAATATGGTTGGAAAAAAACATATGAAGGAAGAAGTCAAAAATAATAGTGAATTTTCAAATTTATGTGAATGTATGCTTTTTTAAACTTATCGAGTTTTGAAAACTTATAAAATAACTATTTTTGGAACAAATAGAATATATTTAGCAGCAAAGCACCGTGAGCTGCTTCTCAGTATCATATATTTTGTACAAAAACGATTAATAACTTGACTTGAAGTAAATCCACCGTAGAAAATAATAAAACAACCTATTTTGAAATGAAAATTACCAGGAACGACATTCACAATAAAGTCATAACACATTGCTATTCGCTGCAAATCACAAAATGCTCACTTTCCGATGCCACCGTCAACCGCAGCCACGAAATCTGCAAAGTCGACAATAAATAATCCAATTTTACCGCGCCAACCAAGTTCGTTTCATTATTTTGTAACTGCTGTTTGGCAATAGTTCGAAGCTGAAAAATAAACTGCAAAAGTAAAGTGAAATAAATCACTGCCCGTATCATGCTGAAACAACCGATGGCATACCACCGTACCACACTGGGGATGAGCGAAAGCGCGAAAAGAACACTAGGAATGGCAAACACAAAGCTTGCTCTCGGAACAGTGTCTATATCACAGGATGACGGTCAGTAGTGTGGGCTCGCCTCTTAGGTCGGCTTGCGGAAGAACTAGAATTAAAAAGCAAACATTCGGAATAATACACATACTGACCGTGTGCCATTGGTGATAGAGTCGCCGAACTTTTGTACGGTTTTGTTCCCGCAGCAACTTGGAAAATTCTTCCTCACGTTTTCATGACACAGGAGAAACAAATTAGAAATCCCTATTTCGATAATGTTAATATATCTTCATCTATAGCTTTTATTAAGAACTGCATCCCTGTCTCTCATAGTGGTTGAACAAAATGGGGTATGGCATATAATGTTGAACTTGCTCGACCTGACCTCTAATCGTGGCATCAGTTAGCGCAAAAAAAAAACGGTCCCACCGGAAGAGAGAAAGCTTTCGACGGATCTGACCAAAATACACATGCGGTGCACTAGGTTAGAGGTAGAAACACAGGACTAGCTAATACACTACAAGCAGCAATGAAATAGGTTAGTCCTCAACAGCCAATGAAAATGTGGTCGCTAAATCTAGATTTTGTTGAAATTGTGCCAACCATCAGACGTGTGGCCATATGTGTGTCAATTTTGATTGAATCCTATCATCCACACCACAAACTACATGGGATAGCCAGTGAGGGAAAAGGGAAGGGCGGATACCCCCTCGATTTATTATCATAATGAAAAATATATAAAGTTATATCCAAAATTGCAAAATTTCCAGTTTTTTACACAATCCAAAACCAATCAATGTCACTTATAAAATCGAATTAAACGGCGCCGGTGGTGTAGTGGTAAGCGTAATTACCTCTCACCTCAGCAGGCCTGGGTTCAATCCCAGTCGGCGCCGCCGGGATGTTCTGAGGCATAACATCTCTGATCACGCCTTCCTTCGGATGGGAAGTAAAGCCGTTGGTCCCCGGTTCATGAGTTGATGGGTCGATAGGTAGGGTCCAGGTGTGGGAGCTGCCTTCCTGGTATGTCGGTAGCATTGGTGCTTAGCACGGAAAACAAGATCGACGGAAAAAATAAACCAAAGGAAAAAAAAAAAATCGAATTAGAATTTGAAGCCTCAGATAGCTTAGTCAGTAAAGGCACGGTATTACAAAACCGGAAGCGACGCGTTCGATTCCCGGTCCGGTCGAAGAAATCTTCCGGGTTGGAAATTTTCTCAACTTCATTGTACTTACCACACAATATAAAAATTAATGCATTGATTGGCATCAATAGAACTCATCAATCAATAACTGTGGAAGTGAAAGTAAAGAGCCTTCAGAACGCTCGATTTAGAAGCCAAAAAAGCCTAGAGGAAGAAAAAGAAGAAGAAAAATAAGAAACATGTCAAATATGAGACAATCAAAGAACTCAGGACCGTTGGCCACTTCCGGGTATGTTTTTGAGTACCCTGAGAAAGTGGTCATTTTCTGACTTGGTCCAAAACCATGACGTGATACATCAAATCACATTACAATTTAAAATAAGATCAATTTTAGTGCAATAAATTGCCTGGGACAACGTTGGCCTCTTCCGGGAATGTTAATAGTAACATCAAGAAAGTGCTCAGGTACTGACTTAGTTCAAAACCCATCATGTGATACATCAAGTCAATTATAATTCGAACATTAACTCAATAGCAGTCATACCGTAGGCCACTTCCAGCCAAGCTTCGGGTACATCCGGGGAAGTAAACAATTATTGACATAATTCGTCGGCTTAAATTACATGAAAATTCAAGAACAAGTGCAATGGTAGTCATAACGAGTATCCAAGACCACATTTTCCACAGCCAGACATGTTCCGGAGATCCCTAGAGAAAGGATCAGATTGTGGCATACTAGACGATCGATTTAGTACGTCCCATTATTTGGGATGAGGGGGGTTTAGAAATCGTTGACAAACAAAGGATATGTTTTTTTTTCCTCTGTTCCGGACCTAACACCACTGCGACCAGTAATTTGATCTATTGTAGTATATTCCGGGTCCTTAGTTTAGTGCATGTCGTATTACTCCATCACTATTGAGAAATGATGAAGTATTCGATTTTTTTTTTACAGTTGTCATTCTCGCATTTATCGCAAGGATCGGACTCGAATTGAAAGGTCCCGCTATTTATACCCTTCGGAGTGTTGAGGTGTTTCAACACTCCGAAGGGTATAAATAGCGGGACCTTTCAATTCGAGTCCGATCCTTGCAATAAATGCGAGAATGACAACTGTAAAAAAAAAATCGAATAATGTTCTCCAAAGGCGCACCCTTTGTCAGTCAAAATTGGATTCCTTAGCAACAAAATTAAGAAATGACACCGATAATGACCATGCATCAGAACCCTAGTCTTAACCACTTCAAACTAGGGAACAACGAATAGAAGATTAGGAATCACATAGATGAAGACTAACTAACTAATTGTTTCCTTGTTTCAAGATCATCTTCGGTGGACAAAGCCGATTCTTGTCACTATCAACAAGGCATAAAAAGTAACAAGGACTAAGATGAGTTCCTTGGATTACTGAAAAATCCTGTTCCCCTAGTTTGAAGTAGCCAGGACTAGGAATCGGTGGCAAATCTTACATCCCGTAACGTACCACGAAAAGGTGATCTACCCACGTTACGGGGCATGGATATGGTTACAGTTTACAGTAATGACCCAATTTTGTCAGCTGCCTTTCGAAATCTTTTCTTATGTTCTACAAAGTCCATGTGCTTTCTCAGTTGTCTTCCACTCAAAACGCACTGCATCTTTAACGTAAATGAAACGTAAATGAAAACATCCACGTAAAATTTAATGTTTAGAGACCGAAAAATGCACAACCCTACGAGAAGCAGGTTCGATTAAATTAAATCCCTCGTCCTTTGTGACTGAACTATAGACCAACAATTGAAGCAGACGGAACAACCAAACGTAAACAATCGCTGTAAGCACAAAATTCTCGAAAATCATAACACATCCACGTAAACTAACAATGACGTTCGATAAAGGAAGTTTATGGTGTTAAATTGCGTGAATGTGTTTTGATTCTTGAGAAATTAACGTTTAAAGCCATTGTTTACGTTTGGTTGTCTCACCTATTTCAATTTTTGGTGTAGAACTACACAGCAAAAAAATAATTTTGATATCACATCAAAGTGGATGCACTACAATCATGTCGAAAATTTCATGTAATTTTTATGACCACATAAATAAACAAATGCAGTAAAAACAGCGTAATGTCAGTTCATGCATTGTATTAATGATAATGTTGTCCTTTTTAGCAAGTAATATTACACCATATTTTCGACATGATTGTAGTGCATCCACTTTGACGTGATATCAAAATTATTTTTTTGCTGTGTATAATGTCATTGCATGTATCGGAACAACGAAATGTAAATTAATATTTCGTCGTGTGTATATACTTAGGTAATACGTGACGTCGAGTGGTAGGGGAGCTAATTTCTCTACAATTGTTTGCGGCATAATTAATGGATCAGAAAATTCAAACTCAAGATCATTGGTGGTCACATTTTGTACCCAAGACCACGTTGGTCGCTCAGAAATGTCCCAGGTACTTTCAAAGAGATGGGTATTTACTGACATATTTCCTTCCGGGTAAATGTGTTTGATAATTCTTGAGGAACTGCTTTGCGCGATGATAATGTAATTTTCTATATCCTGGCTCTTGTTAAACAATTTCCAGGCTCTTATTGTTATGATCGATCAAGTGCTTTGAAATTACCAGTACTGCATATAAATGGTGTGAACGCTATCTGTCTGACAATGGACTGTTTTTTAATGATTCGGTTTCCAGTCCCATGGGGAATAACCTTGGGGTGGACCAGGGAAGTGTTTAGGGCCCCTTTGATTTATTATGCATATTAATGGCAAACGAAGTGGTTAACGATTTTGGGACATTAATCTTTTTGCAGATGATACTTTGTTATTTAATGCAATTTTAATGAAGAATTGTGTTCTCTAAACAGATGGTTGAAGTATGAGCAGTTGAACACAAGTAAAACTAATTTTAATGTAATTTCACGGAATCGAATTTACACAGCCAAAAATAATATTTTAATATTACATCCAAAAGGATGCACGTCAATCATGTCGAAAATCTCATGTAATTTTTATGCAACAAAAATAAACAAATGCAGTAAAGGCAGCGTAATGTCAGTTCATGCACTGTATTAATGATAATTTTGTCCTTGTTAAAAAAGTAATATTACACCATATTTTCGACACGATTAGGTTCATCCACTTTGATGTGATATTAACATAATTAAAATTGCTGTGCGCTATGTGGCTTGTTGTAGCGATCTCGGTAGCGATGGTGGTTGTCTCACAACTGACAGGTACCGAAACATACGGAGTTCGACGGCCGTGATCCGGTTCGAAGGACCATATGTTCTAATCACTCAGTTTTAAAAACTCATGAACTGATGAAGACTGCACATTGTAGTCGAAATACGTATCTGTCATGGATACCAAAATTAAGTGGAATTAAATGGAAGATAACCTTTTTTGTTGTTTTATTTAGCATTCCGCTAACAAACCAATTTCATTACTTCATTACTTCGTTTAAAAACTCGTTTCTGTGCTCAATCTTTATTCACCACTACATTTCTATTCTTAATTGCTACAAATAATTCAAATTGAATTTTGTTGACTCTTCTCCACTGGTTCACTAACGGGTACACTTGATGATATTGATTACATTAGATTTTCGACATATTTTTTTTCCTTGATTTGTTTTCCGTCGATCTTGTTTTCCGTGCTGAGCACCAATGCTACCGACGCCAGGGAGGCAGCTCCTACACCTGGACCCTACCTATCACCAATTGACCCATCAACTCATGAACCGGGGACCAATGGCTTTACTTCCCTTCCGAAGGAAGGCGTGATCAGAGATGTTATGCCTCAGAACATCCCGGCGGTGCCGACTGGGATTGAACCCAGACCTGCTGGGGTGAGAGGTAATCACGCTTATCACTACACCACCGACGCCGCTACGATTTTCGACATGATTGAAGTGTATCCTCTTGGATTTAATATTCGAAAGTATTTTTTACTGTGTAAAAGGCAGATTTTGCCTTTTCAAAGGTAATTAAATAGAGTAGAGGAAATTCTTTATCGTGTGATCTTCGCGGTCTTTCGCTTTGCAGACCACTGTCGCCTTTCATCATTTAAACGAAACGTCGCATCAAGGGATTGAAGACGAAGCTGAAGAGCCTAACCGGCTCATTCAATTTGTCAAGACGTACGTTAACAATTACCAGGAAGAAAGGGAAGCCTTCGAGATACCGGTACACATTGAGAACCTCGACAAGGTGTGGATCGACTTTCAGAGCACTCAATCGGAGCTCGAATCCGGTGATGAGACGATTGACGAGCAGCTTAAAGAACGGGTCGACTTTGAAACTGCCTCGTACCTTTCACCCGGGTCTGCTGCTATCCAAAACATATTTCCACTATCGACGTCCAAGACTATGTACGTCTTCTTCTTCAAGCAGCTTCTTCACAAGTCCATGGTTTGTCGTCCATGATTTGTTTTCCGTCGATCTTGTTTTCCGTACTGAGCACCAATGCTATCGACGCTAGGGAGGTAGCTCCCACACTTAGACCCTAATTATCGATCCATCAAATCATGAACCGGGGACCAACGGCTTTACTTCCCTTATGCCTCAGAACATCCCGGCGGCGCTGACTGGAATTGAACCCAGGTCTGCTAGGGCGTGCTTTTGGCTACCGCAGTCGTCAAACTAGTGGACCATAATGACACTGAACATGTTGCCAGAGCGCTTCTCGATACCCTTCCGACCTTGATCATCTCGGTCCTCTGTTGAATAGTGTTTGGAAAGACTTCGTACCGAACTCCGAGGCCTCCAGTCATCGCCAACGTTGCAACGTTCACCGATTTACATATGCCCATCGAAAAGTTTTGGTCAATCGAAAAAGACGAAACCACTCCAAACCATTCCGTTCGACGCACCGTGAAGCGCAACTCTGAGGGAAGGTACACTGTTCGCTTACTCGTGAAGAAAAATATTATCGAACAACTTGGCGACAACCATTCTACTGCCGTCCGGCGTTTTAAAATGCTGGAAGGTCGCCTTGGTCATAACCCAGGCATAGCGCAGCAATACCGTGACTTCATAGACGAATACCTTGCTTTGGGCCACATGAAGTAGGTGTTTGATCTCCATGTTATCATATGCCTCACCATGCTGTAGTTCGAGAATAAAGCACTACACAGCAAAAAAAAAATGTAATATCGATCAATGTAATTCAAGCCTATGTATGAAATAATTATGTAATAGCAAAAAGCAGATACAATATTACATTAATGGATGTAATTTTGTTCGCAAAATCGATGTACATCGTACAACGCTATATTACACAACCGATGGATTGACCTGGTTGCAGCAGTTTGGATGTAATATTCAACAAATTTTTTTTCTGTGTACTACGAAGCTGCGAGTGGTCTTCGACGCATCATGCAAGACTCTGGGGGGACCATCGCTCAACGACGCACTCATGGTAGGCAGAACCGTACAGCAAGAGATTCGGTCAATCATCATGTGCTCCCGAATCTGTCGAATAATGTATCTACGAATTGTTTGGACGACATCATCGGAGCTACCACTGGATACCTATGAGCTGCTTACTGTAACTTATGGCACTGCAAGCGCACCCTTTCTCGCTACTTGTGTTCTCCTGCAACTTGCAGATGACGAACAGGACAGCTTTCCTGAGGCAGCCGAAGTCTTACCTAAGGATTTCTTCGTGGACGGTCTTTACTCAGGGGCAAGCAGCGGCGAAGAAGCAACTAAGCACCGTCAGCAGCTAGAAGCACTCCTGGCCAAAGGCGGGTTTGAACTTCAAAATTGGGCATCTAACGAAAAAGGTATCGCACCAGAAAATCGAGCAATCGAGCAGTTAGGTCTTCATTGGGAAACTGCGTCAGATCAGCTGAAGTACCACATTATGCTGCCAGCTGACTCATTTGATGCTCCTCTCACTAAGCGAAAGGCATTATAACAAATTGCTCGCCTCTTTTCAATACTATCTCTTCTCGGACGCTTCTCAGCACTCATACGGCGCGTAGTGCTACATCCGATTGTCAGACACTTCTAGATCGCTCATATAGCACTCCTTCAGCAGCAAAGCATTCTCTGGTTAGAACTATGTGGGGTACTTCTTGCTGCCCAGCTCTATCAAAAGGTCACAAAATCACTTAACTACCCGGTGTAACATTCTTCTGGGTTGATTCGACGACGGTTCTCAGCTGGCTGAATGCTACGCCGTCAATATGGACCACCTTCGTCGTGAATCGCGTGTCAAATATTCAGCAAGCTTCGCAAAATCGCTCCTGGCACCACGTCGCTGGGCAAGAGAATCCTGCAGATCTCCTATCACAAGGAATTGCAGCATAAAATATTTGGGATAATCTACTCTGGTGGCACGGGCTGAAATGGCTGCAACCCGCTCAAACGTCTTGGCCGATCAATCAGCACGAAATCGCACCCAACACCGAAGCACTAGCAGAAGCAGCTAAACAGCTTAAAACTGTATGTACAGCATCATTTGAACCAACATTCGTCGATCAATTCTCGACAAAGTTCTCCGACTACGACTGTTTGCTCAGAGTAGCCGCTTATTGTCGTCGATTCATCCAAAATTGTCGCCAAAACGCAGCAAGCAACCATTCAACTTACATCACAACGGATGAGAAGAAAACATCAGAGGCCACTCTTATTCGATTGGTTCAGCAACAAACATTCATTGAGGAGTGGAAGGATCTCGAAAAATTCATGCACGTTTCGGTGAAGTTCTGCTTGCGCTGGTTTCATTCGCTTGTGTCGGACGATTGGCTGATTCGCATTGGTGGCCGTCTCATGCAAGCACTACAGCCTTACGATAGCAAGCACCAGCTCATCATTTTAGCTTCTCACCCTCTCTCAAAGCTATTGGTTCGTCCATGCTACGAAAAACACCTACATGCTGCTCCATAACTCATCATTGCCGTTTTGCGCCTGCGGTACTGGATCATAGGGGCCAGAAGTCTTGCCAGATTAATTAACTGTGTCACTTGATTTAGGGCACGTCCGCAACAATTCATGGCTGAACTACCGAGACAAGGTGTCACAGCGTCTCGACCGTTCTCCGTGACCGGTATTGATTATTGGGGACCCATCTCGCTACAACCCATACACCGTCGAGCAGCACCCCGAAAGGCCTACGTAGCAGTGTTCATTTGCTTTTTAACACGCTCCGTTCATATTGAGCTGGTTGTTGTCTTGAGTAAGGCTAAATTTCTTCAGGAACTACGTCGTTTCGTATCTCACCGAGGTCTGTGCAGCGATATCTACAGTGACAACGGAACTTTGTCGGAGCTGCGGAAGTTGGTCCGCAGTAAGGAATATCATCAGGCCGTCGCACAAGAATGCAACATCACAGGAATCCATTGGCATTTCTATCCACCAAAGACTTCACATTTTGGGAAGCTGCGATTCGTTCTGCACAGAAGCATTTCATCTGTGTACTCGGCATTCGAACTCTGGCACATGATGAAATGGAAATTCGTTTAAATCGAATCTTGCCTGAATTCTCGTCCCATCGTTCCACTCAGCGAAGATCCGTCTGATTTCGAACCACTGACGCCTGGTCATTTCCTTGTGGAATTAGCGCTCAAGGCTATTCCTGCCACCGACGTCACCGAAGTGCTACGTAGGAGCAAACACAGAATATTTGGCTACTCTTCAATCCCGTTCAAAATGGTGCAGTCCACCGATCACCAGCAAGCAAAATCAATTGGTTCTCCTCAAGGACGAAAATTCGCCTCGAATGTCGTGGCCGATGGGCAAAATCACCGACGTTCATCCGGGTTCTGATGGCATTATACGAAAACGTATGCATTGTGCGCCGGCCTTAACAATGAATTCGTCGTCCAAGTGCAACATGAAGTTTCCAGTTTTGAGTCATTACACTTCTCCGTTTGCAACAATTGAAGAATCAAAGTGACAACTGACTTACAGATGGTGAGTGGGTGAATATGGTAATGATGTTTTGATATCTGTCAAATTGCATGACATTTTTTAGTACATCATCATTATTGTAATTTCGGATCTTAAAACTAGGTGCCGCAAGACCAGTTTTGGCTTTGCTTTGATTCGCCAATATGCACCGTTCCTGTTGATAGTAGCCGTCCAGATCACCTAAAATGAAATACAAGGCCCTTTGATTTAAGGGACAAGATGATCATCGATGTCATTGTCGTCATCTCCGAGAACGATCAAGACGAGAAGAGCTGACAGCTGCCACACATCTTCGTGTGGTTCAAACGAACGTGAGCAAATCGATTCGACTATGAGAAATGTGATTCCTGATGGGGCGAAAGTAGTATCGTCACGGCACTTAAGTGTGAATATTTGAGGCATGTCAGCACCAAACAATCCAGTTCATCGAAAATGGCTCCCTTCGGGAATTTCCGATTCAACTTATCTGGCAAACCAAACAGAAGACTGCCTATTATAAAAGCCGAACCAAGATTGTTTTCATCATCAGTAGAAGTGACAACACGACGCCCATCATCATCATTATCATCAAGTACACCCGTAAGAATCAATAAAATTAAATTTGAATTATTTGTAGCTATTGTTGAATCTACGCAAAACTGCACCTGTGAATGCGACACCTAGGTTTGAAATCCAAAACCACAAAAGTGATGATGTACTAAAAAATATTCCATACGATTTGACAGCTAGCAAAACGTCATTATCATTTTCACATCATTTCCATCTGCTGGCCGACCGTAACGTAGATTCATCAATTAAGAATAAATATGTAGTGGTGAATAATTATTGAGCACAGAAACGAGTTTTTGAAACTGAGTGATTCGAACACATCGAGTACATCGTTTTCTTTGTGGTGAAAATATAGATTTTGTAGCCAAAACTACAGACCAAATCATCAGCATTCGGGCGCATTTGTCTGTGGAAATACTCATAAACTTGGACATTTCCACGCGCCGTGGTCATTTTTTTTTATCTTCAATTTTCACATTTGTGGAGCTGGCCACGACGAGTTTTTGATGATTTGTGCAAAATAGATTTTCTTCTTTCGTCTTCCATCTGACATAACTTTTTGTCAGCTCAGCACGAATCGTGGTGAAACGGGTGAAACTGTCAGCACTGCAAGTGGTGCTCTTTCAACAAACTTCTGTCAAAATATACCACACGGTAAGAAAAAAGTACCCAAAATTGAGTTCCTTTCACTCATCACGTGGCTTCCGTGGGGCTACACGCTAACTTGAAAGTACTCATTAATGAGTAAAAAAAGATCCATTTTGAAGAAAAGTGGCTTAACTCATTAATGATTAAACAATTTTACCCATTAATGAGTATCTGTTACCCATTAATGATTAACAATTACTCATTAATGGGTAACAGATACTCATTAATGGGTAAAAAATTTACTCATTTAATGAGTTAAGCCACTTTTCTTCAAAATGGGTCTTTTTCAACCATTAATGGGTACTTTCAAGTTAGCGTGTAGGTAAAATTAAGTTAAAGAAGAAAACTCAATTTTGAGTAATCCTGGCGTTGACCAAGTTGACAAAAAAATAATAAAACGGAGCAGACTGGAACCGAACCATGGACGTTGAGATTACGAGGCCCGTGTGTTGACCACTCGTCTATCAACGCTTGTGAAAATGAATGGGTTAAAGGCGCATAAAAGCAACCTCAATGAAAATAAACTTATATTTGAGTTCATTTATTATTACTCAATAGTTGAGTAAATTTTAACCAACGCCGCTTTTCTGATTCACTCAACGGCGGACCTCAAATGATAGAACCCAACGTTGAGTTTTTTTTTTAACTTAATTTTGAGTATTTTTTCTTACCGTGCAGGAGCGACTGCTAGGGGTGCTCATATGGGGCCTCCTTTAGATCAGTGGGTAAAGGCACAGCTATAAAGCAAGACAATGGTGAAGGTGGCTGGGTTCGATTCCGGACTAGACATTTTTTTGGGTTGGTAAATTTCTCAACTATCTTGGGTATAATCGTTTAATGTATGATTGTACATCCACACAATATACGTTACGACCGGTCGCCCATGCCAACCAACGCGATCGAATGGGCACCCACGAACGACGAGGAAACCGCTTATGAT
Organism: Ochlerotatus camptorhynchus; assembly: GCF_037179485.1. Taxonomy (NCBI): domain Eukaryota; kingdom Metazoa; phylum Arthropoda; class Insecta; order Diptera; family Culicidae; genus Ochlerotatus; species Ochlerotatus camptorhynchus. The sequence continues at coordinate 255,522 of NW_027040539.1, forward strand.
AGGTATTGAGTTAATAAAAGTACACGGACTAGAACATAAGAGTTTAGTCTTAGTTTAGATGTTAATCTGTAAAGCTTTAAGTTTAGCGGAAACCAACAATTTTTGACGTAGAACTACGTCTTTGTCTACTATACTGGGGTGCAAATCAAAAAATATGTGTGATGAAGTAGTGTTAGGTTTTGAACGCTTGTAACTTTGTCATTTATAGATGAAATGAAAATCCAAATATGCCAATCGATAGGATATTACATTACAAACCTGTTGAAATAAATATTTTTCCAATTTTTCTGTAGTAAAACTTTTGAAAAATGTACAAATGATAATTTTATAACTGTTTTCGTGAAATAAGCGTTTTTCCCAAACCCAGTCATCATAATCGAGTACCACTTGGTTGCACATCATTCTGAACAGATATAAAACAGCGCTGCTGTCGCGCTTCTGCTCATTACCGCTTCGGACGGCGTGGCGGTTGGTCCTGCAGTAAGCAGGAGCAAGTCAGTGGTTAAAGATGACTTGGGTCCCGTTCAACTAAGGGGCTGTTCATTAACTACGAGGGGGGGAGTGAGAGGGGCAAGAATCCCAAAAAAAAATGTCTACGTAGTTAATGAACAGCCTCTAATACGAAACGCGGAAAACTTATTTATGCAAAACACCCCCCGCCCCTCCCCTATCACGACAACCTGAAAAACATTTTTTTCCGGGAAATAATTGTTAAGCAAGCTACAATGTAGTAAAAAAAAGTTTAATTCCGTTAATTTTTTTACCCATCTACTGCGTGATTTACCACCAACTGACTGTAAAACATATTTGGTACCTCTATATATGCAATTAGATAAACATCCAAAGTCCATCCTTTTTTACATATTCTGCACAAAAGATAATTTCTGCCCTGCCCCATTCATAAAAAAACGGTGGGAAATCCTGTCAGGGGCGGGGCTTAGAAAGTATTTTTTGTGCAGAATATGTAAAGAAGAATGGGCGTCGGATGTTAACCCAAATGCATATACCGTGCATCATAGAGAAAGAAGCTCTATCTACTGTTTCCAATTGGATTCTTTACGAGTTTTGAGGTAAAAGCATATTCGTAATCTACATTTAACATGAGGTCGTATGAATAAAAGCGTTTACTTTACTTTTCCCGTAAGAAAAGCACGGGAAAGTAAAGTAAACTCTTTTTATTCATACGGGCAATGGAACCGAAATCCGAAATTTGATCAAAATTGGAGCACTGGAACTATTTTAAATAAGTGCGATTTCATTAGCAAATATCATCATCTAAGTGCCCCTCAGTGGGACTTTGTATGGGAGCGAGCTGTCAATTTATTAGTTTAGTATCAAGAAGCGACGTTATTATTTTGCTTTAAACTTTGATTTGAAAGTCGAGATGAAAGTCTACGGTTTCGAAAAAAAATATCGTTGTGCTCAAAAAACGAAATTCTTTCAGATGATGTATAAAAATCGACACACTTTTTTTAAATTAAAGAACCCAATTAGCGCAATTACTCAGGAATGCTTGTGTGATTACGAGCCCGCGTTTCAATAAAATCCTATTTTGAGAACATTGTTCATTTTTTAGTATTATTAGGTCCAACCAAAATCCATTACCCTACACCGGGGTTAGTAGAAACGCGTGGGGAAGTTGAAACGGTAGATGTAGCTCTTAGCGGAAGTGAATAATCACTGAGATTATTTCTAATATAGTTTGCGGTAGTACACAATGCCTCTAAAAAATAATTACAGTGAATATTCACTTGCAAAGAGATATACGTACTGTTTCAACTTGCCCCGGTGTTGATTTAACTATGATGTTTACAATCAAAACATTAAACAGGTGGAGAACCTGTATACAAGCTTTTGCTCTGACTTTGACATTCAATAGCTGAATCCCCTAATTTTCAATTAATGTTGTACTAAGCACCTACTTATTGGAAACCAAACGTTTAATTTGAGAAAAGTCACAGTATTCTACTTTGCAATCATTCTACGAACACGTTGTAAAGTACATAATGATGATGCATGGTAATTTTATGTTAGGGTTGTCCTCCAAATTGGACCGTATGATCGTTTTACCCCTTCCTCCCCTACTTCGTTGACATATGAACCAACATTTTGTTCAATATTTAAAGTACCGTCTTCTGACAGGTAAAACAACTGCCTGTTGCGTTATCATAAAATTCAATCTTCACTTTCTTCTCTGCTTCAGAAACCTAACTTAAAACTAATGATGGAGCTACTGAAAAAAAAATGTATTGTTTGGCAATTGTTTTATCCCACAACAAGCATGGCGTTTTTGTGTACTATACTGAGGTGCAAATCAACAAAAAATGTGCGACGAAATAGTGTCAGTTCCTATTGTAGTCGATGTCGATGTCAAATTTAATGTACATTTACCACAGCAAATTAACTCAACATTGATCAACCCAAGGTAGTTATGTAGGGGAATTCTGTCAATTCTTAACCATTACATTAAATTTAAATACATTATCTCGTGCGTAAGATGAACCGTGGTCTGATTATGCTAACATGAATTGTCGCGAGTTTTGAACCATAACCGAAACATTGGAATACTTTAAAAATTTAAGATAAAGTATAATAATCAAAAATGCATGACATACATCAATTTTGCGTAGTTCTACGACATACTGCGGTCGTGTCTAGGACACAACCCTTTAATTTTTTTTTATATTATGTGACAGAGTCTCGGTCTCACTTATATACTAATGCATAAATGGTACAGGCTTTGAAAGCCCTACATTAACAAATTTGAAAGTACATCCATAACACTAATTCAAGTCCCAGTGGGGATGTAATAAACCCGAAGGAAGCTAATATAATATAAATTCTGCATCCAGATTCTACCTGTAACAAAAGCTGTACGAGTAAACTTGAACCTATTAATTGGGTCATGTCCTAGGAGGTGCATCGAGGCATTTTTATGATTTTTATGATTTTACATGACATTTTACATGACGGTGCATCAACAAAATATGGAACAAAATTCAAACCAAAGCTTTACGCATCTTATAAACTGATACAGATTCGGATACAAATTGGGAATAACTCATTAAGTATATGAAATTAGGTTGCGAACATTAACGTTAACATGATTGCGGATGCTCTCAAGGCACGCTAAATTTAAAACAGTCGTTTAAGCAGAAACATAATAAACCAAGTAGATTAAAATGTACTGTAAGTATTGTGTAATCCAACATCCCTTCACAGTTTTAAAGCTGCCGAGAGAAGTATACCCTGACTCCCAGATGTGTACTTATTTACCATTTTGCTTAATGTTCAAGTAAAAATTGTATATCCAAGACGAAAACAGCGGCTATTTCGCAAGCGTTAAAGATAAACACAAGGCAACTTTTAATAAACTTTGCAATAAATATGTATACCTATAGGAAAGCAACTTGAACTGAACATCGAGAAAAACAATAATTAAATATAAGCTTGAAATAAACTGCAGCTGCTTGGAAAAGTGTCGAAGCAAATAATTGCTCTTTTCGTTTTTTGTTGCTAGCATCAGGTCGCAGTTTTCTTTATTTGTCCACGTCAATTGCATACTAAGTTCTTCATGGGATTGTCGCACTGTTTTCAAAACTTTTGCAGACATTTGTCAGTTTATAGGTTTTGGTGGTTAATGGCTGACTTTGATTGAGAAGTAATTTATTTGAATAAAATTCCAGCAGTTGGGATAAAATGCACTAATGCAAAAGTTTTTATTTTCAATTTTTTTTTCTTAGTTTACTGAACTGATAAGGGTCACCCACATTAGATCCGGATCTGAAGCTTTTCGGAAAAGTGACAGCTAAAGCTATAGATCAGTGCACGGTCCCTAACCTCACTTTTTGCTCCCTATCATTTTGCTTCTGAGTAAAAGAGATAGCAACGAATGGGAGCCAAAACAAACCACCCAAAACTGTCAAAACTTACGGGTGAGAGAAGAGTGCGGCAAATCTTCGTGAACTGATCAATTGTCTAACTGTCAAATTTATTTCAATGCAACGCAAACGGATCTAATGTAGGTGGACCTATGTAGTGAGATGAACTAGCCTAATGAAAACATCTCAGAACTTATCGAAAAAAAAAACTAAAATAGGCAATGATCGATTAGAATTAAATATTTTGTTCGCATGTTTTCAACCTCATGTACTTCGTGCAATAATGAGACTGCTGAATAGCGGCCGTTATGCCCGGTTTACCCTTGTGCTGCTTCATAATACTGATTAACCATAATTGGTGTAAACCAGGCAAGTTTGTGCCAGAAATCGATGTGCCAATATTAATCAGCTCCGAAAAATTGTCTTTTTTATGCACTGTTGATTCGTTATTTTCATGTTTCTCAGTTACAAAGTTAGTTTTTAAATGAATACTTTAATACGATTTGTTCAACTTTTAGTAGGGTGAATATCGGCTTGGGGTGCGATTGATTTCGGCAACCAAAATATAAACGATTGTTTCACTGTATTTTCATGTCAAAACACTTAGACGTCACGCCGATTCCTTAGACGTGCAGCATCAATCTGATTACATTTTTTAATTAAATATAAATCTCCCTTGAATAATGATGTGCCCGCCTCTTTTTTTTTTTTCTTTGGTTTGTTTTTTCCGTCGATTTTGTTTTCCGTGCTGAGCACCAATGCTACCGACGTGCCAGGAAGGCAGCTCCCACACCTGGACCCTACCTATCGACCCATCAACTCATGAACCGGGGACCAACGGCTTTACTTCCCATCCGAAGGAAGGCGTGACCAGAGATGTTATGCCTCAGAACATCCCGGCGGCGCCGACTGGGATTGAACCCAGGCCTGCTGGGGTGAGAGGTTATCACGCTTACCACTACACCTCCAGCGCCGTTTGCGCCCGCCTCTTGAAGTTTTAAAAAAAAATACGTTGTTTTAAATAATAATATCTAGTTGATATGGTAGGGTTTTTGATACAGTTTCCGTCCTACTAAGCACAACCCGCGTTTTACCTTTTTTTGAACGGGTTTGTACAAAAAATGGAATATTTCTTTCTGAGGTGACTTCTACATTTATTCACCTTTCCATACGTACCGTTGAATTTGATAAAGAGTCACAAATTGTTGAGATATTGTTTAAAATCTAATACTGCTTCTTGATTCTAAATCCGTCCTACGAGTTTCAATTCAGTTTAAACGCATTGAAACGCCAATAGATTGTATTCGTCCTACGGATAAACGTAGACAAAGCGGATTCGCTAGGAGCGGTACTTTTGTTTTGAGAACAATGAGCGTTGTGCGCACCGCCGAGCACTGGTCACATACCTTGCGCCGTGCCGTACCTGTGGAGCGCAATGAACGTTGCGCCTAAACGTCAATGATGGAACGGGTGGAAAGAAAGCGAATGAGAGTGTGAGAGAGTAACATAAATAAAAACAAACAGTGACTAGCAAATCGATTGTAAGCAGTGTAATTAAATTAATCAAATATTTGGAACAGTTTTTGAGTTCGTCGTTCGAGGGATAGTTTGATCCGTGGTGCAAATATTTGTCTTGCTAAATAAACATTCGGATTGGACCGTGGAAAGATTATACTGCGGTGAACGTAACCTGCAAAGATAGAAGTGAAATCAGGAAACAATAAATGTAAGGTGAATTTAATTATAAAAATGAACTAAAACTAATAACAATAAATTTAGTTTCAAGCTGCTGTAAGATACAACACTGCTGTGGAAATTTGTTTCGAAAATTGGTCCGAACCCAGTGCGAATATTCTTGAAAATTTATTATGCCGGGACCGATACCAGATCTTGATAAGACGGGTTACAGTTGCGCGGGATGCCGACTACCGGATAGTGCCGAGGACGAAATGGTGTTTTGCGACCACTGCCAAAGATGGTACCATTTCGGGTGTGCGGGCGTGACTGACGAAGTGAAGGATGTCTCCTGGTGCTGTAAAGGGTGTATTGGAGTAGCTGCGGATAAATCGGGTCCACCTGCGCTGGAAGAGGAGTTGGCTAAACTCGAAAAGGAGATGGAGGAGCAAAGGCAGGCTTTGGAGATCGAAAAGATCCTGGGAAAAAAGCGACTCGAACACCAGCGCAAGATGTTTTTGTTGCGCCAGCAAGTAGAAAAAGAGAAACGGGATATGGAGTTAGCATTCGAAAAGGAGCAATTGGAACAGGAGTTAGCGGAAGAAGAAGCTCACCGGAAGAAACGCGATCAAGTGCTGAAGAAGGTGCAGAACAAATTAAAGCTGTTGAAGATCGATCCGGCTGTTAAGATGGATGCAGGAAAAAGAAGCGGACAAGACGAAGGAGGACTCGCATCGAAGGACGAAGATGGGATGAAGAAGAAAACGAAGAAGGAAAAGTCGAAGCAAGCTACAATGGAGAAGAAAAAGCCAGGAAGAGGAAAGTCCGAGAAGGAAAAGTCGGATAAACATCGCCTGGAGAAAGCTGATCCAAAGGATGCAAGCAAAGGAGATCCTCGAGGAGCGTACCGTAAATATTCTACTCCCAAAACGGCCAGTGGTGTACCTGGTTTGCTTTCCAGTTCCCACAAGAAGAAAACCCCACTTGGGCATCCAGATTTGCTTACGAAGAAAAAGAAGAGCAAGAAGCAGTCAATCGAAGTCAAGGAAAGCAGCGAAGAAGAAGATAGTTCCAGCGCTAGTGATGAAGAGGAGGAAATCGATTCGGAGAAGTCCGGATCAGAAGAAGACGAAAGGGATTCGGAAGAATCAGAAGCAGAGGAAGAAAGTTCGTCGGAAGAGGAGGAAGAAAGTTCGTCGGAAGAAGAGGTTGTAATCAAGAAGCGTCAGAAGAATCTGCATCGTCAACCATCAAAGAGCCAACTGTCGGCTCGACAATTCCTGGGGAAGAAGCTGCCAGTATTCTCCGGAATGTTGGAAGAGTGGCCGATGTTCATAAACGCATATGAAACATCAAATGAAGCTTGTGGATTTTCCGACGTAGAGAACTTGGCTCGACTTCAGGAGTGCTTGAAAGGCCAAGCACTAGAGTCAGTGCGCAGTAGGTTGCTTCTCCCTAAAGCAGTACCGCAGATCATCGAAACCCTAAAAATGCTTTATGGTAGACCGGAGCAACTTTTAAACATGCTGCTGTCGAAAGTTAGAAAGGCACCTCCCCCGAAAGCAGATAAGCTGGCTACGTTCATCCAGTTTGGCGTTGTCGTGCAGCAACTGGCGGATCATTTAGAAGCCACCGATCTCACCACGCACCTGATGAATCCAATGCTGATGCAGGAATTGACGGAAAAGCTGCCCGCCAATACCCAGTTGGAGTGGGTTCGCTATCGCAGGAAGGCTGCCAGACATCGAGTAGTTACGCTCCGAACGTTGGCTGATTTTCTCTCGGGTATCGTCAAAGACGCAAGTGAGATTGTCCCGTACTGCGATACGACTATTTCGGAAGCTTGTCGAGGATTCCGGAAGGAAAAAGGCAGAAAGGAGAACGAGGGATTTCTGCACACGCACGGTGCTGATGTAAACAGCGAAAGAAGCCAGTCATCGAGTTCGCAGCAGAGAGAGAAGAAACCCTGCAGGATATGCGGTCGTCTTGATCATCGGATCCGGAACTGTGAGACGTTTAGAAGACTTCGGATAACGGAAAGATGGGAGGCAGTTCGTAAGTGGCAGCTATGCTATCTGTGCCTGAACGAGCATGGAAATGCACGTTGCAAACTCAATTTTCGATGCAACGTGGGTCAGTGTAGGGAGCCACACAATCCTCTGCTGCATTTCGACCAGTCGCCAGCCGCCAATTCTAACTGTTACCTGCATAACATCCAGCGCAAACCATCGGTGATATTCCGGATGATTCCGGTAACACTCTACAACGGAAGCTCTGCCGTGGACACCATAGCTTTCCTGGACGAAGGTTCTTCGTATACGTTGGTCGAGAAGTCACTGGCAAACTTATTGCGAGCAAAGGGGGTCGTGCAACCACTCCGAGTGACGTGGACAGCAGGAGTGACCCGATTGGAGAAGGATTCGAGAAGGGTGGAGCTCTTTATTTCCGCACGAGGATCGTCACAACGTTTTCGTATCACGGCTGCCCACACGGTCGAGAGTCTGAAGCTACCGCAACAAACCGTAGCTATGTCAGAGGTGGTCAACGAACATCCCCACCTTCGAGGTTTACCTGTGTCCGATCTACGCAGAGGAGTTCCTCAAATCATCATCGGCCTGAAGGACATCCATCTATACGCGCCCATCGAATCCAGAATCGGTCGACCGGATGAACCGATCGCCGTCAAGTCGAAGCTGGGATGGACGATCTACGGACCTACCCATTCAAGCCACTCAGAAACGAGAATAGTTGGACATCACAGCTGTGACATCGTATCCAACGAGGATTTGCACGACCTGTTACGGAGTCATTACGCCCTGGAAGAATCTATGATTTCCGTAGCGCTGCTTCCCGAATCCAGTGAAGACAAGAGAGCGAAAGAGATCCTGCACAGCACGACCATCAGAATTGGGAACCGTTTCGAGACAGGACTTTTGTGGAGAGAGGACGACCCACGATTCCCTGACAGCTACCCGATGGCGGTCAAACGGTTCCGTTGTCTAGAGAGACGTTTGGTAAAAGATCGTAGCCTGTACGACAAGGTAAGGGGGCTAATATCCGATTATACTAAGAAGGGGTACATCCATGTAGCTTCAAAGTCTGAGCTAGCTGAGTTCCAACCGGATGAGGTGTGGTATTTGCCACTGAGTGTTGTAATACATCCGAAGAAGCCAGGGAAAGTCCGTTTAGTGTGGGACGCTGCGGCCGCAGTAAATGGGGTGTCGCTGAACTCGAAGCTTTTGAAAGGTCCGGACATGCTGACTCCACTCCCAAGCGTATTATCGAAGTTCCGTGAGCGAGAAGTGGGTTTTGGAGGTGACATCAGGGAGATGTATCTTCAAATGATGGTCCGTAAAGCCGATAAGCGGTCACGATTCGTCTTCCGAGGAAGTTCAGTGGAGGAATTCGAGGTCTACATCATAGACGTGACGATGTTTGGTGCGACGAGCTCGCCATGCTCCGCCCAATTCGTTAAGAACCTCAACGCGAGAGAGTATGCAGTGCAGTTTCCGGAAGCGGCAAAGGCGATCGTGGAGAACCATTATGTTGACGATTACTTCGACAGCACGGACACAGTAGAGCAGGCAGTTAAACGAGCGCAGGATGTGAGGTACGTACACTCGAAAGCCGGTTTCGAAATCCGGAACTGGGTGGCCAGCTCCAACGAAGTTCTCCAGAGCATGGGGGAACCAAAGGCTGCAAAATGTGTGCAGTTCACGGAAGATAAGGGAACGAGCCTAGAGCGAGTCTTGGGCATAGCTTGGTGTCCGAATGGCGACGAGTTCACGTTTTTAGCAAAGCTACGGGACGAGTTGATGCCGTACATATCGGGAGAACGAAGACCCACCAAACGAGTAATCATGAGCTGCGTCATGAGCTTGTTTGATCCACTTGGAATGCTAGCAACGTTCACCACTCACGGAAAAATGCTAATCCAGGATTTGTGGCGTAGTGGCAGCGATTGGGATCAACCGATCGACGACGATTGCTGCGATAAGTGGAATCGGTGGATCAGTCGACTTCCAGAGGTTGAGAACGTGAAGATCCCACGCTACTACTTCCGAAGATTCAGTTCCGTCGATTATAACTCCCTCCAACTCCACGTTCTTGTCGATGCCAGTCAAGACGCGTACGGTGCGGCTGCGTATTTTCGTGCTTTGACCGACGAAGGGCCGTTGTGTTCCCTGGTGATGGCGAGGTCGAAGGTCGCACCGTTGAAGATGCTGTCAATTCCACGTCTCGAGCTGCAGGCAGCAGTCGTAGGATCCAGGCTAATGAATTCCGTGATCGAGGCTCATTCGTTGGATGTGAAGAAAAGGTTCATCTGGTCCGATTCAAGGACGGTGATATCGTGGATTCAGTCGGAGCAGCGCCGATACAAACCATTCGTAGCCTTTCGAATTGGTGAAATTCTGAGTCTCACGAAACACAGTGAGTGGCGGTGGATCTCTACGAAGAGCAATATTGCCGATGATCTAACGAAGTGGAAGAAGGGAAGCAGTTTGGATTCGAATGGTCCATGGTTCCAAGGTCCGCGATTCCTGTATCAGCCGGAAGAAGAATGGGCGCAGCAAGACAGCGTGGAGCCGAATACCACAGAAGAAGTCCGAGCATGTCATCTGATTCATGATGTCTCGATAGCGGAGTCCGTGGTAGATGCGACGCGTTTCTCGCGTTGGAAAGTTTTGGTCAGAACGGTAGCGTGCATGTACCGGTTCACGTCCAATTGCATCAGAAAACGGGAAGGCTTGGCGATTGAAACGGTGTCGGCACCAGCAAGGGTGCAACGATTGGTGAAGCGGTCTGTACAAGCGGTGGTGGTTCCACTGAAGCGAGAGGAGTTTCAACGTGCTGAAGCCTACCTGTGGCGTTCTGCGCAGTTGGAGTTTTATGGGGAAGAAATCAAGATCCTGTTAAAAAACCGAGAGCTTCCGTACACCGAATGGCATCCGTTGGAGAAAAACAGCAGTCTGTACGACCTCAGCCCATTCTTGGACGAGGAAGATGTGCTACGAATCTAGGGCAGAGCGGCTCAGGGTTCATTTCTTCCATTTGAACTCAGATTCCCCATCATCTTGCCAAGAAAGCATCAAATCACGACCAGATTGCTGGAGTACTATCATCAGCAAGCAGCTCATGCGAATTCGGAGACTGCTGTGAATGAAATCCGACAGCGTTTCCGGATTCCAAATCTCCGGACGGAATTGAAAACAGTGGCAAAGGCGTGCGTGTGGTGCAGAGTGAGAAAGTGTATTCCGAAAATCCCGAGAATGGCTCCACTTCCATTGGCGCGAGTTACTCCAGGTTTACAGCCCTTCAGCTTCACTGGCGTTGACTACTGTGGGCCAATCACTGTTACCGTTGGACGTCGATCGGAAAAGCGGTGGATTTGTCTCTTCACTTGCCTAGCAACGAGGGCAATCCATCTTGAAGTCGCTCATAGCTTGTCCACTCAGTCGTGCCTGATGGCCATCCGACGTTTCGTTTGCCGAAGAGGCAAGCCGATCGAGTTTTTCTCGGATAACGGCACAAACTTCCAGGGCGCCAGCAAGCAAATTATGCAGAAGATCGAAGGAGACTGCGAGGAAGAGTTGACGGATTCCAGGACCCGCTGGAACTTCAATCCTCCAAGTGCACCTCACATGGGCGGTATTTGGGAGCGGTTGGTTCGCTCGGTGAAAGCTGCGTTGGAGGTGCTCAACGACGGACGACGATTGACGGACGAGGTGTTGCTGACTGTGTTGGCGGAGGCTGAAGACCTGATCAACTCTCGCCCCTTGATGTACTGTGGTCTCGCACCGAATGCGGGAGAAGCCCTCACGCCGAACCATTTTGTGAAGGGAATCGGGGCGACTGGTAAAGCGGAAGTGGTTCCCCAAACAAATGAAGCAGAAGCTTTGCGGGACAGCTTCAAACGGTCCCAAGCGTTGGCAGATCAGCTGTGGAAGAGATGGGTGTCGGAATATTTGCCCACGATCAACAAGCGATCGAAGTGGCATTCGGAGGCACAACCAGTTAGTCGTGGAGAGCTGGTTTACATCGCAGACGAAGGAACGCGGAAGAGCTGGACACGGGGCATGGTGTTGGAAGTCTACCCTGGAGCAGATGGAAGGATTAGGCAGGCGTTGGTGAAGACGGCGAAAGGAGAGTACAGGCGCCCGGTAACGAAATTGGCGGTGCTGGAAATCCAGGATAGTAAATCTGGCTCCATGGAGGGACCCTCACCAGAATTACGGGGAGGGGGTATGTGCGCACCGCCGAGCACTGGTCACATACCTTGCGCCGTGCCGTACCTGTGGAGCGCAATGAACGTTGCGCCTAAACGTCAATGATGGAACGGGTGGAAAGAAAGCGAATGAGAGTGTGAGAGAGTAACATAAATAAAAACAAACAGTGACTAGCAAATCGATTGTAAGCAGTGTAATTAAATTAATCAAATATTTGGAACAGTTTTTGAGTTCGTCGTTCGAGGGATAGTTTGATCCGTGGTGCAAATATTTGTCTTGCTAAATAAACATTCGGATTGGACCGTGGAAAGATTATACTGCGGTGAACGTAACCTGCAAAGATAGAAGTGAAATCAGGAAACAATAAATGTAAGGTGAATTTAATTATAAAAATGAACTAAAACTAATAACAATAAATTTAGTTTCAAGCTGCTGTAAGATACAACACTGCTGTGGAAATTTGTTTCGAAAATTGGTCCGAACCCAGTGCGAATAAGCGTAAATATTCATACAATGCGCTCTAACAGGATTTATGTGGTAGCTAATGAACTACCACATCGGAACAAACCTATTATTGATTTGTGCACGGTGAAATCATTGATATTATTGATCTTTTCTGATCGATAGAACGGAAATGGGCGATTACGACGAAGTAGCGCTCTACTCTATGTGCAAAACATTTGCACTTTATCGCTGCTGCACACTCAAAAATATTACAAAACGAATATAAATTAAAATTTATGCATTTTCTGGTTTTTCAAAATTTAAAAATTGGTTCGATTAAAATTTTCGTCAAAATTATACTAAGTCCGAATAACGGAGTGGAATTCGATCAGTGTTTACTAAAATGACAGGAAAAAGAACATCTGGATTTCCTTCGGAGCTTCGTGTTGGTGAAGAGCTTCGTCCCGGCGGATTTCTTCTGCGCCTGTGATCTGCTGGGCAGCTAGACTGCGTGAGCATGCATACATCCTAATGAACATCGAGATTGTAAGTATTTTTTGAATAATATTCATAAAAAATAAACTAATTTAAAAAGCTTCACAATTTAAATTTATATATGAAAACAATAATATTAACCATAAATAAAATAAAGAAGCGAAAAATACATTATCTCGAATAAACCGTATCTATGCATTGTAGGTATATTTCGATTTTATACTATGGCACGCATAAACCATTTTTATACTAAGTTTGCATTCTCTCCCTTTATACCGACCTTTGCGTCGGTATGGAGAGTTGCGATTTAGCGTAACTTATATACTATTTAGATTTCAATATTTTTTGAGTGCACGATGAACATCACCGTACTCTACACAAAATTGAGTACACACTTAGAAATACCTAATCCTACACGTGACGGGATCCATCTTTGACATAAAGGATGAGACGTAAACAAACATGTAATGTAAAATTAAGTGATCCGAGACTGAAAAATTCGGAAGTACGTTTGATTGGGCTGAATTTCTCATCTATTAGGACTGAATTGACGCTCGTATATGTCAGTCTAAGAACAACAAAATTTACATCAATTTTTCTAAGTGTGTAAGCTCACTGCTTTTGGTAGATGTTCTGGACTTAACTTTAAAAATTAGACTAGACTATTTTTCATCATCTTAGGCTTGGAAAACTTTCACGAGGACGAAGTTAAAGCCAAGATCAGAAAATTTGTGATATCTCGAGGTCATAAGCAATGGAAAAAAATCAAATTAAAAACGAAAGATCACAAGTTTTATCGGATGATAAAACCATTACTTGAATCATAGCTTATTATTTCGCTTAGCTTTTGACCCTAAAGAATGTAGTAGTAAATTTAATATGTACGTTATTCTCAATGGAATTGAAAAGAGAATTGCATGGAAATTAATCGAATCTTTACGTAATTTAAACGGAATTCTAGAAGGATGCTCTGAGAACGTGTCGTAAAATTTCAAGGTAAGTTCTTGTAATAATTCCTACACTCTTAAAGATCATCACGTAGATACCGCGTGAAAAATCACGTAACTTCTTAAACATCGTACTCAATGTCAAATAGAATGTTGATAAAATTTACATGATTTTCAGGTCGGTTGATACTACGGGAATTTCACGTAAAAAGTAAGTGATAAGCATGTACACTCTACAAAATATGCACATCCAGTCTACGTGAAAAATCATGTAGCAATCGAAAGCTTCAAATGATAGTCGTTAAATTGACAAACATATTCACTGAAGCTGATGATGAAAGTAACAAGATTTTCACGCCAAAGAGAGTTACTCTCTGTTTTAAATTCCCTTACCCTTTTCTGCATAAAATAGAAGTCTATTATTTCAAATTATTTTACGCACAAATAATTGTATTTATTTCAATTTCATCTGGATATTGCATTTGAATGTTCCTGATCAAATCTTGGAGGCAATGAAATGCTCAGTGTTAATTTTTTTAATGAAATCTGCATAGAGGATATAGAAATGCTTGTCGTATTATTGAAAGAAAAAAATCTTAAAATGTCCAGGCCAAAATGGAACATATTTAGATATTAGAATTTTTGTTTTGACCCCATAAACGTCACATTAATATCAGATAAACATTACGTGTAAATTAATTACAATATTAGTAAAAATTGTGGAACTTAAACGGAAGATAAAGATATTTTTTTTAGTAAATATCATTTCAAAATCATGTAAAAATTACGTAAAAATCTATTCAAACTTAAGTGGAAATCACCTAATATTTACCTTGCTGTTCACGTTCTCCACTACATGGAATTATTTGTTGGCTACATAACATTAACGTTAATGTTACGTGAAAAGTAGTATGAACGAAAGCCACCTATGTTTTCACGTAGATCGAACGTGCGTATTTTTGTACCGATAAATATTTCTGTTAAGATTTTCAAGGCAATAGTTTAATTATACTGAGATGAACTCTAAGGAAATGATTAGCAATATTCGAACGATACATGACGAATACTAAGATAAATGTAAATTGAATTCTAAGAATTTCCTATACAGGATCGCAAAAGTTGTATACAGATCATTTTGAAGGCTCTTAGGTTTCAATTAAATACCAGAGAGAAGAATAACCTTATAACCAAGGCAAAGAAAATCTGAAGACATCTGGGGATGAGTTTAACAAATTCTCGAAAATATCAAATGAAGAGTTCTTTGCTAGAAATGTAGAAATTATCTTTATAGATGATTCAGACCAGTGTTGGAAAAGTTCGCGATATTTCACGAAGTTCACCAAGGGAAAAGTTCGCGAGTCATAGTGAGTTTTCGCGAAAATTTGCTCAGGCTGCGGGCATAGGCATTCAAGGTTCAGGATTCGGTAAATAGTGGAAATGGCTCTAATGCTGGCCTATGGATCAAAAATTGGGCCCATCGCTAAAAATCTACTATTTATCAATTTTATCTAGATGAACGCGTCATTGGGACGGTACAAATGGATATTTTTGGTCGCTTATGAAAATTTTGCCGATTTCTGAATTTATGTATGGGCCCAAATTAGGGGCATTTAGGCCGACATTATATCCATTTCCCCTAGTATTTATAATATGAGACTTCGAATTCCCACTTCTCTTGGTTTTGGCGGTTGAGGGACCTCCCTTAGAATATTAGCGATTCTGTCAAAACCAAATGAGCTGTTAACGTTATGTCACGCAGTCACACTATTCTAGTCAGATTTTCGGTTAATCTATATAAAACAAGTGTGTTACCAAGTCAAGCGTTATAATGTGATTTTTGAAATACCAATTCTTTACTCTCAACATAAAAAAAAGTGACTTTAGTGACTTTTTAGTAACTGACTGACTGAAAATAATGACCTGGCTACTAAAGAGTGACCTGCTCACAGCCCTGTAAATGTCCATCACTGGTGGAATTTCTATCTAGCCAAGCTCAGGAAGGTCTTGGAATAGACCTCGCTCAGAAAGTTCTGAAACCTTTAAGTCGGCTCGCAAGGCGAACAAAAAAGCTTTATGGTCAGCTTAAACAAAATTTTTGCAAAATCAAACAATTTCCATGTGAACAAAATTTAAATGCCAAATGGCGACTATAATTCTACTGATGAAGAAGTGCTGGAACATTTATTTGAAACATACTTCCCTGGACGTATGATTATATATCATATTATGATCCTAATGCCCTTTGCAGACAGTTGTGAAATTTGGCCTCAAGCCCGTAGAATTATAGCCCTTTAATCTATTCAATGGACACTTAACAGCTTTGGTCCTTATAAATCTCCTGGCGTTCTCAAAACAAAAGAAGTGATCCTAGTAAATCAATTTGTTCAACGAAGAAACCCTAGAAAAGCAATTACGTTTCAATGCTTTAGGGTTAGGGCGGAGTTGAAACTCGTGGAACGAATTTGGAAACAATAAGCGGTTCTAGATGTCTGAAAATATCTCAACCCATTGTGACTCTTTATCAAATCAAACGGTACGTATAGAAAGGCAAATAAATTTTGGAAGTCATCTAAGTAGAATTCACTCCATATAACTCCAAAGTGACAAGAATCACTGATTATGAAAGCTCTGTAAACTTAAATCCAAGGGAGAATTTTGTTCGCCCGCAGAAATCACTGGTTATTAAATTGCGGTGAATTACTACCCCAACGAGTCTTCTAGTTTTAATGCCTACGTATGTTTTTACAATTTCAATAATTATAATCATAATAAATATATTTTTTTCAAGTGACCCATGAGGGTGAAGAAAATTCTACCGAATATAAAAATTGGTTTTAATCAATAATAACAGGATCGTCGCCAACTAACCTTGACTAACCACGCGCGCAAGCCATTTTAAATTTTTCCTTTAACTTGTTTTTTTTTTTATCATTTCCCTAACGATTTTTACCAGAGGCGCAAGCTACACACGGTATACACGGTATTTTGTTACAGTAATTTTGAGTTAGATTAAAAATAAATTAATCAAATATTTCAAAAAGTATATATGCAATTGTTTTGGCAATTCTAATTCAGGAAACACTGGGCCCATATTTATTACAGTAATTTATTAGACAAGCCTTTAATTCTGTATTATATTCAAGGGTGTTAGCTTTGTAAATAGTAGAGATTATGTATCAGATTTTCACTTTATCACAAAATCCCCATTGGTTTGGATCAGAAATTAATTTTACACTTACAATCTTTAAATTTGTGTAAGTAAATTCTCTGAACAGTGAGTACAGAGTCGAGTGACATAAAATAAATAATGCCGGTATCTTATTGTTTGGTTGGTAACCATTTTTCAATTTCCAACGAAATGTCAACAACGGCAAACATCATGTGTAAATATGAATGAAATGGAATAAAAAAATATTGAGTTAGCATTTACTTTTTTTCCTCCATACAATTAGAATTTGGTATCTTATAAAATCATCCTAATATAGTGGAAAGTCGGCAAGGACGGGCACATCATGCGTCTCACAGCTGACTTGCAAAACAGGTAGGAGCATGGCTTCAGAGAAACCAAGAAAACAGTATGAATTATAGCCACCCATAAATCAAGGCTTTCTCATTTTTCACGATCATATTTTGCAAATAAACACGCACGATGTATATTAATATTTATTAAAATCAAATGCTGCTGTGGTTTGTAATTTATTTCCGCCCATCAATGCCTTTAGTATTATGCGATGGGTGTTGGCACTATTTCATAATTATCTCAACTCGCACTGCTATGGAGACGAGAAATTTAGAAAATTTGATCCTGCCACAATCCTCTTAAGAGCGCTTCTGGGTGGCCATTTGCAAGGCGTTTATTTGACAATAAGGAAAACTGAAATAGAACGTTTGTGTGACGGCGATGACGATTTGGAGAAAGCTTGAACAATGAATAATGAGAAACAATTTTGAAACGATCCTTCCGCATAGCCCAAAATTGAACACACCTCCTCCAGCATGGTTGCCAACTTACTGTGTCACTTTACGTTTATATGTATCGAGGACACCAATCAGTTGTGCATATGTGAACAATATGATGGCTTGAACCTTAAATAGACTTTCAAAAAATTCCCACTTGCTTCGTAGCGACAAACCGTTCTTTATATCATTCATCTTTTCCACAGTGAGCCCACACCACACATTTCCCCACCCGAGCTGTCCGGAATCCGTTAACTTTGACGCTTTAGCAGACCTTGCCAATAAACTGACCCGACAGGCCAACCAGCGAAGCCAACCGAAAACCAACCACATAGCAAAGCCGTCAGCATTATAATGCTGTCAGTGGAAATTGTTAATTGAAAAATGGGTTGATTTATGTTTAAAATAATTTTCCAAACGAAATTTTATTTATGACTCGACATTGCGAGTACAAACAAAAATGCTCATGAATTTTCATATTCAACCGTGCGAAGCCACAGGAAGGCAAAAAACAACAGACAGAACAGAATTGCTAACCGAAAGCTCCGAATACCGAAAGAAGTGAAAACGTATCGACATGAAAAAGTGCGTGGAGTGAGAACTACAGTGAGGAAATAAAAAATCGCACGACAGAAATTACGAAAAAATAGTACACGCGGAATTATTTTCATGCTCCATTCTCGTCGAAAGCCATCCGAGTTCGTAGTATACCCGCTCTTCATGCAGGTGGATGGACGGAGAGCTCTGGTTTATTCAAGTGGAAAAAATATGTACATTTGTAATGCAATACTGCGCTGATGCGAGAAAAAAAAATGCATGCATCATACAGAGGAACAGATAGCGACATGAGCGATGGTTTTATTGAATATGCAGCACCCAAGTATTTTGATGATTTTTTGGATTATGAGAGACATGAGAGTCATGAAACGTTTTTGAGAAATAGCGTAAGTGTACCAATTATGGCACTACATAAAAATATCAGCATTGGATATGGCATTTGGAGTTTAAGTAGAGTAGTGTCTTAACTGATACCATTATGTATAAGGGATACCTGGTGCACTTACCATAATTGGTACACTTACCATAATTGGTACACTTAGCCTAATTGAAATTTATGGTATGTAAGTAGATTTATTGGAAAATAAAGCCTTTACAGTTTCATCAAGATTTAATTCACCACTGATCATTTCAATGTATAAAGCAGCCGATATGAGTTTTAATGGAATAGTCGCCCAATAGAAACAGGTTACGAACTCACAATTAACTGCTGTTCTGTACGTAGAAATGCAATCATTTTTGAGATAAACAAGTTAACTCATACAGAATCATGGCGTAAATCTTCTGCAATCACTACGTAACTAAAATGATTAATTTTGCCTTCTTGTTTAAAATAAATTACAAATAGATGTATAGTTGCTTGCTAAGCATTCCAGTGGCGGCTTTGAACTTTGTCTTGCAATACAAATGTGTAAAATCATATATTACTACATATTCACCATCCTGCATTTTTTTTGGTATCATTGCGGAACCGTATCGTGTTCCTCACGATAACGGTAACTGGGTGGCGGATAAAGCTGGGATGGCGGCTATACAAGTTATGGGCAGATACCCTATTCAAGAAGTGGTTGCGGGCTCATACGAAGGTTTCGTGATCGCCAAAATTAGCGGAATATTCGTATGTAGTTGTTACGCACCCCCCAGATGGACGATGGAGCAGTTCCATGGACGACAACCGGTAGTCATCGGAGGAGACTTCAATGCTTGGGCAGTGGAGTGGGGAAGCAGATGTTCCAATGCAAGAGGGCACAGTCTGCTGTAAGCTCTGGCAAAACTGGAAGTTATGCTGGCGAATAAAGGCACCAGCAGCACTTTTCGCAGAGATGTCCGGGAATCCATTATCGACGTTACCTTCTGCAGTCCGTCGCTGGTGGCAAACATGGATTGGAGAGTGTTAGAAGGATATACCCATAGCGACCATCAGGTGATCCGATATGACATCGGCCAACGGAATACTGTTGCAGTACGGAGGACGAGAACTTGTGATAGAAAGTGGAAGACGAAGGCTTTCGACAAGGATCTTTTCGTTGAGGCACTCCGTGTCGACAGGAGCCCCGTGGTTTTCAACGCGGACGAGCTGAAAGAAACGTTAGTGAGAGCATGTGACACGACCATGCCGAGGAAACTGGAGCCAAATAACAGACGGCGTCCAGTTTACTGGTGGAACGAGGCACTTAGCACCCTCCGCGCTAGTAGTCTAAGAGCCAGAAGATGTGTTCAGAGAGCAAGAACAGAAGCTGACAGAGAGGAACGAAGAGGAGTGTTTTTAAATGAGAGATAAAGCAGAGCAAGTCGAACTGTTTTAAGAAGCTGTGTCGAGACGCTGATGCCAACCCCTGGGGCGATGCATACCGAGTCGTGATGGCGAAGATCAGAGGTCCAACGATGCCCGCTTAAATGTGCCCAGAGAAGCTGAAAGTCATCGTGGAAGGACTTTTCCCGACGCACGACCCAACGACCTGCCCACCTACACCGTACGGAGAAGGAGAGGAAGATAACATCGAAGTCACCAACGAGGAACTCGTAGCAGTGGCGAAAGCATTGAAGGTAAAGAAAGCTCCCGGTCCGGATGGAATTCCCAACGTAGCGTTGAAAGTGGCGAACCAGGCGTAGCCGGACTTGTTCATGATGGTGCTGCAGAAATGCCTGGACGAGGGTCACTTCCCTGACAGGTGGAAGATACAGAAGCTAGTGTTGCTGCCGAAGCCCGGAAAACCACTGGGGGATCCAGCATCGTATAGGCCTATATGCCTGCTGGATACACTCAGAAAACTCTTGGAGAGGATCATCCTAAGCAGGCTGACGAAATGCACGGTGAGTGAGCACGGATTGTCGGAGAGGCAGTTCGGATTCCGGAAGGGGAGTTCGACGGTGGATGCAGTTCGGAAAGTGGTCGAGAGAGCCGAGAAGGCGTCCAAACAGAAGCGGAGAGGAGATCGATATTGCGCCGTGATAACGATCGACGTCAAGAATGCGTTCAACAGTGCCAGCTGGGAGGCCATCATCAAAGCGCTGCATAGAATGAGGGTACCTGATTACCTGTACAGGATCCTGAGGAGTTATTTCCAGAACCGGGTTCTGGTCTACGAGACACACATGGGACAGAGATCGATTATGATCACAGCGGGAGCTCCACAAGGCTCCATCCTTGGTCCAACGCTCTGGAACGGGATGTACAACAGTGTGCTAACGCTGAAGCTGCCCAAAGGAGTTGAGATCGTTGTCTTTGCGGACGACGTCGTCTTGACGGTAACAGGCGAGACGCTGGAAGAGGTGGAAGTGTTGTCAACCAAGGCGATCGACATGATTGGTAACTGGATCCAAGGAGCGAAGCTGCAGATAGCCCACCACAAAACGGAAGTTTTATTGGTCAGTAACTGTAAAGTGGTACAGCGGGCAGAAATAACCGTCGGGGAGCTCGCCATAACCTCTAAGCGTGTGTTGAAATACCTGGGAGTGATGATCGATGACCGGCTAAGCTTCAACAGCCACGTTGAATATGCTTGTG
Source organism: Ochlerotatus camptorhynchus (assembly GCF_037179485.1). Taxonomy (NCBI): domain Eukaryota; kingdom Metazoa; phylum Arthropoda; class Insecta; order Diptera; family Culicidae; genus Ochlerotatus; species Ochlerotatus camptorhynchus. The sequence goes on from NW_027040539.1 coordinate 276,712, forward strand.
AGAAGGTTTCAAAGGCCATCAACGCAATAGCCAGAATCATGCCGAACAATTCTGGTCCAAGCAGCAGCAAGAGGCGTCTTCTGGCTAGTGTGTCCTCATCAATACTAAGGTACGAAGGTCCAGCCTAGATTGAAGCGATGAAAACGAAGCAGAACCAAAGGAAATTTAGCAGTACGTTCCGGCTCATGGCCATGCGAGTCGTGAGTGCGTACAGAACCATTTCGATGGAGGTAGTATGCGTTATCGCCGGTATGATCCAATCGGCATCACCTTGGCGGAGGACTACGAGTGCTATATGACGAGAGAAACCAGAGGAGTACGAAAAATGGTGAGAACGGAGTCGATGGCTAAGTGGCAGCAAGAGTGGGATGCAGCAGAGAACGGTAGATGGACACACAGGCTAATACCGACTCTTTCGACCTGGGTGAACAGGAAGCATGGAGAAGCCAACTTCCACTTGACGCAGTTCCTGTCTGGTCATGGCTGCTTCAGGAAGTACCTGCATCGGTTCGGACACACAACGTCACCCTTCTGTCCGGAGTGTGGGAATGTGGAAGAATCACCAGAGCACGTGGTCTTCGAATGTCCTAGATTTGATGATGTGCGAGAGGATATGCTCGCCTTTAGCACGGAGAATGTCGTCGAAGAAATGTGTCGAGAGGAGGGCACCTTTAACGCCGTCAGCAGAGCAGTAACGCAGATCATGTCAGCGCTGCAGCGAAAATGGCGAGAAGACCAACTAGAAAGTGGTAATGTGCTCACACAAGTGCGAACTGAACTCGGTTATCCCCGGTGATGCTGAATCCACCACCGGGGATAACCGAGTAGAACGTGACGCTGGGAGCTAAATGGCTCACAAATTGGACAGACGATCAGCGAACTGGAAGCGCCAATTAGCTGAGGTAAAGTGAGGTGCGAAATGCACGGCCCCCTCCGAAGTAATACGACAAGTGGTTCCGGGGGAAAAGGGCAAGGCGTTCAAGGAGGTTTTAGTGCGGTAAGAATCCCACACACCGTGTCACCGTGACTGTGCGCCCAGTCACAGTCGTCAAACGGTGGCACAATGGCCTCCTTGCAAAAAAAAAAAAAAAAAAAAAAAACACATTAGGTCTCCATGAGCTTATTTACGCCGATGGCACAATAATATTTTTATGTTATTTTTCACATGTTCTGAGCAGGATCCTCATGATATGAAATCATAGCTATTTACTTCTGTCCATAATTTAATTGTGGTCCTAACAGTGAAAAATACGTTCCTTATGGGATACAGCCAAAACGTTGTGCTTTAGAAGTACGATGATATCAGATGGATTCGCAGGTATATAAAATTTCAGTTGTGTATGACAGCAAAATCAAAAAAGGTGTTTGTTCAGAATGCCAAAACAAGCGTCTTGGCCAAGTTTGTTAGTGCGGATTTGTTTTTGCTGGATTCCTATAGTACTGATGCCACTGGATTCCTATAGTATGGTCGATCCGGCATTAACGAATACACGTACCATATGGGATTTGAGCTAATTGGGACCAAACCTTGGACCAAACACTAATTGTACGGCAATTTGAAGCGATGATGTCTTTCTGATGATTTCTGATGTCTTTGGGGAAGTTGTTAAGCAGATAGTTAGCCATCTTCTGGAAAGAGTTAGTTTCAGGTAGGACACAAGTCTGGTCCTGTGGAAGATCCGGAACATCCGTAAAAGTGGTCATTTCATGAAACTCATCCTAGAGCTCCGCGGTTTTTTCGAAACCATTCATAGACGTCTTATCACAATAAATTCAGACAAAAAGTGTAAAAGTGGTCAATTCATGAAACTGATAAGTAATTGTAGTAAACATTCCAGAGAGCCCCTCCCTTCCCCATCGAATTCATTTTTTTGGAAAACTTCGTTTACAATAATTTGTTTTCCCAATGATCCAAGTTAAAGTTTTTTGACGTCAGTAGATGCTGTTTGTTGCACTGGATATTTAAAAAATGTGCCCTAGTAGCGTATTCATCACTTTGTTGTCACACGGCAGCATTGCCTAGTACAATTTTAATCATTTGAACCGTATTTTATCTTGCGAGCTTAGAACCAACATGATTTAATTTTTGTTTTAAGCGACGCATGCGACATAAATTGACGAAATAGTGTACAGGTGCTTTTATGACATTGACATTTTGGATTCAGCCCACAAATAGAGTCTGACAAATCGCAATCAACGATTTGAATGACACTATCGAAAAAGACTTTTTTTCCAGGAATATCGCCACCGATAGATTTGCCCTACCTCGTCTACTTTTTCTTATCAATGTCTTTCTATACTTTACATAGAGCTAAATAGAAACAGACGATGAGCAGGTGAGCTTGTGTAACGAACAAATTTCCTTTGGGGACAGTCGAATCACAATCAGAGTTGCTTGAAAGGCAATATTACTTGGAAATGGATGAAGTCGGAAGCAAATGAAACTGTCAACAACAGATTCTATTCAACTACCACCCACCTGTCTGATGATTTTGAGCTAAATGTGGTTTGGAAAGAGCAATCTGATTGAGACCGAGCAGGATCCGTAAAATCGATATTTACAGCTCCGGCGACGGCTTTAATAAGTTCGACAAGCAGAGTGGAATCGTTTCCGTATACATCCAACTATTAACTTGTGTGGTCGTATTTTTCCTCCTAGGGCCTCAGATAGCCTAGTCGGTAAACACACGTCATAACCAAGCCGGAGGTGGTGGGTTCGATTCCAGGTCGGATCGAGGAAATCTTTCGAGTTTGAAATATTCTCGACTTTCCTGGGCATAAAGCATCATCGTGCTTGAAAAACAGTGTACAATTTTATGCTTTAAACAGTGGACTAATATATCGCTGTTCGTTGAAAACTCAATTAATTTCAATTGAACTTTTTAATGTTATCTTATAGCACAGATGCATGTTGAATTCAATGCAAATTAATTGAATATTAAATAATTTTACCTTAAATTGAAGTTGTATTGTTGTATATTTAAATACATAATTGCATAATTAAACTAAGGCCAAAAAAACACATTGTCTCGGCCAGGATATGGCCCTACGTTGTGTTTAGTTATGTTGACGAATAGAGAAAATTGGCAGACTCGAAGTAGAAGTTCCGTAGCATAAATAAAATAAACACAATTCACCTTGGATTGCTACTTTATACACTATTTATCGCCTCTGAGTGACATGCTGCCTGCTCGGAGGAAGATCGAATAACTTAACAAATATGTTCAAAAATGATTCCTTAAATATTAAAATTGAACAATAAAACTCATTCAAAATAATTATTTACAACAAAACAACCATACAAAATGCAAACAATAACAAACGCATACAAAACACTATGACGCTAACACTGGGGATCGCATCGCTACCATCGCGCTGGGGGCTTTTGCTGGTAATGCTTTATACATTCCGATGGTGCGATCCAACACACATTAATGTGCCAAATGTAAATTTACAAAATCTTTGTTGTACTGTTTGATGTCATTTAATATTTGCTATTCTTTTGTAAAAAAAAATCACGTTACCTGAGTTGTAAAACATGTTTTTCGATGTAATTTACCGGTAAATAAAAATTACAATCGTTTTCTCTATAATCGACACGTGTGACGCTCGGAAGCGAACCTTCGCACGAATCCGAAAAGTTTTTGGACGTTTGTCAACTCCAAACGGAAGGAATCCGGGTTGCCTTGTTCCATGTTTCTCGGGAATGACTCGGCTAATAGCGAAAGAGAAAAGAGCGACTGGTTTGCTCGTCATTTCAAGCAAGTGTTCCACGATTTCTCCGCTTCGCCGACACAAGTGCTGGATGCCACTGTTGGGATGCCACGTGATGTGTTTAGTTTCGATATTCCGCGCATTTCAGAAGACATGGTGATAGCCGCAACACGCAAACAGAAGCTCTCGTTCGCCGCCGGACCTGACGGCATTCCGTCATCAGTTCTAAAACGCTGTGTAGCCAATCTCTGCCTCCGACTTGCGAGGCTATTCAATCTCTCGGCACAGCAATGTGAGTTCCCCTGCCGCTGTAAACTTTCTTATCTGTTCCCAGTCTACAAAAAAGGAGGTAAACGGAATGTCGCAAATTATCACGGAATCACCTCCCTGTGTGCCTGCTCAAAACTGTTCGAGATTATCATAAATGATCGCGTGTTGAAAAATTATATCGATACAGAACATCACCGCTTTTACCCGAAGCGCCCCGTGTCCACAAACTTGGTGCAGTTTACTTCTAACTGTTTGCGATGCATGGATTCAGAATGGCAAGTCGATGCTGCGTATATGGATCTAAAAGCAGAATTTGCCACGGTGGACCATAATATCTTGCTTGCCAAGCTGGAGATACTTGGCGTCTCGTCAACGGCTGTGGATTGGTTCAGAACTTACTTTGTGAATCGATATGTAGGGGTTAAGCATCGGAATCGGAACTCAGGAGTTCCACAAGGCAGTAACCTAGGACCGCTACTCACAAGTAACCAGAGGCACGTTATTTCGCCTTTTTGGCTATTTACAGCTGAACAACGGCTATACCAGTGCTTGTAAGTTCTGATGAGGCCCGTATATAGCCACTCGACAGTCGAGTATTAGTACAAGACACTCAAGAAGTCTGCACATTGTAGACTAAATACGCGTATCTATCAAGGATAAGCAAATAAGGTAGTGGAATTAAATGGAAATTACTAGTCCTTCTCTCTCTCATTAAGTTAAATTAGATGGCAGTTCCTTCATATGCAGAAATTACTACCTCAAACTGTATAAACCGCACCCGAAGAGCCCACCGCTGGATCCTCTGGAGTTCCTGCTGTCAACAGTCAAGGCGAATATTGTATTTAAAAAATTTAATTACATTGGTAGCCATGATCATGACGTCACATTATAGCATTCTGAAAACTTTTTAACGGCAGGCTCAAATGGATCTAGATTTCAGTAGGCTATTTTGAGTATCTTAAACGCTGTCCAGACTGGAGAGTTATAACATGTTATAACGGTTGTCAAATAATTGCAACACAGAAACCACCATCAAGATAGCGCTATAACATGTTATAGCTCTGTAGTCTGATCGTACTATTAGCCAAAATTAGTGTGTACAGTAATGTCCAATATGTTTTTTAAACTTCATTTTCAGAGTCACTATTTAGAAGCACCCAGTTTACAATCGATCAGAAGTACTGACAGTGTGCCTACTACAAACGATGATGAAATCATTCAGCAACTCAAAGAAAAGTTTCTAGAAACTCATGATAATAATAAGAAGTATCGCTTTCTCACGACTTTACCTAGAAGCTGGTCAGCATATAACATAACGAAGGAATTAGGTGTTTCTCAATATATTGCGGATCGGAGGAGGACAAGGGGATAATGACGACACCAGGAAGAAAACTGAGCAGGGTGTTTTTAGCAGAAGAAACTTTATCTCTATGCTCATTGCAAAATCCAAACTTTTCATCTGCAAAAAATGAGTTTGTAGTGATGTGAAGCATCATTCTATTCAAAATTATCTTATAAACAAGTTTACTTATTGAAGAAAGCAAACTTCTTGGACGGTAGCTAGATGTTTCAGCTGGAATTTGATCGGACTTCAATATTGGAACAACTTTTGATTTTTTCATTTATCAGGAAAGTATGCCAAATGAAAACATCTGTTAAAGAAGTTTACCAATAAATACAAGGTACTCTCTGGGAGTTGTTTTTAATGAGGATATATAAAATTCCATCATAGCGTGGAGCTTTCATATTTTGATTTTTTTTTAGTTTTAGATCTTACTTTTTCCAAATCAGTCCCTCAGGAATCATCAAAAATATTTTCCCGTGAGAAAATATTCAGGTAATCCCGAGCAACCTGATTCTCAATAGGGCTAGTTAGAAAACCGAAAAATGTTTATATAATAGGTAAAATACAGCAATCCAATGAGAGCAAAATCTCACTGCAAACGTTAAATATTAAAATACACTGCACCCTAGTCAGAGAGGACTTGTGCCCCCAATTAACAAGATCGACGAAATGTTTAAAAAATATTAAATTTGAAATAACTATCATCTGATATTATGATGATTAAAAATCAGTAAATTTGAAATGGCAAGCGCCCCTTGTAGACAAGTTCAGAGAAAAATTATCAAAATCGTGAAATTTGAAATGTGTTGCGCTCCTGATAAACATGTTCTGGAAAACATTTAAAAAAGATATATTTGAAATCCTCGGAGGCGAACCAGCCTCAGACTGAAAGCCTCCTTAATAAAGAAAACTTATATTTCAAATGACTTGCGCTCCTGGTAAGCATGTTTAAAATGATTTAAATCGTTCAATTTAAATCGATAGCGCCCCTAATATACATGTTCAGGGAACAATTTAAAAAAAGGTAAATCTGGAAAATCTTTGAAAAAATGGAAAAAGTTGAATATAAATGTTAAATTTTAAGTGGTTTGCGCCCCTGGTAGACAAGTTCGGGCGAAAATTAGAAATAGCTAGTGCACCTGGTAAACATGTTCAGGTTGAAATTTGAAATAGTCTGCGCCCCTGATATACATGATCAGGGATACAAAACCGATAAATTTGAAATTCCTTGCGTCTGATAATCATGTTTTGGAAAAAATGATAATAACATTAAATTTGGTTCAGGTTATTTGATAAAAAAAATGTCAAATTGAAAATAGCTTGCAGGAAAAAAAAATTAAAAATATGTAAAATTTGAAATGGCTTGCACCTCGGGTAAACATGTGCAGGTAAAAATTGATCAAAATAGTTAAATTTGAAGTGGCTTGCGCCTCTGCTTAACATGGTTAGAAAAACATTTAAAAACATACATAAATGTGAAATGGGTAGTGTTGCTGGTGGACAAGTTTACGGAAAAATATAAAAAAAAAATATCTTGCGCTTCTGGTAAACATGATTCAGGAAGCTTGCACCCCTTGGAAATATGATCAAGAAAAAATGAAAAAAAAAAAATATAACGCCAGCACCCCTGGTAGACATGTTCCGGATTTATTTTAAATTGATAGAAATCTTTAAATTTGAAGTAGTTAGCGCCCCTTACGGTCAGGAAGAAATTTAAAAAAAAAAATATTAAGTTTGAAATGGATTTTACCTCTGGCAAACATGTTCGGGGGAAAATTGACAAAATCTTAAATTTTAAATGGCTTGCATACCCTTATAAACATGTTACGGAAACAATCAATCCAACAAGTTAAACTTGAAGTGGCCTGCGCCCCTGATCGGGGAAAAAAAGTTAAATAATACCCTTGAACTGTTAAAAATTTCATCTGATTGAGGTTAACCACTAACGGTGCAAATCCTGATTGGCGGAAATTTGGCGCAACTTAGTGGCGTAAGATAAAAAAATTTACATGATGATGCTTTAAAAATTCTTTCACGGTGAGGTATGGGAGTGAAGTTTGGAATCATATAAAAAAGATCGACATCACTTCGGAAAGTACTGAATCACTTGAGAATAGCTCGGAATCACTTCGAAAAAGAACTGAATCAATTCATAAAAATTAGGAATCACTTCGGAAAGTACTGAATCATTTCAGAAAACACTGAATAACTTATGAAAAGTTAGAAATCACTTCAGAAAATTTTGGACTCACTTCGGAAGTGCTGAATCACTTCAAAAATGTTTTCAATCACTTCGGAAACTACTGAATCACTTAGGAATGTATTGTATCACTTTAGAGGTTGCTACTCCTTTTTTACCAGATTGCCTGGCAGAGAAGCAACAAACGATGCGTTGGACTAGCATGCATCTGCAATGTGTAAAAACTGGTGATCTCATATTTTCCGATAGGCAATAACAGCGCTGGCCGCTTCCAAATGTAGGTCAATTACTAGGTAGGTAACTTCCACGAATTTTTCAATAGTTTTTTCCACAGTATTCACTTAAGGGAGTATTGATTCTTATCGCTAAGCCACTCAATTGTGACACATCAAAAAATGTCTCGATTTTGGCAACAAAGACGAAGCACAGTCAACTCTCCATAACTCGATGTCCACTAACTCGATATCGAGTTATATAACCATAATAAAAATGAGTGTCATGGCTACTGCGATAGCGAATTTGCATAGGATTGTTATTCCACAGACAAACAGACATAACACATTGAATATTTTTCACTGTAAAACATCGTCGCTAAAACATTACCGCCATCTGTTGAGTACACTGTCGTGGGTAATTTACGCTGAACAGATGGCGCCACAGGTGGTGGTACTACCAACTACGATACTTTTAAATTAACCGTTAAATGCTTGTTCGATGAACAACTTGCGAGTGGTATGTCTGTTTGTCTGTGGTTATTCTATAACTCGATAATTCTATAACTCGAGTTGTAGATAGTGCACTGTAGTTACGTTTCCAAAAACGAGATCTGTCTACATTAGGAAAGTTTGGATCACTTTGGAAAAGTTCAGAATCACTTCAGATAGAACTGAATAACTTGAGAAAGCTTAGGATAACTTTGAAATGTACTGGACCATTTCCGAAAAAAGCACGTACAGAATAACTTCGAATAGTACTGAACTTTACAAAAGTTTTAAATCGCTACGGAAAAATTGCAATCACTGGATCAGTGTATTCAGCTCATAACATATTTAATAACTTCAGAAAAGCATGAGTTCAGCAGGGAAAATGTTGAATCACTCAAAGATAGACTCACTTCCGAAAGTGTTAAATTTTCTGAACTGATTTTACACTTTCGACAGTAATGTAACGAGATCTTGAGAGCGTCTAAAACAAGAACCTGATATAAACGTAAAAACCTGGCACTGAAACAGTAAACGCATTGCCTATTAAGGTTTCCAAAGGTAACATCAATTGTAACAGCACAAACATCTCTTGTTCTTATTTCAAAGATTTGCGTAGAGACGATTGTGTTATTGACACGCACACATGCTTGAGGAGTTTGGTATTCCACTTTTGCTAAAAGTAGTTGAGGAAAAGGTTGGATTCACGAGGTTTCCTACAAAAAAGTTTCCTTTATGAAAGTAAGATTTCTTGTACAAGAGCCAAATGGGTTGGGCCATTTTGCATTATTCTACATATATTTTTATGGTTGCTATTCATTTATGTTGGCGATTGATTTATGCTATCTTAACAGCAGTCATCATTTATAACTACTCAAGATAAATCTACCACCTATAGCATAAATTGAACAGCAAAGTAGAAACCAAATTGGTAATTTCTATTTCTATCTAATAAACTAATTGAAACAACGTCATCAATGTCGGGGGCGGACGCATCGTTATTTTTTATATTTTTAGGGCTGGTGCAACTACTTAGCTCAAATTTTAGGAACACAGCACAAATTTTAGATCAACAATGATGGCAACGCGCCACCATCACCTCCATCAAAATGATCATTTCGATAAATGACTTAATTTGCGTCCCTTTTAACCTTATGGTCAGGTTAAAGGAACGTTTCAGTTATAACGGAAATATGCACGTTATGAACTCCTAAAAAGTTGAATAGTTCGTCCACATTATCTTTAATAGATCGAGCATTACAATTAAAAATATTTAATAATTTTAAATCCATTACCAGCGGTGCCGGTGGTGTAGTGGTAAGCGTGAATACATCTCACCCCAGCAGGTCCGGGTTCAATCCCAGTCGGCGCCGCTGGGATGTTCTGAGGCATAACATCTCTGGTCACGCCTTATTTCGGAAGAGAAGTAAAGCCGTTGGTCTCCGGTTCATGAGCTGATGGGTCGATAGGTAGGGTCCATGTGTGGGAGCTGCCTTCCTGGCGTCAGTAGCATTGGTGCTCAGCACGGAAAACAAGATCGACGGAAAACAAATCAAGAAAAAAAAATCCATTACTAAATTTCAAAGTCATGACGATATTGCTCGCAAGTTTAACTCCAGTTTGAATAGCATCAAACATGGTGCTAGTTTTCAGTATTTTAGTAATGATGTCGATTAATGATGATTTCTGTAAAAATTCCATTTTAGGAGCAGTTATGCTTCCTAAGTCAACATTTTCAAAATTTTCGTTAGAATTACGTTGGCTAGTATTTTTATTTCTACCCGCTGCAATAGCAGCATAGGTAGCTCCATTTACTACTACGCTGAACATAGTGAGCAGCGAAAGGAGCAGATTGTTAACAGCAGAGGAATATGTTCGGAAAAGTGGAGCGTTTCCTACCTGCCGTTTGAAACGAGTTTGTAGGATCGCTTGGATGTGTGATTTTCGCTTCAATTTGAACATTTATTTTTTTAGGATCTTCCTTCACAGGACAGTAGTCCTTTGCATTAGAGGAATCTCCACAGTTCATGCATGCAAGGGCACAGGGTAAGTGTGCCAGTTATGGCACTAGTGCTCTAGTTGTTGGCTCTAGTGACTTTTTCAATTCAACTCAGTCCACCAGGAATCATCAAACATATTTTCGCGAGAGAAAATATTCAGACCCAAACTGAAATTATGGGAGCTCTCAAGTTGCTGAGCTTTTTTTTTCTTGATTTGTTTTCCGTACTAAGTACCAATGCTACCAATGCCAGGGAGGCACCTCCCTACATATCGACCCACCAACTCATGGACTGGGGACCAACGACTTCACTTCCTTTCCAAAGGAAGGCGTGATCAGAGATGTCATGTCTCAGGACATGCCGGTGGCGCCGACGGGATTGAACCCAGACCTACTGGGGTGAGAGGTTATCACGTTTACCACTACACTACAGGCGACGCTACGTATAAACATTATATGCATATCGTTTTTTTTTAAATAAATATTACTTAGTTCCTCACTGGCTCACCCACCCTGCATTATTCACACACCAAAAAATTCTGAATTTTACTGGCGATGTAAACATCCATGCATGCAATCATTCATACATGTAAACTTCCTTTTTACGTAAACTAGCAACTTGCAAGAAATGTTGCAAACAAAAGTGGACAGTTGCATACAATATATGGGATATTACATGACATGTCTCATAAATTTACACGATCTATAATCTAAACTTGTATGATATATGACGCTTCATTTATGTACATCATAGTAACGGAAATTTACACTTCTTTTTTTTAGCTGTGCAAAGTAAATATTTACTTCCAGAAATTGCTGATTAATTTCTTATTAACGGTACATCAATTGATAGGACAATCAATACAGAATAGTACAAAATGGAACAGCGGATGTCAACAACAAGGTGTGATATGTTTTACCTCGCTTGAACTGTTTGTTACATAGCAGCTTCGATGAATGGAATTTCCTCAATTTCCTTTAACAATGCTATTTGATCATATTTACGGTTTCTGTTTTCTTTTCCTTTCTTATTCTGGCCAACCAGCATGATTGCTTCAATCTCTGTTCCACATTCCTAGGCTCATTCATTTCAGATCGGTAAACAAACAGTATGATGGCCCATTTGTTTGTTCCTATCCAATAGGATTTGTTGCTGACAAAGCTGAAATTGAGACAATTTTGCACCATCTGGTGTCTTTTGGACAACGATCCAATCGAAATGAAATTTGAAAGTAGCTTGATTTGTTTTATTCTCGTATCGATGTTCTATAAAATAAATAAAACTCAAACGGCATCGCATTCATCGAAATCCGGAAGCGGAAGTGGAATAGACAGTTATATGTACCCTGGGATAAAAGCAAACAACTAGAAGCAGAAAGCGAGCAGTACACATAAGTGACATAAACTGCATCTTTTGTTCGATAACAATTGCTGTTTTGGAAAAATATAGTTGAAAACACGTGCCACCAGATAAAACATAACCTGTGCTATCTAGTTTGAAATCATCTGATTCATTGAGTTCTATCCTGTTTCAAACCTATCGTCGTGTCGGCTGTGGGAATGAAACACGAGTAGATTTGTTTCAACATCCGCTGTTTGCATCCAAACAGCTAGTGAAGGTCCAACATCCGGTGAGCTACAGTATCGAACAATTTCCATCGCTTATTGAACTCGATTTTTACTGTTACTGTTCAAGCAAACACGAATTATTCATTCAATTGCTTTGAGTACCCAAGCACAAACGGCGAACAAACGGTGAGCATAAGAATATCAAACTTTGATTTTAGAGCCAAAATCAAAACAAACCTTGTTACGGCGGGTGTTCCAAAGAAAACGGCTTTATAAAAATGAGATATTATGTTGATACATATTGTTTTCGTTGACTATAATTCTCATTAGTCTATAAGAAAACATAATGTTCAAGAAATAATGAATACTATAGTTGAAGATGCTAATTTCAAATAACAGGGGGTTATTCCGAGAGTCGAAGTGACTTTTGTCACTAGTGAAGTGAGAAAAGTCACGTCGTGGTGACGTGACTCTCTGTGCAAATCAAATGGAGAGTCACGTCACCACGACGTGACTTTCCTCACTTCACTGGTGACAAAAGTCACTTCGACTCTCGGAATAACCCCCCCAGACTAACGTGGTAATTTTTATACGATAGATAAGGAAATGAAAGTATAGAATTGATAGTTCCGGCTAAAGCACGGCAGTGTGAAAATTGCATATAGAAGTAGAAAGCGAGCTAGACAACTTTTAGGAAGGTAAAAATCAATTTTATCATCTCTCTTTACCAAACTCCCCCTTTGGAGAGGGATGGTGAGGGGTGTGCGATGGGTTTTGCTCGGCTATTACTTTTTTCAATGGAGGACTTTGGTGACCGGGTGATGTGATATTCGACTTGTTGCGCTTTTTTTTTCTTCCCAGGTTGACTGTGTTCCGGTTCTACAACTGCAGGTGAGCGGGTCCTTAGATGCATGGATGGTCCCGCTGCTCGCGACTCTCTCCCCCCTATTCTGCGAGTCACGTGACTCTCTCTCACCGGTGAGGTGACAATTGTCACCTCACCGGTGACAGAGAGTCACGTGACTCGCAGAATAAGGGGGTCTGACTTGCTGGCAATCAGCTTGTTGATCTTCTCGTCCTTTCGCTTCATTGCTTCCAACAGATTAGCGATCTGGGCGTCTTTCTTCGTCATCTCTCTCTCGAGTTGTTCGAGCTATTGACGATCTGCACTTGGCTGGGCTGCTGCTGCTGCGTAGCTTCTCACTCCTGCTTCAACCTGCTTGCGTGCTTCCGGGTAAGTAAGATTGCGATCGACCTTGATACGGATAACATCCGTTTCCTTTTTGTAAACGGGGCACTGGCGATTGTTCGGACGATGCGGTCCTCCACAGTTAATGCAGTGGGCAGCTTCTCCACATTCCTCATTCTCTTCAACATTGCGCTCGGCGGAACAATGCAGACAACGTCGTGGACCAGGACAACGGACACGCGGATAAACATAACGGAAACAACCATAACGGAAACAACCATAACATAACAGCGGGTTTAGGTAGTTAGGACGGGTAGCAATTGTCGGGATAATGTGAAGAAAAGTAAATATAAACAAAATCACCTGCTCGATTCGGACTGTGATAGTTATTTTCGCTCGCAGAGCATTAGCTTTTTGAAGGTTAACAATCAAAGTCCAATAAAATATATCCATGAATTTCGTTAATTTGTCGTATTCCTGCGGATTTATCGAAGATTGTAAGTGTTTTCATCAATTATGCGTTTTAAATTAGCACTCGAAAATAGTTGATACTTTGGGGGATAAAATTAAAATTTTGTCTATTCATGATCTATTTTTCGGATGCCTCGGGTTTATAATTGAAAACCGCAAAGACAGACATTTAAAGACACACATGCCGTTGCATGTGAAATGCATCTACTAAGTACCATATCTCAAAGATCACACTCACCAGGTAGAAGAAGAAACCCTAATAAAAAATACCATACCCAAACGATAACCCAAATAACTATTCCAAAAATGGTTTGGATGATACCGTGAAAAAGTTGTTAAGCAAAATAACCATACATATTTTATTACATCGGTGTTCTCTACTGAACATGAAATGGAACTGATGCTATATTTGCTTGATCTGGAGTCCCGATTCTTTGGCATTACTATGAGGGATGTGCAAATGCTGGCGTAGAAGTTAGCTGAACGGAACGGCTCACCTCATCCGTTCAGTCACAAACTGAATATGGCAAGTAGAACCTGGCTAGAGAGGTTTCCAAAGCGGAATCAAACCCTTTCCTTTCGGAAACCTGAAGCTACATCTGCGACTCAAGCAAGAGGTTTTAACAAAGTGTCCGTGGGCGCTTTCTCCATCCCGCATTTTTTTTCCTCTGTTCGGGACCTAACACCACTGCGACCAGTTATTTGATCTATTGTAGTATATCCCGTGTCCTTAGTTTAGTGCATGTCGTATTACTCCATCACTATTGAGAAATGATGAAGTATTCGATTTTTTTACAGTTGTCATTCTCGCATTTATCGCAAGAATCCGACTTTAATTGAAAGGTCCCGCTATTTATACCCTTCGGAGTATTGAAACACCCTCCAAAGGCGCGCCCCTTTGTCAGTCAAAATTGGAATCCTTACCAACAAAATTAAGGAATGACACCCATAATGACCATGCATCAGAACCCTAGTCTTAACCACTTCAAACTAGGGAACAACGAATAGGAGATTAGGAATTACAAAGATGAAGACAACTAACTCATTTTTTCCTTGTTTCAAGATCATCCTCGGTAGACAAAGCCGAGTCTTGTCACTATCAACAAGGCATAAAAAGTAACAAGAACTAAGATGTGTTCCTTGGTTTACTGAAAAATCCTGCTCCCCTAGTTTGAAGTAGTCAGGACTATGAATCGGTGGTAGATCTTACATCCCGTAACGTACCACGAAAAGGTGATCTACCCACGCTACGGGGCTCCATCCCGCGTATTTAATGTTATATTTATTTTGAAAACGTTTATTCCTACCTGTATACATTGTTTTTTCAAAAGCTATGTTGAAGATTTACAGTTTACCTTATCGTTGAAAGCTTACAATATAAAATAATGTTCATTTTACCTCCAGCACCGGAGCAAATTACTCCCTCTGTGTGTTCAATATGCCCCCATCACATGGTAGTTTTACCCCCAGCATCTGTTCATATTACCCCGTCTGTAAGTTCATTTTATCCCCATTACATGTTCATTTTATCCGCTTATATAAAATCAGCCTTGTATTCTGAGTTGGTGAAAATGCAGGAGTTATAATGAAAACCTTTTTGTTTTTTATACATTGCTATAGTCCACTGTTTTGAATATGTAAGGAAGCCTAACTTTACGTAATACGACGAAAATTTTACTGGTTTACGTTCACAGTTTTTAATTGAGGGCTTTTGATGCCTGTATCATTTTTTCATTAGTATAATTGTGTGGCAAGTACAATCATACTCTATGCCCAGGAAAATCGAGAATTTTTCCATCCCGAAAAATTCCTAGACTGAACCGGGAATCGAACCCAGCCACCTCTAGCATGCACACTTAGAAAAAATCGTTTAAATTTATGTGCTCTGAGACTGACATATACGAGCGTCAATTGTGATATAAAGTTGAACAATAATAGACGCGAAATTCAGCTCAATCGAACGTACTTTTCGTCGAGCAATGAACTTTTCGTCGAGCAATGAACTTTGCAGTCTCGAAGCACCTTAGTCGATAGGTAGGGTCCAGGTGTGGGAGAGCTGCCTTCCTGGCACGTCGGTAGCATTGGTGCTCAGCACGGAAAACAAGATCGACGGAAAAAACAAACCAAAGGAAAAAAAAAAAAAAGTGTGTGGTCTTGCTTTACCGACTGAGCTAAGGGAAGCCCCATAATAGATAATATAATAGATACTTCTTCGGTAAAGTTGTTAGGGTGGATAAGAGCCTTCTATTGACATAATTAGTTTAGTTCCAGATCTCGCTGTTCAGATGGCGCTACAACTATCTTTTTACAGAAGCATTGTAGCAAAAAACTTTCTTCGACAAAGTGGCTTTTTTCAACTTTTGATAGCTCTTTTTAAAACGACGGAATTTCACAGCTTACTTTGAATTAGATACTCTAAAATTTTGATCGAATCCGTAAACAAAAACATTTTACGTTTTAAACACAAATAATGTTTAGTCAAACAATGTCTCGAAAACGTTTTGCAGTTTTATGGACAATCCTAATGAAATACCTATTCTATCTGTTAATAAAACCATCAGATAGAATAGGTATCATTAGGATTCGCTTTTGGTCAACACACCAAAAAATTCTGAATTTTACTGGCGATGTAAACATCCATGCATGCAAACATTCATACATGTAAACTTCATTTTCACGTAAACAAGCAACTTGCAAGAAATGTTGCAAACAAAAGTGGACAGTTGCATACAATATATGGAATATTGAATGACATTTCTCTCAAATATACACGATCTATAATCTAAACTTGTATGATATATGACGCTCCATATATGTGCATCATAGTAACGGAAATTTACACTACTTTTTTTATTTCATTAAAATAAAAGCATTTTACCCGGCTGACTAGATGTTATCTCCTTTAGTCATCCCATAATTAACCAGTTTGCCTTGAAAGGGCTAAAATTATTTCAACAGAAAGCCCTTATCCACCCGACCAACTTTGCCCAAGACAGCAATAAGACGCATGAGTGGCGCGCAAAGATTTTTGTTCTACAAAAGTAGATTCTGCCTCAGTGTGCCTATCGAGTGAGCATATAGTTACGAACCGATAGCGATATGGTGTACCTGGTTGTTATACGCGTCAGTGTGGTAATATAATCATTGACCATTTAAAGCTGCAACTATATGCACTAAATGATAGATCAACATCCCACCAAGCATTTTTTTTTTTAATTTCTTTATTTATGAGATTTTCAGCCGTAGGCTAGTGTCCGATCACGGACACTGGAGATGGTGTGGCAATCCTCGGCTCGGAGGATTCCAGCTGATTTGGCCAATTCCCCCTGTGGGAATGCCAACAGGAACACAACGAAAAGCTCGACTGAAATCCAACTCAACTCATAGCCCTGAAAAGGACTGTTTTGGCTTCGGCTTGTCCAAAGAGGAAAAACGAGAATGAATTAAAACTTTCAACGGCGCTATATTTCGGTGTTTGCTTTACAAAGCTTGTGGACTGTATGATGGCGACGCGCAAAATGCGTCGCTTTAAATGTGTTTGGCTTTCTTCTTTTTGATGTTGCATTCATTTATTTCTCCTTCATTCATAACCAATCAGCACTCGCTGCACGCTCGTTGGTTTGTGGTCGGTCGGTCGCTCGTCGCTCGGTCGGTGCTGCTGCTTGCATGCTCGTGCCAAGCCAGCGGCAGCGTAAGGAAATGATCAAAGCTTGTTTTTCAGGGTCTTGATACAAATTACACATGTAACATTAGGGTTAGTTTCGGAAACCGATTACCCGCGGTCGCCTCGGGGTTAGTAGAGTTTTAAAGGATTGGGTAAGTGGTTAGGGCGATTACACAAAACAACTACTACTACTACTTCTACAACACATTACGTTCGCTTCAATCGCGAACATTCTCCCCCCGGGCAAAGAGGAACTTGATGAACAACAGAGGGCTGGGTTGAATCAAAGGGTAAAGGGGCCAACTTCGAGATTGGGCGGCGGAAAATACCATGAGAGGTTTGGAGCAACCTCGGACTGGATCGGAAACATGTAACACAAGACCGGATGATTTTCCTGACAACAGAACGAGCATTCAGAAGCCAGAATCTCTGGCGGACCAACGAAACGAGACCAGACGGACCAATGTGCAACATTTCGCAGTGCATTGCTCTTAGCAACGATTCGACAATTGGGTTTTTGTCAGGGAGTACGGCTTGGTGCTTTGAACCATATGGCAAACATGAATGCTTCAGTCTTCCACCCACTCTCAACACACCATCATTCATAATAACATTCAGACTACTGAGTCGACGCAAAGGTTCACCTGATTCAAGCCGACGAATTTCGTCAGAAAATGCGACTCCTTGAATATACTTGACAATCAAATTCAATGACTCTTTCAACTCTCGCACAGTTAGGTAATCCGAAGTGATGCGTTCCGATTTGGGAGACCTTGCATTCACAACAAATCTCCTCACATATCCAATCACTTGCTGAAGCTTTCGGAATGAACTAAAGGCAGTCATAACTGGGATGGTTTCAGGAACAAGAACGGCAGTAGACGCGGTTATTGGTTTCAATTCCGGTAGTTTATCATCGGGAAGAGGATTAAGCTCATCAATC
This sequence comes from Ochlerotatus camptorhynchus, assembly GCF_037179485.1. Lineage (NCBI taxonomy): Eukaryota > Metazoa > Arthropoda > Insecta > Diptera > Culicidae > Ochlerotatus > Ochlerotatus camptorhynchus. The sequence continues at coordinate 294,777 of NW_027040539.1, forward strand.
TGATAGCTATGACTTCGCAGAAACGGAGGTCCGTTCCACCAAAGTTCGTTCGAGGCAAGGAGTTGGGAGGGTTGACCACGACTGACAACATTAGCTGGGTTTTCGGACGACTTGATGTAATTCCAATTAGCATCAACAGAATGATCAACAATTTCTGCAACTCGATTGCGAACAAAAACGTCAAGTTGAGATAGAGGCTTTTTTAACCATGAAAGAACGATCTGACTATCCGACCAATAATGGATTGAGTGGAAGTTCATCTTAATTGCCGGAAGAACCTTCATGGCCAAACTGATTAGCAACAATGCAGCACACAGTTCGGATCGGGGAATCGTCAATCCTTTGATTGGAATGACCTTCGACTTACTACAGACAAGAGATACCTTTACCCCATCATGGGTTACGGTTCGGATATAAAGACATGCTCCATACGCAAAGGCAGAAGCGTCGGCAAAGCCATGAACTTCAACATAAACATCATCAGGGGCACACATATACCGGGGAATTCTTATTTGGTGGATGTGATTTAGAGAATCACGAAATATGGTCCAATTTTGCATCAACTGACCATCCAAAACATCATCCCAATTCAGCTTACTCATCCAGATTTGCTGCATTATCACCTTAGCAACTATTATTACAGGTGATACAAGACCAAGGGGATCAAATAGCTTAGAGATCTGCGAGAGAACATTCCGTTTGGTAGGAGGAGAGCTGGAAAGACTTGGTAGTTCCACGTGGAATCGGTATACATCCTCAGTCGGATCCCAAAGAAGTCCAAGTATCTTGATGGCCTGGTTAATATTCGCATCTTCAAAAGACAAGAACCTTTCCCTTTCTTCTTCTGGAACTGACTCCAAAATCGCTGAGTCATTCGCACACCACTTATGAATGGGAAATCCCCCTTTTCGGAGTAGCTCCGTTAGCTCGAGACGACATTGGATGGCCCCTTCTATGGTTTCAGACCCAGACAGAACATCATCAACATAAAAATCTTCAAGAACGATCTTGGCTGCAATCGGAAATTGATCACCATCATCAATAGCAAGCTGCTGAAGTGCCCTTGTGGCTAATAATGGCGCAGAAGATGTACCATAGGTTACTGTTGTTAATTCCAAAACTTGTAAGGGATCATTTGGATTTTCTCTCCAGAAAATTCGAAGCAAAGAAGTGTGGATTCTGGCGAGTGCTATTTGCCGGTACATTTTACTAACGTCAGCAGAGAAGGCGAACCGATGCTTACGAAAACGCAGGTTAATCGTTAAGATATCTTCTTGGACCACTGGTCCGATCATCAAAGCATCATTCAGGGAAGGTCCATTACCCTTCGATGAAGCATCAAACACAACTCTGAGCTTCGTTGAAGAGCTCGTAGGCTTCAAAACCGCATGGTGAGGGACATAATACTTCAAAAGCTTTGGAGGATCTTGAGACTCATCAATCTGAATACAGTGACCGAGGGATTTGTACTCATTGATGAACTCTGCATATTGTTTTTTCAGCTCAGGGTTTTTCAGGAACCGTTGTTCCAGCATGAAGAATCGACGAAGAGCAATCGAACGATTGTCTTCTACCCGATGAATAGAATCTTTCAGGGGCAACTGAACAATGTAACGACCATTCTGGTCGCGATGGGTTGTGGAGCAGAAAATTTCTTCGCACAACTGTTCTTCATTGGTGAGAGGATTACATGAATCCACGGATTCAATCGACCAAAACTTTTCCATAGATTCAGCAAGACTTTGCAGACCCACAGAGTAACAATGTTGTGCAACATGAGACTCTTCGATAGAACCAGCAACAACCCATCCAAGCCGAGTTTCTTGGAGGATTGGAAGTTCATCAGCCATCTTGACTTGACCTGGCAGCAATAATTTGAAAAACAACTGAATTCCAATCAGCAAGTCAATTTCACCAGGAATATGAAATTCAGGATCTGCAAGTGGAAGATTCGGAGGGATGTTCCACTTCCTTATATCAAATGGAACAGATGGCATAGGGCCAGTAACTTTGTCAGCAACAAGACACTCAAGTTGCGCAGCATAGTTAGAATTACAAGAACGTATCTCAATTCTTACCATCTCAGATAGCGTTGAACGCTGACCATTTGCTCCGACTACCTCAACGTTAGTGGAGAAACGGGGTAGATTCAAAGACTTAACCAGACTACGAGAAGTAAGGTGAGCCTGGGAACCACAATCCAAAAATGCTCGACAGTATTTCAGATTTCCATCCGAATCCTTAATCTGAACCCTAGCGGTCATCAACAAACTATGACTCAGACGTGGGGGTTGCTTCAGTGAACGCGAGACTGCACTATTGGACTGGGATTCCTTGGGAACAGATTGATATTGCACATTTGGGACATTCGATTTCAAGGCAGACTGCGAAACATCAGGAAAAGGTTGAGACTTCGAAATTGACTGTGAAACCTCAGAAACAGACTGAGATTCAGCGTTCGAGACATTGGATTTCGAGGTGGACTGGAAAACCGGTTTATCACTATGCAGAAGGGTATGGTGTCTACCCTTGCATTTAGAACACGTATATGACGATGTACACGAATTACTTAAATGACCCACTTTCAAACAATTAAAACAAGCTTTGATCTCTCTTACCTTGGCTTGGCGTTGCACGACGGTCATCGCTCGGAAGATCTCGCACTTGAAGTTCGGGTGGGCTCCAGTTCCACACACGTCACAGGACTCCTTTCCGGTGACAGCAAAAGCTTTGGTAGAGATGCTCTTCACTTGATTCTTGCTTGGTACAGATGGCTTCGTAACGGGCGGCTTCACGATCGCATCCTCGCACCGCTCCCGGATTGCGCAGCGCTTCTTTAGGAACTCCATCGTGTCCTTGTACGTGGGAATTTGCTTGTGGGGAACGGTTGATTCCCATTCCATCCGGGTTTTGGCATCCAGAGCTGTTGCCAAGAGGTTGACAACGAAACGCTCCGACATACCGTTCATCACTTCATCCATGAGCTTCAATCCATCGATGTGTCGGGATACTTCGTCGACTAATTCCCGAAGATCCTTGGCACTTGTTCGGTTCATTTTCTTCAGGCTAAGCAGCCCCAGGATGTGTGTGTCTACGATGAGCCGCTTGTTTTCAAAACGTTCTTCCAGCAGCTCCCATGCTCCGGCATAATTATTCTCGTTCAAGGTGCAGACGTCGATGATTCCAGCGGCATTACCAATCAACGCTTTATCAAGGTGGTAAAGTTTGATGGCGTCGGAATCGGTGGATGTTCTCATGACGTCGAGAAACATGGCCTTGAAACGTGGCCAGTTCTCGGGTTTACCATCGAAGGTGGGAATGGGAGCCTTGAGTGGTTGCTGCTGTACGATGATGCGAGGAATCCCTTCTCGCTGGGACGATGGCATCGGACGAGGTTGCGGCTCGGTCATCAACTGGATTAATGTTTCGACCAACATGCAAACCTCGTTGTGTTGGTCTTCGAATAGGATGTACGTTTCATCCTGGTCCACTAGTTTTTCGGCGGGAGTCAAAGCGACGATTTGCCGATGAATATCACAATACTCCTGGTAGTGCATTTCCAAATTGCGTGTGAAGACTTTCAGCTGCACCATACTCAATTGCCTTGCTCCAGCTCCATATGCTTCTTCAACGGCCTTCCGGATCCTCGTCACTTTGGCCTTCGCTTGCCCACGAAGGTGAACAAGAGTCTTCACTTCAGCCATCTTCTCCTTTTCGTTCTTCACAGGTGTGTGTTGAATTGGCATCAAGCACAGCGATCACCTGCACAACGGTAGGCAGGAACGGACAGGAATAAACACGTTCCACCACTTGCGCACGACGTAAGACGTTCGCGTACGTTTTGTTTTGCACACGCGACGACGAACAGGTTCGATTTCACTCGCGACTGTACTTTCGAAGAAACTTGCCGTTTTCCTTTTAGCCAAGCCACAAGAAAATTCTAAAACAAAACTCTGCGAGCTTTTCGTGAGGTAGCAGGAAATCCGATCGGCTGATCACAGCGACGAAAGGCAGGAACTTTTCGACAATCGTCAGATTGTCGAAACGCTGTTGCGGTTGCAACAGAAACGGATGGGATCACACGGATCCGGTTCGGCAGGACCAAAAATGTCCGATCACGGACACTGGAGATGGTGTGGCAATCCTCGGCTCGGAGGATTCCAGCTGATTTGGCCAATTCCCCCTGTGGGAATGCCAACAGGAACACAACGAAAAGCTCGACTGAAATCCAACTCAACTCATAGCCCTGAAAAGGACTGTTTTGGCTTCGGCTTGTCCAAAGAGGAAAAACGAGAATGAATTAAAACTTTCAACGGCGCTATATTTCGGTGTTTGCTTTACAAAGCTTGTGGACTGTATGATGGCGACGCGCAAAATGCGTCGCTTTAAATGTGTTTGGCTTTCTTCTTTTTGATGTTGCATTCATTTATTTCTCCTTCATTCATAACCAATCAGCACTCGCTGCACGCTCGTTGGTTTGTGGTCGGTCGGTCGCTCGTCGCTCGGTCGGTGCTGCTGCTTGCATGCTCGTGCCAAGCCAGCGGCAGCGTAAGGAAATGATCAAAGCTTGTTTTTCAGGGTCTTGATACAAATTACACATGTAACATTAGGGTTAGTTTCGGAAACCGATTACCCGCGGTCGCCTCGGGGTTAGTAGAGTTTTAAAGGATTGGGTAAGTGGTTAGGGCGATTACACAAAACAACTACTACTACTACTTCTACAACACATTACGTTCGCTTCAATCGCGAACAGCTAGTTCATCTCAGCTCACCTATCAGTTCTGTATGAAAAACAATTAAATTTTTTTTTGACTTTTTTTACCTAGGGGATGAGTACTTAAGGGGGTTAGATTTTGATAAGTTCTTTAGTGGGAATGACACTGATGAAGACTGCACATTGTAGTCGAAATACGTATCTGTCATGGATACCAAAATTAATTAAGTGGAATTAAATGGAAGATAACCTTTTTTGCTGTTTTATTTAGCATTCCGCTAACAACCCAATTTCATTACTTCATTATGATGGCTACCAAGCCTTTGGGGATTTTCCTTATTAAAGAGTTGTATAGATTTTTCTCCTTTAGCTTACTTAAATCTTTGGTTTTTATTAGTTAGGTAGGTTCCGATTCAACACATTGTAGTTTCATTTTTATACCTAAGTGTAGAGAATAGGATAAATATATCGGTTGTTATGCTTACATTCATTAGAGATCGATAGTAGGCGAAATATATCGGTTGAGGTAAAGAAAATGATCGGTGAAATCAATAGTAGGCTAGTTGATAAAAAGGACACAATAAATCAGTCTTAAGAGTGAGTTCGTAACGAACGGAAGCAAAACATAGAAAGTCGTCTGTTTGGTGAAAACAAGAAAAAAAAAGAAAGAAGGTTCCAAATAAAGCCGCTTGGAAATGGATGGTCCAGAAATCGAGTCCGGTCACGACATTGGCGCAGGTGCTTCCAAAAAGTAAGTGAAATTTTCTAAAAAAAAAAGGATTTTGATTCCGGTTAGCAATAATGCAATGTTCCATGTGACTCCGATAAATGTGCTCAATTTATGTGTTAATGTAATGTTCCGTTATGATTGACTGTAAGACATTTTTCGATTTAACTAAAATTAAAAAAAACACGGTTTTGGCATTGCAATTGCAACCCTGAACATTTTTTTTCTCTTGTGCAGTAACTTCAAAAAGCGAATGAAATTTGACGAAAACGGATCTTGATTCACGTTAATAAGAAATAACATGTTTGCAATGCAAGGTTACGTGCCATTATGATTAACTGTGAAAATAAGCTAAATTTTTTCTCAATGTAAAAAAGTTATTTAGCGTTGCTATTGCAACCTTGAACAAACAACAGGATTTGCTTTTAATTTTTGGCCGAGGCAAATAAATTGTTTGGCGTTGCTATAGCCACCCTAGTCAAGTAACGGTATTTGATCCTGCTGCAGTATGCTTCCATAGAAAACACCATTATATGCCCTACTTAGTGCGTCGTTTTTGAATGTGTGTGATAATTCAAGTGCGTAATGACGATGATGACATGAACAATAGTGAAAATACATACGGCTGGTGGCAGAAGAAATAAATAACAGAATGAATCATTAAGCTCTGAATGGCTTTATTGGTGTGATAAATAAAAACTAGGTAGTGACGTATAGAAGCATCAGCAGTAAATGACATAATTTTAGGATACAAAGTGAATTCGCCAAAACTGTTGCAATAAATTGAAGGAAGCACATTGAGTGAATCTAATCGTTGAAAATAGTGAGCTTAGAGTGGCTAATGGAAATGAAACTTGGATGTGATTGCAAATCAAACATGATGTCATTCATAACAAAAATTGTTTGTAGGATCTGAAGTTGTCTGAATATTGTTATGGTGAGTGCTGAGCTGTTTAACATATAGTTTATTTATTGAGATAGGAATGGCTGTTTTATTGCACATAATCAAATCAGCTATATGTGGCAGTAGGTCCGGAGAGACCTTTATGTAATGGCAGTTATATGTTTGTAGGATTCAATGTTCTTCAATTGTATTTTTATGTGAAGAATATAAAAATGCTAATTGCAATAAAAAACATTTCTGTTAATTTGCAAGAAAATGTTAGTAAAAAATAAATGGAAATTAATAAATTAGTTCTGTTTTACTAAAAACTAAGAGATCTAAATAATGTTCAGCTCCGTGAAGCTTAATGCTCCGAGTTGCCTAGCCTGAATATTGTGAGATTTGAGTGTCTCCGAATGTAATTTTTGTTTTTGATCAATGTGGATATGGATATGGTATATTGGCTCTGAGTTGCCTGTATAATATGTTTGAACGAATGAAAATAAACAAATCAACTCTGGGTTGCTAAAGACGTAGAGAGGTCTAAATAATGATAAGCTCCGTGTGGCTGAAGGCTAAGGCTCTGAGTTGCCTTAATATTGTGAGATTTGAGTGTCTCCGATTGTAACTTTGGTTATGATCAATATGTTCAGTTGGTCAAAGACTTTTGGGTTATCGACAGAAGTTCAAAATTTTCTCACTACACGGTGCTAGTGTGTATGTGGTTTTCCAGAATTTACTATGTCTTGTTTAAAGGATATGGTAAATTGGCTCTGAGTTGCCTGAATGTTGTTTTTGAACAAATGAAAATAAATAAATCAGCTCTGTGTTGCTGAAGAGTTAGAGAGGTCTAAATAATGATTAGATCCGTGAGGCTTAAGGCTCCGAGTTGCCTGAATATTGTGAGACTTGAGTGTCTCCGTTTGTTATTTTTAATACAAGGATATGGTATATTGGCTCTGAGTTGCCTGAATAATAGTTTGAAATTAATGAAAATAAATAAATCAGCTCTGGGTTGTTGAAGACTTAGAGAGGTCTAAATAATGATAAGCTCCGTGTGGCTGAAGGCTCTGAGTTGCCCGAATATCGTGAGATTTGAGTATCTCCGATTGTACTTTTGTTTATGATCAATGATATGATATACTGGCTTTGAGTTGCTTGAATGATGTTTTTGAACGAATGAAAATAAATAAATCAGCTCTGTGTTGCTGAAGACTTAGGTCTGCATAATGATTAGCTCCGTGTGGCTTAAGGCTTTAAGTTGCCTGAATATGATTATTTTTGAATAAATAAATATACATAAATCAGCTCTGTGTGACTAAAGAGGTCTGAATAATAAAATGATCATGTAATTATTTTGAGATTCGAGTCTCGCCAATTGTAAATTTGTTTGTAACTAATATACAAGATGCTAAATAAAAAATAGTTATCTGCTCTGAGATGCCTGTATGTTTTATATTTTAATGAAAATAATTAAATCAGTTATGTGTGGCTGTTTAGTTACATGCAACTCCATGGAGATTCCGGAATATTGTAAGCATTGAGTGGCTCAAATTGAGAATCTGTGAGGATCGTAAATAACAATATACATCAAAAAGAATTGTATGTTGCCTTTGAGAGGCCTGGGTATTGTTTTTTTTTATAAAGATGATTAAGTTGCTTCGCTTTAAAAATAAAAATAAAGCAGGTTGAATATTGTAGTCTTTGAAATAAAAAGTATAGCTACGTAACTTGATTATAAATTATTTATGCTGACTACTGAATTGTACGATATTTTCATGACGTTCAAATTAAGTACACATTAAACAATGGTTTACAATTTTAACTTTCATTTTTAGAAAAACATTTTCAAAAATGAAAAAAAATGTTGTTTTAAAGAAAGCATTGATAGCTGAAAGGAAACGGACTGCTGTTCTAGCAAAGAAATTAAAACGTTCCAGGTTGGACAACCTGTATTTGGAAAAGTCCATGCAAGCAAACAAGGACAAAAATGATTTCTTGGTGGGGCACTCTACTATGCGAGAGGATGAATCAAAAATGAACGAGTCAGCGTTACAATCATCTATGAACAACTTGTCTTTTGCCACACTAAATGTACCGGATTGTAAGCCTATTACGGGAGAGGAAGAAATAGATAAGAAATCATTTGAGCAATGGAAGGATCTTTTAGAGGCATCGATGCAACTCGTTAGAGTAACCGAGGAGCATATTAAGATGAGCATTTTTAAAATCAAGGCAGGGCCGAAACTGCTAGACATTCTTAATGGCACCGTTACTGTAGAAGGCATCCCTGACTCAGATATCCATCCATATTCCAATGCAATCAGTCGACTGGACAATTATTTTGGTTCCCGTGATTACACTCTGATGCAACGTCAAAAGTTGCGCTCATTAACACAAAGTTCAGACGAATCGGACCCAAAATACGTCAAACGTGTTATTGCGGCTGCTAAGCTTTGTGATTTCGGCGATGAACAATTATGTGAGAACGTCGTCCTTACAATACAATCACATGCAGTCAACTTGAAGATCAGGGAGATTTGCAGAAAGGTTTTGAGGAAAGGTGAATCTTTATCCTATCTTTTGGACAAGGTTAGAGCTATCGAAATCGAGAAGGTGAATGAAGAACTTTACGCCAAGAATCACCAGCAGATCAAGCAACTTGCTGCAGTTTCTGTCCATAGAGATACAAGGAACATAGTGCAGCAATCATCAAAGTCTCAGTACCGTGCTCATGGAAACGAGGATGGATTGCCTAGAAGTCAACATCGGTCATTTGGAAACAGACAAAGCTTTCGAGGAAGAGGAGGATATATGCGGAGTGGATTTACAAGATATACAACAGTTTCTCGTAATCCATGTTGGAGGTGCACTAGTTCATTCCATGTAGCTGCGAATTGCCATGCAATTGAGAAAATTTGCCGCAATTGCCAAAAGAAGGGTCACATCGAACGTGCATGTCGTGCAGAGAATTCCACGAAGCGCACGTTTCCGGAATCCAACGATGCAGCTGCATCTAAGATCAGAAAAATCGCAACCGTTTCTAGTCAGGAATACGATGATGATAACGGAAATGAGACTGTAAGTAAATTGTTTTCAGAATAAGTTTTAGATTTATTTTTTTTGCTTAATTTGAAATAATTTAGACAATAATTTTATTAAATAAATGGTAATATGATATAAGTTAGCAAGAAATAGCTATTTTTCACCTGATTTTTTTTTCTAAAATATCCTTGTTGTTTACAGCAAGCAGTATGCCGTTTGGCTTGTACAGCTCCGCAATCTAGTTCCAAAGGAATAATCATTGGATTCATAGCGGGATTGCAAGTCAAGTTCTTAATCGACTCGGGGGCAGAAGTTAATACAGTGGATAAGGAAACTTTCTTTGCTCTGAGAAACAACAATTCCATCTATTGTTTGAGAGATGGTTCGGATAAACAACTTAAAGCATATGCGACGGAAGGGGAAATTTCAGTTATTGCAACTTTTGTTGCAGAATTGTATATTTCCGAAGAACGTCCACGCTTCACGGAAAAATTCTATGCTGTTGAAAACGGAAGACCTTTGTTAGGCAGAAATACTTCAGTCCGGTACAGTGTACTGCAAGTTGGTTTGAATGTCCCAATTCTTACACCTCCTTACATCGACTGCAGATTGCAGCCAGGGGAAATACGAGCTTTGATATGTTCAGGAGAGTTTCCAAAATTCAATGTTCCGCCTGTAAAACTCGTATACGATAACAGCAAACCTCCGTCACGAAATATATTTACCAACATACCACCAGCATTCAAGGAAGAAACTGAAAAACGATTAAAAAATCTGCTATCGATGGGAATTATTGAACCGGTTACTGAAACAATGGATAAATCATTCTGTTCGTCGTTGTTAGTAGTACCGAAGGGCAAAAATGACATCCGGCTTGTAGTTGACTTAAGGGGTCCAAACAAAAGTATAATTCGAACACCATTTCGAATGCCAACACTGGAAAGTATATTAGCGGATTTGGATGGAGCAATTTATTTTTCTACAATTGACCTCACAAGTGCATTCTTCCATGTTGAACTTCATGAAAACTCAAGACACTTGACCAATTTCTTCGCTGGAAACGCAACTTACCGGTATAAGAGACTACCTTTCGGATTATGCAACGCGCCTGATATTTTCCAAGTAATCCTTCAAACAGTAGTGCTTGTAGGATGCGTGGGTTGTCACAACTATTTAGATGATATATTGGTATCTGGAAGAACACAATCTGAACATGACGAGAATCTCAAGGTTGTTTTATTGTACAGTAATTATATAGTACTCCAAGCAAAATATTCATATTGAACAATTTCTCTATAGGTGGTTCTTCGCTGCCTGAATGAACACGGCGTTAATATAAATCATGAAAAATGTGCAATAGGCAAGCAAACTGTAAAATTTCTAGGGTTCTCTCTTTCTCATGACGGATTACGAGCTGATGAGGACAAATTGATGGCCATACAAGGTTTTCGCAGGCCGGAAAATCAATCTGAGGTTAAAAGTTTCTTAGGGCTGATGAACTTCATGGAACGATTCATTTTGAAACGAGCGGAACGAACCAAGAATTTGAGACAACTTGCCAAGGCCGAAACCTTTTATTGGAGACAAGATGAAGAAGATGAATTCGTTTATTTGAAAACTGAGGCATTGAAGTCTATATCGAAGCTAGGATATTTTCGTTCCGAAGATCAGACCGAGTTATTCGTGGACGCTTCTCCTATTGGACTGGGAGCTGTATTAGTTCAATATGATCATGCTGGGGTTGCCAGAGTAATATCGTGTGCTTCAAAAGCATTAACAGATGCGGAGAGGCGATATCCTCAAACCCAAAAGGAATCATTAGCGATGGTGTGGGCAGTTGAAAGATTTTCATTTTATCTGTTGAGCAAATCTTTCACCATAAGAACGGATTCGGAAGCGAACGAATTCATATTTGGCAGAGGAATTAAAACAGGGAAGCGTGCTGTTTCTCGTGCAGAGGCCTGGGCTCTCAGACTTCAGGCTTATGATTTTAAAGTAAAACACATACCTGGTCGTTCTAATGTTGCAGATGCTTTATCTCGTCTTATAAAGAGTACACAATGTGACGAGCCATTTGATGAGGACAACGACAAACATATTCTTTACGCTTTGGACGCAGGCTCACTAGAAATCACATGGAAGGACATAGAAAAATCTTCAGAAGACGATGCTGAGATAATCGCTATACGACTTGCTCTGGATACGGGTAGATGGCCAGAGAATCTTAAACGATTTGAAGCTCATGCGAAGGAACTCCGTGTATTGGGTCCGAAGGTTTTCAAAGGAGATCGAATTGTTCTGCCAAGAAATCTACGACACGTGGCCCTACAATCAGCTCACCGTGGACACATAGGATGTGCAGCAATGAAACGAATAATGCGAGAATTTTTTTGGTGGCCAGGTATGAGTAATGATGTTGAAACGTTTGTTAAAACCTGTAAAACTTGCCTGGTTATATCAAAAAAGAACCCACCAATACCGCTGGTTAGTCGATGTCTTCCAAAAGGTCCGTGGGAAATTTTGCAAGTAGATTTCCTGTATATTCCTTCGTGCGGTTCCTGTGAGTTCTTAGTGTTGGTTGATACTTACTCAAGATATTTGACAGTGATGGAGATGAAATCGACTGATGCAGCCAGCACCAATCTGGCTCTCTGCAGAATATTTTTTAACTGGGGTTTACCTCTAGTGCTTCAGAGCGATAATGGTCCACCCTTTATAAGTAAGGAATTTATTGAATACTGGCAAAATAAAGGAGTTAGTGTAAGGAAATCCATTCCTCTTAGTCCCCAATCAAACGGAGCTGTTGAACGTCAAAACCAGGGGCTAATAAAAGCAATAGCTGGGGCCAGACAAGATGGTCAAAATTGGAAGAACGCTCTACAAACTTATGTCCACGTACATAATACAGTCAAACAACATTCAAGATTGGGGATTACACCATTCGAACTTCTTGTTGGATGGAAGTACAGAGGAACTTTTCCGGCTCTTTGGGAATCTGAATCTGGAAGGTTAGATCGAGATGAAATAAGGGATAGAGATGCAGTAGCGAAGTTGGACAGTAAGAAATATGCAGACAAGCACAGGGGAGCGAAATATTCCGATATAAAAACTGGAGATAAAGTTGTTGTTGCTGTACAAAGGAAAACCAAAACAGATCCATTTTTTTCTCAAGAAAGATTTACGGTATTATCAAGGGAAGGTGGAAAAATTGTTGTAAGAAGTGAACGTGGGGTTCAGTATGCTCGAAACATTCAAGATGTCAAGCTAGCGTCCTATGAAGTCCAGTCAGACGATGTTGGAGAATCAGATATGATCCACCATTCTTCAAGAATTAGTAATCAAGATGAATTGGGTATAGATCAATAACAAATATAGAAGTAGGTATCTTTAAAAAAAGAATCATGTCTAATATAATTTTTCAATTAAAATAGGTACGAATGTTCCAATAGATCATAATTTGATCAATACTGAACACAGTTTGAGCAATCTTCTACCAGACGAGGTTCAAGAAAGTGATGTGAAGCCTACTAATAGACCGAAGAGATCAATTCAAAAACCATCTAAATTTAATGACATGTTCTTGTATTGTGTATATGAATAGAGAGTAGATAAGGAAAGGGATGTAGAGAATAGGATAAATATATCGGTTGTTATGCTTACATTCATTAGAGATCGATAGTAGGCGAAATATATCGGTTGAGGTAAAGAAAATGATCGGTGAAATCAATAGTAGGCTAGTTGATAAAAAGGACACAATAAATCAGTCTTAAGAGTGAGTTCGTAACGAACGGAAGCAAAACATAGAAAGTCGTCTGTTTGGTGAAAACAAGAAAAAAAAAGAAAGAAGGTTCCAAATAAAGCCGCTTGGAAATGGATGGTCCAGAAATCGAGTCCGGTCACGACACTAAGATCTTGACTTTTTTTACCTAGGGGATGAGTACTTAAGGGGGTTAGATTTTGATAAGTTCTTTAGTGGGAATGACACTGATGAAGACTGCACATTGTAGTCGGAATTCTGTCATGGATACCAAAATTAATTAAGTGGAATTAAATGGAAGATAACCTTTTTTGCTGTTTTATTTAGCATTCCGCTAACAACCCAATTTCATTACTTCACTTAATTAAATTTTCTTTGTAAAGTAATGTTTACCGGCTGGCGCGTTTTACACCTATCCATAAAAATCTCTTGATCTTAAATTTGGTGGATTAAATGGACATTTTGGTTGCTATTGAAAGATTGTCAAAAAATGCTTTCCTTCGAATGTATGGGCCCAATATTAGTGACACCTTCCGTTGGAGCCTATGCTCCAAATATTATGGTAACCCTATTACTTTAACAGTTCTTAATCCGTTTGGATAAACCTATGGAGCCCTATGCTCGGAATAATGGTCCTGCGTTTGCTTCTCTTCCGATGAAAATTAATTGGTTCCTCCACCAATGTTCCTCCATTAGGGTTCTCAAGTCCTCCACTACTGAAGATGGATCCGTTGATGCAATCATCCGAACTACATCTTGCACATCTATCACCCACGCGGAATAACGCGCCTTCACCTCACAGTACATACCCTACACTTCCACCACTGCATCAAAACGATCATTCAGGAGAAGAAAGGAACCACGAGCGCATTTTTGAATGTTTTTTCTATTTATCCACATCCAATTTTTTGATTTTCGGAACGAACTAAAAGTGGTCTCTGTAAAAAACCGCTTTAATCAATATTTTGTCTGTCATCCATCTTCTTTTTGTGGACGCGCTTATGCACGATCCACACATCCAAAACTGAGCGCACAAAACTTACAATACACTTTTCCGACATTCTCCACTAAAAAAGTGACTCGAGCTATAAACGGCGGAGAAAAAAAAACTGATCGAATAATCGGTCCGTCCGCCATATTAGCTTTCTCAATATTTGTTGATTTAAATTTACACGAGCATGAATAGGTTGTAGCTTTGAAAAATTGATGTTCTTCGATAAGTTTTTACATCGCGTGGAGAGTAATAAACTGCAAGAGAAAATTAATCGAATAAACGTGTACTTTTATGAGTTTTATCATGCTCTTTTAATGTGCATGATCTTTTATGTAAAATAAAATTAAAACATATAGTTTACAGCGATGAAATTTTCAAATGCTTTGGTTTACATGTAATGTAAAATTTGCTGTGTATAAGTTCCAACAATTTCCTACCCTGCAACCTGAGGTGACCATCTACCTCAATATATCGAAATGTCTACACACATAGAACAGAATACATCCATGGAAACCATCCTGATCTACTCTAATTTCCAACAGGAAGTTCTAAATTACTACTACTAGTCAACCGTAGCCCATTTTGCAGCTGTTTGTTAACGTTCCGTTAAACATGTTTATATTGAACTCGATGAGCGAATTGCTACTCAAAGTAGCACAACGTCTCCCTCTCTCTCGTTGCAGATCCGAGTTGACGAATGTCATATCCACCGATTGCAAAACGTGTGCTCCATCGTCCAGGGTTGATTGTGTTGGTTTCATCATTGGGTATCGTAAAACTGGGTAACTTTGATAGTTTTTTGAAGTATATTCTAAATATTTTTTACAATCATGAATGTTTTTCCAATTTTTTTTTTAACAAGTACTGAGGATCCTAAGTCAATTCGTTAGTAATATGTTTAACAGAAATTATTGCAAATGTACTATTTTTTTTGTCTTGTTACCGAACATCAGTTTTTTTTGCTTTGGGGTTACTTTGATAAAAGGGTTAACTACCCCATTTCTGGCCTATTAAGCACAACCCGCACTTAGTTTTTCTAAATTCTAGCGCAGTTTAGCACGAAACGGAATGTTATTATTACTGATGGCTTCCAAATTTATTTACCTTTCCGTATGTACCGTGCGTCCAATTCCGCCGAATCAATTTTTCATCGACGTTGGTTTGGATGATCGAAATACAAAGGGCAATTGATAGAATCCATTATGGATCCCAGCTACGGCTGGACATATAGCCAAGTTCTACTGACCTGTAAAACTAGTTCTGGTGACCGATGTCCAGGAGAAATCCTCTATAAATCCAGCAGTTGGTCCAGTAAGCTGTGCCCATGGTGAACCAAGCCTCCAGGAGTGGTTAATTTAAGGATTGTTCGTCAGCAGTGTTTCCACGATGGCGCTAACCCAAACGATCCTTATTGTGCGCTTTTGCCTTTGTTTCCGTCCATTAGCATCCGAACATGTGTCCTTTGACTCTCAATCCGGTTTGCAGGACCAAATATTGGGGGGAGATTTATTAAATCGACATATCAACAAAACAATCAACACTAAACACGTTAAAATTGTATATACAGTACACCGTTCGAAAATTCATGTAAATTTCTCCGAGATATAGCGCACATAAAATTAACGCTAGATTTGGCATAAATTTACGCGATATTTCGTGTAAATTTAAGCGCAATATCGCATAAATTAGCAATATTGTATGCAATCTTGTAAACGATATCGCTGTTTATGCCAAGTATAGCTCAACATTAAACGAAGGGAGATTTTACGGGATAGTTAAAATTCAGAATTTTTTTTCTGTGTAGGGTCCGACACCCGTTTGGAGCAGAGACCTGACTCCTACTACTAATGCTACCTAATATGGTTTGACTCCTGCATCCTCATATTACTCAACTTACACGAAATTCTCTAACTTCGGTTTCTACCGACCTGTATTGAGAGCTAGAGTGGATCTACAATCGGCGAATTATAATCTCCCTTTTTTGTTGAAAACCGTGGATCCAAGTATGGGAGATGACGATCTCAACCTTACTGGTGTTAATACGAGCTATTGGTGTTATTACCTACGGTACTTGTGTTGATGATGCTAGGGTAATGAAATATTTCTTCTTACTGCCAGGGTTGTAGCTCTGGGTGTAGGATACTACTTTCGAACAGATATAAATGAACTGTCCGTCTTACCCCGAATTCCTCTACTAAAGATATATGAGATTGAGTGTATGGATGTAAATTTACTTTTCATATTTGCATGATTTCCATTTGTTGTGTTATTACATTCGTATTTTGGTACGTTCTAGGATATTTATTTATTTATTTGTCGTCAATCAGTGTAGACCATTTTACAATAGTGCTGTTGCCTTACATGCTATTTTAAAACATACGTTTTATTTGAAATTGTCGGTAAATGTAGACTGCATATACAAATATCTAAAAATAAGAATTGTTTTAAACTTAACGAGATGAAATCCTAGAAGTTAGTGTTCTCCTTACTGTATCTTTAGACATCGTTAGATCTATATGCTCACAATAATTATTATACACTCTCATCATTCTATTAATTGGTCCACTTTTACCATAATTCGTTCTGTGAGGTGACAGTTGAAATACATTTCGAGTTCTTAACATGCGTGATGGTACGTAAAAATTTAATCTTGCTAATATTTTTTTTCTGAATTTACGCGTTGTGAGATAATATCATTGATAAAGGAAATCATGGAAATTTCTTTTCGTTTCTTAAGTGTTTCAATGTTTATCAACATGCAACGGGACTCATAAGAAGGAAGGGGAAAAGAGGTCCATCCTAGTTTCCTAAGAGCAAATAACAAAAACTGTTTTTGAACTGATTCCATACGATTTATATAAGTTTCATGGTATGGAGCCCAAACCACACTGCAATATTCGAGAATTGATCTCACGTAAGCTATATAAAGTGTTTTGATGGTATATGGGTCTTTAAAATGATAACTAAATCTTTTTATGAATCCCAACATATTATTTGCTTTGTGAATTGTGGTATTCACATGATCTACAAATGTCAACTTCGAGTCATGATTTACTCCTGAGTCCCTAATTTTATCGTCCATGTACAGTTTCATATCGTCAGCATATATGAGCACATTCAAACAATTTAACATAAACTTTACGTCATCCACAAATAAAATAAATAATAAAGGACCTAAATGAGATCCCTGTGGAACTCCCGAAGTAACATTAACTGGCGAAGATATTTTTCCTTTAGAGCGGACCATCTGTGTTCTTTCTGTCAAGTATGATCCAATCCATTTTAAAAGTGTACTTGTCATACCTAAACGTTTTAATTTAAAAAGAAGTAAGGGAATGTCTACTCTGTCAAAGGCCTTACTAAAGTCAGTGTATAAGGTTTCAACGGTATTACCTCTATCCATTGCTTCAATAGAAAAGTTTACAAATTCCAAAAGATTAGTAGACGTTGACCGACCTTTAAAAAAACCATGTTGATTATTTGAAATGCGATGCTTAACCTGGTTAAATATTTTCTGGTTAACAATTGCTTCAAACATTTTAGGAATGCATGACATAATTGCAATACCTCTATAGTTTTTAATATCTGACCGTTTGCCAGATTTAAATATTGGAACTAAAAATGATTTCTTCCAAATTTTTGGAAAATCACCTGTTTTGAGAGATAAATTGTAAAGCCAAAACAATGGTTTAACAAAACTTGTTGCTATTTTTTTCAATAAAAATGGAGGTATTTCATCAAGACCAGGTCCTTTGCCGGCATCGAGACTTTCAAGAGTCATAAAAATTTATTTAACAGTGATATTATTAACTGATACGTCATTTTCCCCTTCATGTAGGTAAGAAAAATAGTTCAAATCGAGAGCATTACTGGATTTCTTATATGTGTTTTGGAAAAAACGAGCAAATAGGTTACAAATATCCTCACTATCAGTGCTATCACACTCTTCAAACTGCATGCGTGATGGGAATGTACATGACTTCATGTATGTACATGAATGTACATGGGAATGTACATGAATTGTAATTCTCATATGCTGACGATATTTCTGCCTCAAGTGCTCCGCAAATTTCAACGTATTTTTCTAAATTTTGTGACGTTTTAAACTTTTTATACGCCTTGTGTGCTTTTAGCTTCCTGTTTTTAATATTTCTGATTTCTTGTGTATACCACACAGGATATTTGGAATATATGATCCAAACTTACGTAGCAACATTGATAGGACCAGTTTCCCAAACTCTTAATCAGAAATTGTAATAATTACATATTTCAGATTTAGGATTTATTTCGTCAACCGACGTATAGATATGAACCATGAAAGTTACATCAAAAGCGAGTGGGTGTCACTGTCTACTGTTCTTTTCAACGTGATCCATGGTTTGTATGATAGTGTCAGAATTATGCACAATTTCAAAAGAAATACCCTCACTTTCTGGCCCAACGTTGCGTGAATGACGGTGTTACTTCAGATGGCAGTTTTGCCTCGTTGCCAGTTGACCTTTATACGCACTTTGTGCAAAAGTGTCAGGACTTGGGATACAACTTTGAACTGCCCAGAGCACTTTTTCCTTTGTTTCCTAATCGATTCGCTTCTATATTGCACGTGCTGGGTGTGTACAAAGTGTTTGCCCACTCTTTGACGATGACTTTTGCTACTGCCTTCTGACTCAGCGTAGAAACTTTGCAAAGAAAGTAGTATATATCGCAGCAGCAGCTAAAGGACAAGTGTTTGCTCTATTAAAAAAGCATTATGCGTTTTATTCCTTTTTTGCACATAAAACCAAACACTGACTGCTCCGTCGAGCTACCCAGCATTCGTCTAGAATCTCGAACACAATGAAAAAGAAAAAGAAAACCGGGTAGTACTTCGTAGCAACTTCTGGTCTGAGCGTTACCCTGCTCGGTGTTAACGAGAGCGATCATCGTCAAAGCTATTGAAGTGTGCATGTATGAAACGTAGGGGAGGTTGGACCTTGGTGTGGGTATCATTTTACTTCCCGTTGAAACCTCATTGAGTGGCAAAAATGGGTGGGTTTATGAGCGTATTCATGCCTAAAATATAAGACAAAGCGCGAATCGTTGAGCGAGCAATTATGGTCAATTTGCATTAGCAGGGATACAATCAACAGTTATTAAATATGTATTGCCAAGGGAGAAAAGCGAATAAACTTGATTATCGAAACCAGTGATGCGAGGTGTTCGAGGGTCCATTTTGGGACTTTAAATATTGATCGTAATTCATCTCTTATTTAGCGTCCATTGATGGTGGAGGTGGTGGTGCTTTTTCGAATGGAGCCGGGCCCCGAGAAAGAAAGAACCAACACATCTAGAAGCTTGGTATTTCGAAAGAATCTTCGACCCTTGTTCTAGCAATTCCATTTCTCCGATGGAAACGGGAACCGATCCACCAACAAAAGAAAGAAGCACAGAATGAGGTCAAGCGTGAGAAACCTTTCAGTTGAGCGTGTAATAAATTTCTCGGATTTTTTGCCTTTGAATCCTTCTCAGACTATGTTGTGCAGTTGGATACAGCCGGCTCTATTCTAGGAGTGGAGCTTGAACCTATCATAATGGTTCACTCGACACCGGTTAAAATCGGTTTCGGACAGGAAGGCTTTGAGACTTTGGGGCCTCCCGATAGCCTAGTCAGTAAAGGTGCGGTATAGCAAGCTGGGGTGGTTGGATCGATATCCGTTCTGATAAAGAATTGTTTTCTGGGTGATAAATTTCTCGACGATTCTGTACATCATTATGCTTGCCTGGTACAGGCTTAGAAATTTCTTAATTGACACCCACAGTTTGACGCAGGCGTAAAGTTCCAGTTGGGACGAATAGCGTTGGCCAAAATAAATTCGATCCTAAAATCAATCGGTCAATAAGATTGTATCGGACTAATAAAAATGTCCTGCTGGATGGGAGAGTTTTTGGAATTTAAATGAGAGCAAATACTTACGTACCTAGCACATTAAGCTGGAAATGGATAGTAAAGTAAAACGAAGCTTCCACCAACAGCAGTGGACATATAAACAAGGAGTGATTGCATACTGTTAAACAGAAAACCAAATTTAGAAGAGAAATTAGTGACCATTCTGAAAAACTTCCTCTATCCATATTTAAGAAACTTTCGTCCACAATTGGGTGCATTTTAATGAACTCGAAACGGAGCCCGTCAAAGCCCGACCAAAAACGAGCATCAGCGGTCCGACCGAGTTGCTCAAATTGCAATGCTCGTTGCCTTTCCGGAGAATGCATTTGATGAGATAACAAGAAGAACATTGCTGATTCCAAAGCACTGGTATTCGAGACAAAATTAACAAACTTTTATTTCGTAATGTACAATGTTGCTGCATTTCTGGAAAACTCTATTTGCTCGTTTTTTCTGTTGGTTGGCGAGGACGAATTAAATTGACCAGTTCGGTGGGTGGCAATATTAACGCAGCATATGTTGAATTGGAACGGTTTTTTTTCAACTGGGTTCTTTAATTTTGAAAAATATATCGGTTTTCTGAGCACAGCGATATTTTTTTTTTCAAACCCACACACTTTCATCTCGGTTTTTATTTCAAGATTTAAAGCAAAATAATAACACTAAACTGACAAACTGACAGCTCGCTCCCATACAAAGTGGCACTGAGAGGTGCTAATAAGGTTATTTTTGCAAATGTTCCAGTGTACCAAATTTTAATGCAGATTACGTATATGCATTTACCTCAATACCTTTAAAGAACCCAATTCCTTTTACCCTTCTTACGAACCGCTTAAAAACCCTGCTGTCGATCTCAGTGTTAGGGTAGGATGATGCAAAACGCACCGTTTAAGCAAAATCGTCAATCGTAGTCGCTGGCGTATGGAATCTAAGATCAAGGAGAAAGTAATAGTGTATGGTTCATTACTATGTTTTCTACGAATATCGAGTGATTTTGAACTACAAAACGATGATTTTTAAGATATTTTTTAAATCGATTCCAAAATGATAGCAGGCCACAACATTTGGCAAGACATTAGCCACAACGCACCATAACATTGGAGTAAAATGCACCGTTTGATAAAGACAAACCATAACGCCTGAAAGTAGAGAATGCAAAGGCATGAGGTATTTTAAACGATTATTCATTTATGTTACATCATAAATAAGGTCTCAATAGAGGGTTAAACCACAAACGAAGTGACAGACGGAGCGGCTCGAAAACTTTGGTGACGCACCTGCTATTGCAATTTTTCAGTGTACCACATTGCAACACCACTACTACTGGATTGTACCACATGGCAACACTACTACTAGATTGAACTAGCATTTTCACCAAATGTACTAGAATGTTTTGGTTCTATCTCTTTCACTCTACTCAAAACTGAAATGCATAAAAAAATGACAAAATGATACACTCTTTGCACACTGTCAAAGAATCATTGTACACAAAATCAACTTTGTTCAAATCAAGACAAAAAACTAACCCATCTGGTGGATGATGGCACAAGCTTCCAAGAAAATTCTATTACAGTGAACCACATTATTTTAATGGATTTCTTCGCCAGTAAGTCGTCTGTCACTTCGTTTGTGGTTAAACTGTGATTCATAAAGTAAAACATCTAAAAATATACGACAAGTGAATTCGTTCCATTCTTTTGCGATATATGCTATTTAAAGCTTAATTTGTAGTTGATGATTTTAACAACTGTGCCATGTTTTGCACAAAATGCATTTTTTTAAACGATCAATAGGTCAATATATGATTTTATCCGTTACGCGGAAAATGTATCTGAGGAAAAGTTATCGTTGTTTTTCTATAAGTGGGAATTTTACACCAGGGGTGCATTATGGGCTATTCTCCCTTAGCAATCGACTTAGCTCAACGAGATCAAAACATGCCTATGTATTTTTTTTATTGTAAGGTTTAGGAAAGCTTCGAAAGCCTGGCCTGGGGATGGAGATGCACTTCTCATATTCTAAGCGAGAAAATGGTGTTAAGTGACAATCTTGTCCAGGTTTGCGCTGCATAACATTTTCAAAAAGTTGATTTGCATTGATGAATGACTTGTAAGCCATAAAAATGAGAAGTTGTCTAATTTGAATGATGAGTCTAAAACCGAGCGCGTCAACCAGTGTGCTTTTAATAGAGATTTTTTCTGAAGACCTATTGTTATGACCTTGTAACCTAGTGGTTAAAGGTGTGATTTTAGTAATCATGATGTTCAAAGTTTTAAAGCAGCACATAATAGCAGCAGTATATGCGCTTCAACGACAACTTCTATCATGCTATTATGATACTATGCACGGCTATGTGATTTTTTTTTCTTTATTTTTGTGATTTTTAGCCGTAGACTAGTTCATCACATTTGATAGTAGAAGGTCAGGCTTAGGGCCTGCCTCCAAGGAAACGTTTCAGTCTAACATTAACGTAACGTAAAACTGGCTCTGGAACAACATTTAAAAAAAAAACTTAATGTAAAATGGGAGTTACATCGGGACTGTGGTGAGGAATGGATGCGCGAACAAGGTAGAGCTCCACCGCAAGAGACAGTGCCCCAATCCGGCAGAGATACCCCGACGGCAGGAAAATAGGAAGGTGGAAGAACACGGATAGCGCAGCCAACGACGAGAGTGCTAGATTTGGTTGTACAGGTGGGCGTCCTTCAAGAAAGCAATCAGCGCAGCCAGCGTCGAGGGGTCGTTGCCAAGTAGCTCCCTGATGTTCTCTGGGAGTCGGTGTTGTTCGCGTAGCCTTTGAAACTCTGGGCAGACACACAGCACGTGTTCCACCGAGGCAGGGATGCTGCAGATTGGACAAACCTTGTGGAAGGGTGTCCCACCAAAATTGTGGGAAATCCTCGCATGGCCGGTCCGGAGTCTTGAAATGATCCGTTGGTCCTTGTACTTATGACTGTCTAGCCAGGGTCGTACGGTTTCTTTGATCTTTCTCAGGAAAGTGGTCCGCGACTGAAACCATTCCTCCTGCCAGGCTTCCATGATAATATTCGCGATCCAACGCTTGACGTCTAGGAGTGGTACGTTCCTGGTGAAGCGGGGACCAGATGGACCGGATCCCACCAGCCTGTCCGCAGCCTCATTGCCAGGAACACCGCAGTGCCCGGGAATCCACGTAAAAACGGTTGAGGGTGAGGCATATCGTGTAATGGCTTGTATCCAGGGGTGGCGCGGGGCTTCGGCTTCCAGCGCCTGGATGACGCTGTGTGAGTTCGTTAGCACAAGGATCGGTTGATCTGCAGGAGTGATGGCTGCATCAAGAATAGCAGCGGCTTCTGCGGAAAAAACGGAACACTCCTCCGGTAGACTTTGACTTGTTGCGGAGTTTGGTCCTGCCACTCCGAGTCCCACTCCAGCCCGTGATCGCGATCCGTCCGTAAAGCGAGGAACGTGCCCCGGATAGACCGACCCAAGAAGTTCTGCAACTGAACGCCTCAACGCTACAGAGTTATCTCCGGCTTGGAATCCTCTCTTAATCCGCTTATCTATTTTGATAACGTTAGATCCATGCCAGTGGACCCTGGCCACCGGGGGGAGGTCAAGGTTGGCTGCAGTGCGGAGGGCTCTGTTCCCCTCGTTGAGGAGAAAGACCCTATCATTCCCGGATGTCTTAGCAGCGAGGGCAGCGGCTTTCGTAGCAGTAGCTGCAGCAGATCGATAGCGGAAAGGGAGGACTCCGATTTCCGCACAAGCAGCGTTATGTGATGTAAACTAGGCCTAGCCACTCAACTCGGCCTATCAAGCAAATTTTTTTTTTCAGCAATTGAATAACTGATGCGGAATATGTGTTTCGTTCAGTTTTTGTCTGCGCTTAGTGCAGTCATCTTCTTTTGATGTCAGGGGCACGGTAGCCTTAGAGTTGCCGTTTTTGCTTACTGAGCAGAAGACCGTGGGTTAGAACCCAAAATTATTGAGTTGATATGATCACATCGTTTGCTTAAACCATGCTTTACAAGACGGCATCACTTTCCAATGTGAACTCAGATCTAATCCACCCGACCCACTAGCAAAAATGTCCTTTCCGTGACAACCGTGGATATGCAGAGGTGAATTCGGTCTCTAGTAGCAACTTGTGTCGAACTATCAATTCTTCGGAGAGGGACGACAACCGTAAGGACGTGGTCAGCGCCGTTATTGACCTTAAAACTAATGATTTACCAGATTTTGCACACTGAGAATTGACTGCTAATCCCAAACCCCATTTGTTCTTTGTATAAATTTCTCTAGATCTGGTCAATCCCGGAGTAGCAACCACTGAATTGAATTGTGTAATTGAGAGTTGGTACGTTCGGTTTTATTGATACTTAAAACGGACTTATATAATGAAAACCGCTTATAACACATTACAACTCTCAGGTACTAGAATGAATATGTTAATGCAGAGTTGGTAATTAAACTCGAGATTTTAATCAGCACTGACGGGTTTTGATGCTGAAAGATAAAAAATCTGTTTCTATTGTGATGAATCGAGTTTACACTTGGTAAACCATGCAATCGTTGCGGTCTATTTTATGTATTTCTTCGTGGTATCAACAATCCACAGGAATATCCAAAGTGCTGCCCTTATTATTCTGCTTTTGATTAATAATACAAAACTTTTCCTCGACGTCTAAAAATGAAGACCCAAAAAGGATTTTCTTCAAGGAAGGCAGCTTATCCTTTTCCATTATACTGCCATCGCCGACCAAAGACAGACCGGTGCGATGTGACGAAGAGATGCTGTTATGACGATGCGATGCGATGGTTCGGTTCGGTATCTGTGACTGTTTTCCACTTCTTGCGGTTGTTTCCATTTCCAGATCAGAATGTTGATCTCATTTGAATAAGTTTGGATGAATAATTCGCCATGGAAAACTGAACCTAACAGATTAAAAAGTAAAACACTGAAAAGCGAACCACAATTTCTGCCATGCAGCACATTTTCTCGCCGCAAACAGAGGCTATAACTTGACTTCGAGTCGAGTTCAGCCTTCGTCTTCGCACTCTCAGCCAATATGAAATAACTAAGATAAATAATGCACAAATAAAAAGTACTTCCACTCGGAGGTGGAGAAGTTTCCATTCAACTTTTTTGTTTCGCGGTTTACACAGTAGGGTAGTTTGGGTTGACATCTTTGTTGCTGAACTATTGCATAGATTCAAGACTTTGAAGTGACACTCTAAATCAAAATATCCATATAGTTATGTATCGGATGTCTTTTTACGATAGTGAAATATGATACGCAACTATTTTATTCAAAGTACTAAGAAAAACTGTGATTTTATTTTAAATCTTAAATTTGAGTGCATCCAAAAAAAACACATAAGATCCGGAAAAGAAACACAAGCTGCCAGGACAATTTTGACTGTGAGCGGTTGCATCTGCGGCGTTGAAAAGGAGTGTAGGAGTTTTTTTTTCTGACTACGAAACAGCATGTTAATATTTGCACTTGCTCTTTTGTTTCTATACCACAGAGGTTCGATCCTGCCAGCTGTAACCCTTTGAAAGGAAGGTGGATCTAAAAGTACTTAGTTTTCCTAGGCGACAAATGTGACTTTGAATGTGAATGTATGTGAGAACGTAGTGTGGCGCATTTTACCGAAAGTTTCCATCTTCTTGTTCGGGACCTTCACGATGCTCACTCGTTTGGTGCTCAGTAACGTTTGTGGAAAACTTCTCGACGCGAAGGCGTATAAAGAAAAGAAGTGTATTAGCTCATTCTTATTCATGAATAATTTAAGTTGGCTGAAGTATGTACATACTTTATTGTCTTTATGTGATAATGTAGAGCGTAAAATATGCATGATTCTGTTACGATAAATGCAGCCGGAATGATCAGATTTGCCCTTCGACCATTCGCGTTTACTTAGTGACACGAACGGAAGCAGCACCGCCGTAATCTTTAGCCTGAAGTGCCAAAGAAGTTTATGCGGGTGCCGAAGTTTGTCGTTCCAATAATCTGCTCGAACAATTATCGCATTAGCTTTCACCGAAAATATTCTCTACCGGTTCCAAAGTTATAAAATGCGGTATGTTGGATCCTTCTTTTGGTTTTGATTATTTTTAATTTTTAGTCATGTTTCGTTAATTTTTAATATGTTTATCGGGTAATGTTTAATTTAATGTATATTTATATATTTTTAGTCTATATTAAAGAGATACTAACTTTTTGTTGGATTTTAATGTCTACAAAATGATTTCTAATCAAATTAATCATTATAAAGAAATACAAATTCATCCAGAAAATAATACTACTAGTGACGTTATATATAAGTAGGGGCCTCATAGCCTAGTCAGTAAAGGCACGGTTTTACCAAGCCGGAGGCGGCGGGTTCGATTCCCAGTCCGGTCGAGGGAATCTTTCGGGTTGAAAATTTTCTCGACTTCCCTGGGCATAGAGTATCATTGTGCTTGCCACACAATATACAAATTCATGCATTGGTATTGACATCGAAAGCTCTCAATTAATAACAGTGGAAGTGCATTTAGAACACTAAGTTGAGAGCACGCAATAAGCTAATATGCGCTAAGCAATAAGCTTGAAATGCGAACAAGAAGAAGAAGAAGACGTTATATATAGTCACAACTCAAGAAAACTCATATTAAGATTCGATTTGTAATGAAACCCATGAATAATCCACCATTTACCACAACTTAGGCTGTATAAAGGGTGATACGGTCAAAATTTGGTCAATATCTTTCAATTTTGCATTTAAAAAACCTGAACACCCCTCATTTTGAAGGTGTGTGTGTGTAGAATGTTGCTCCTAGTTTGATTTTGGAATTCACTCTTCAGTTGTCAAAATGCCGTCCAAGCAAGAAGAGCAGCGTATCAAAATTTTGCTCGCGCATCGCGAAAATCCGAGCTACTCGCACGCAAAGTTGGCAAAATCACTAAAAGTTGCCAAATCAACCGTTACAAATGTAATTAAAGTGTTTGGGGAACGTTTGTCGACAGCCAGGAAGTCTAAATCGGAGGGAAATCGAAAACCGGAAGCCGCTGAGACGACAAAGAGAGTTGCCGGTAGTTTCAAGCGAAACCCTAACCTCTCTCTCCGAGATGCCGCAAATAAGCTGGGTGTATCGTCTACAACCGTGCATCGAGCCAAAAAACGAGCCGGACTATCCACTTACAAGAAGGTAGTGACTCCAAATCGCGATGATAAACAAAATACGACGGCCAAAGCGCGATCCCAGAGGCTGTACACGACGATGCTGACGAAGTTTGACTGCGTGGTAATGGACGACGAAACCTACGTCAAAGCCGACTACAAGCAGCTTCCGGGACAGGAGTTTTATACGGCAAAAGGAAGGGGAAAGGTAGCAGATGTTTTCAAGCACATGAAACTGTCAAAGTTCGCAAAGAAATATCTGGTTTGGCAAGTCATCTGTACATGTGGCTTGAAAAGCAGCATTTTCATAGCTTCCGGGACTGTCAACCAAGAAATTTACGTGAAAGAGTGTTTGAATAAACGTCTGCTGCCTTTCCTGAAGAAACACGGTTGTTCCGTACTGTTTTGGTCGGATTTGGCATCTTGCCATTACGGTTAAAAGGCCATGGAGTGGTACGCCGCCTACAACGTGCAGGTGGTTCCCAAGGACAAGAACCCTCCCAACACGCCAGAGGTCCACCCAATTGAGAAATACTGGGCTATTGTCAAGCGGAACCTAAAGAAGACCAAAAAAACTGCTAAGGGCGAGCAGCAGTTCAAGGCAAACTGGCTTTCTGCGGCGAAGAAGGTGGACAAGGTGGCTGTACAAAATCTGATGGCAGGGGTCAAGCGTAAGGTCCGGCAATTCGGATTTGGAAAAGCGGAAGCCTAACTGAATATTTTTCCTGAATTTTATACTAATTGAACTTGAAAAAGAAATTTAATTTGATTTTTTAAATAAACGATTTCACCGATTTACACGCGTTTTCCCTTGACCAAATTTTGACCGTATCACCCTTTAATATAATATAATTATATGAAAAAAAAAAATGTACACACCAAAAATTGGACAAAACCATTGAGCTCATATCACAGGAGTGGAACTGCGGATCAAAAAGTGGCTCCACTTGTCATTTGCGAACACTAGCGCTCCTAGCGGTAGAAGGCATCTTCTGTCTACAGTTAAGATAGGCAGCATGCAACGAAACACTTTTTGATTCACCGATTTTATTGCACTTCCCCTTCTGTTCTGTGCTCATATCCAACATTTTTTGCTCGATAATGGCTGCCAAGTGAGTTCTAACGAAAGCCCTTTTGACACTCAAGACGGATTCATTATTTACATATTTGAGTTTATGTACATGTTGTACTTGTAAGTAACGAAAAGAGGGTTTAATGATCTTATGATTCGTGAGCTTTCACTCAGAGTGAGCACTCACGAGTCGTAAAATCGCTGATTGTGACGCACTGAAAGCAATATTGACAGATTTTATGTGTCAAACACATACTTCACGTCCTCATCTTGTAACTTACAAGTTCTAATTATCACGATACCATCTCATGATTTCATAATTCAGAAAAAAAATATTCTATAGCAAGTGAGTGGAAGTAACCCTGCAAGCAAGTAGTTTTTGCTATAGCTGTGAACTCCGTAGATCACAGAATCCATGAACTGTAAAAAATTACCGTTTTATTCAGTAAATATTTTTTGTCTTTTTCAGTAATTAATGTGTTTCAAACTTTTTCTGTATTTCTATTTTAGTTTATTGATGAATAAGTCAGTAAATTCATCAAATACGTTTCATTTCTGATTCTTATTTTTTGTGTTCATTCGATTACAATATATAGAATATTTAACTATTTTTATTTGGCAACTGAGTTTTACATGTTTAGTGGCGAACTAGCAGTGATGCGGTTTTAACTAGTCCGGGTTGTGCGGTCCCCGCTTCCTGTTTGGTTTGACCAGCTGGTGGCTTTTTTGGTGTGCCGAATTACGAGCCTAAGCCTGGAGCTCAATAGCAGACAATTTTTTTTCACAATCAGTTAACCCTTTGTCTGTAACTTCATTTATTTTCACACTGCCCAAGTAACAATCCAGTAACCATTTAGCATCCACTCTGATTTATGATGGTTTTATAACGACAATGAACAATCCAATTAGTTTAAATATAACATTTAAAAGTGTAAAACATTCCTGCTTAGTAATTCAGCTTTTTGTTGTTGTAAAAACCTTTTATAGTCTTGCAAGAAAGTCAAAAACTGTCTTGTTTTAAAAATAAATTTAAAACAGTTATCAATCCCTCCTTAAAACTGTTCTGCAATTCAAGCATAAACGTCATTAGCAATTGTTTATTAATGTCTTGATTAAATACTTTATAAACGTGTTCTATCATTTTAAAAGCAACCATAAAATCATTTGGTTTTGCATTAGAGCAAAAAGCATTTATTGTTGCTTTTTAGGCTTTTTAAAGTGCACCATTAACTCCCCAATTACTCTGTTTACAAATTGAGCTTAATAGATGGTTCCTCATAATTAATAAATGCCAATTTTATGACAAGGAAATCTCATAGAATAGACGAAGTAGGATGAAAAATTCAAGTCGATTTCAGAAAAATTTACTTCCTTAGAAGAATCAGCACACCATCAACGACTGACCATCTGGCGGAGAAGAGTAAACTGAGCGGTGCCATAAAACATTGTCGAAAGTTAAAACACATACCAGCCTTCTCCAGATCTTGCGAAGTATCAACCGACAGCAAACCACTGACACTGTTCGTAAGCGGAGATTGATTATACCATTGACAGACATACAAAGCAGAACCGTTGTACTCCTTTAATAGAGTACCTCAAAAGGTACAATTTGAGGTACTAGCTTAAAGAAGTACAACGGTAGTACAACAGTGTACTTTGTATGTCTGTACAAGGTATTAGCTGGTTTCCGATCCATAGGAGCGATTTTAGAATCAAATCTTCGAAAATTTCATTCGAGCGTACATCCCTGCATCCTTGGATGGTGCACTTCTGTAACCATCCGGAAGAAGGGGATCTTTTTCGGGAACGATTGCACTTCCAGCTGTTCGACATGCGAAATGTTGTAAAACAGTATCGCAAACTATCTGAGTAACTGCTTCCAATCCATCGGAAGAAAACCGCCTGGAAGAATCCTGGATCTCACAGCGCAACTATCGAAAGATAAACAAACTTTGACGTTTAACTTTTTGCAGGCAACTTTGCCTCAATAAATGCTGCCATAAATCGGAACGGGTTAGGATCAAGCAAAATGGCTTTAGATAAATACAATTCAGCCTGCAAGTTTTCTTCATAAAAGCCATTTTAAACCCTTATTAATTTGTCAAGGAATTCTTGAAAGCAAAACAACTTTTTCACAAATGACCCATGAAAATCAACTTTTATGCCCCCGCCATGTTACAATTAGTTTGCTTGTTTTTTACAATTTTCGATTTTCAATCAATATTTTCTTAGATATAACTATATTTTGGTAAATTTAGCAATGAGCAAACATTTAAATGCGAAAATAATAAAAAGAAAGTCTCGGCCAAGCTCGATCTGAAGAATATATTTTTTTCTATGTTAAATAATTAGTCAAAACGACGTTTTACGAGGTGGGACTTAATTTTTTCGATGTTTTCACGTACATTTCACATAAAATTTAATATGGCACTTAAAACTAGGCCACTTAATGAGAACTATTGTAATAAATTTGGATATTCAACAAGATTTTTATACCATCAGTTTCTATTTTCATTATTTTTATAAGATCGGATTCATACATCCTTTTCTATCTTGATTGATGCTTTCCTAGTGGATTCAGCATGCGGCTAGGGGACATGGCTCGGAAAGGGTTTTTATTGTTGCTAAATAGCTTTTATTGTAGCTTTCAAATGGTTATCAATGCGTTCGTCATACAACCTTTTGCAGTAGATCAATCTTGAAGAGCTTCGAGAATACACCCTTCAGAACCTTCTCCAGGGTGGGCCAACTAGACATATTCTAGTCTTAATGAGGTTTTGGTGGATGCATTAATGACAAAACAGCCTTGACCAGGGTTTTATGAATGTCGTTTTATAGTTGCTTTGTAGTATTTCATAAAATTTAAAATGTTACTTGGGTGGTTTGCTGTTTTCACACAGAAATTTCCGACATCAAGTGCGCGAGGTGGAATTGAAGAGGATGACAAGTAATTTGCTTTACTGGTAGGATTAGCAATTTTGGGAATTTTTTTGATGCCTGCTCCAATCGGTGGTGGCACGAGTACTGGAGTTTAACATTTTTTCCTTAACACTTGATACTTTGCGCAATGACCGTAGAGAAGATACACAAACACAAACAGGCAAGCGGAAAAATGTCGTGACATTTCCAAACTGTTTTCTGCAGGCGACAGAACATTTCGCACAATGAAGCGGTGTGCGCGACATATATTAATTTCGTGTGGAATTTTGCTGATTTCTGGCTAATTGTAACATTGATTTGATGTTTATAGCATGGAAATATAACATAAGCAGGCATACTAACCACTCATAAGCATAAATGTTAAAATTATGCGTTTGAAAAATAATGGTCTACGACATTTTTCCTATTCTCTATCTCCGCCGTTTGCTTGTAATGAAGAAATCAGGGCAGCCTTGTTTTTGATGCTCTTGTCTTCCTGCTTATAACACTATTTTCCGTCCCATTCTACCATGTATACGTCAGGCTGGCCGTATTTAAATAAGGCTGTTGCTTACTGTCAAACGTATATGATTGATATAAGGTTGCCAGTTCCTGGTAGAAATACTCGACCGCCCA
Source organism: Ochlerotatus camptorhynchus (assembly GCF_037179485.1). NCBI lineage: Eukaryota > Metazoa > Arthropoda > Insecta > Diptera > Culicidae > Ochlerotatus > Ochlerotatus camptorhynchus. Next base: position 326,599 of record NW_027040539.1, read on the forward strand.
TGTGCTGGCTGTTTTGTTTTGCTCTGAACGATGGTTAAGCAAAAAAATGTACTGTTGCCACCTCTGCTTGCGAGCAACACTATAGTATATCAAGAGCAAATTTTCATTACGTCGAATGTAACAAAGGTAAACAAAGTCGAGCTATCAGTGTCAATCGATACTCCTGCTATTACACTATATACTGTCCGAATATAGGATCACATCCCATTTTTAAATTTATTTACCAGTCGAATTGCTTTTTGACGTAATCACCTTCCGATCAAAATAGTTTTCGATGTTACTTAAGTCACCCAATTTCTATGGAGATGCCGTTTGCCTTAAGTAACAGCACTGAGAAACCCGTGAAAAAGTGTACTTTCGTCGTTTCGCTTTCTCATTATTAAAGTGAATAAATCGAACTGTTTGTTGCTAAGATGATTTCGGTGGTCCTAAAATGATGAATGGGCTGCACGTAAGGAGACGTAATTGATAATTCTCCCGAATATCCTGGTAAATACACTTTGACTTAAGTAACAATAGGGGCCACCAAACGACGTATAATAACTTTTGACTCAAAAACCAGTATTTCTTAGCATGAAAGCTAGCGATTTGCCTTTGTATGATTAAAACCCGGCTAAATATGTTAAACATTGCTATCACTATGAGATTATATGTGTTTAATTGGAAATAGGAATAACTTTTCGGTCATCAAAACAAAACTTTATTTTTCTCGGATCGGTGCGAATGTTACTTACGACATAATGAAAATTTGCTCTTGATATGTACTACGAACCAATAACCAGTGCTGCGTGCTTTATTTCCCTTGGTTTGTTTTCAATCAATCTTGTTTTCCGCAGAGACGTTGCATAAAGACACGCAAACGAATTTCTATTAAAATGGGTAAAGTTTACCCTATTATAAAATTTCAACATCTGAGTATCCGTTATCCAGTTTCAGTTGCAGGTACGTTTACCCAGATTTGGGTAAATGCATGTTGACCCATTTTTGGGCAGGTTCAATTTTGGCCGATCTGTGTGGATTCTACCCCAATATGGGTAGTTTTGAAATAGGGTGTAGACTGAAGCAAGAAGTACCAAACGAGCAATTAAATACAAAGAGAAAAAAATACCCTAAATTTAAGTCCTTTTAACTTAATTTTGGGTAATTTTGAGTTTTGCATCCCACTGTCACTTTTTGTTGTTGTCAAAAACGGAACGAGAGATTCGAATTTCTCATGACTATCGTTCAATAAGCTACTAGTGAGTATATCAGGCATAACATTTGACAAACAAACTTTCTACGGCCCTTTACACGCGAACCAAAGTATGCCCATGCAAACCAATACCACTTTCGGAAAGGTGATAGGTGCCCCTATCCGATGATGTTGTTGGTTCGCGTATAAAGGGCCTTAGAAAGTTTGTTTACAAATGCTTTTGTGCCGTTATCAAATGTTATGCCTGATATGAGATATTCTCAAATTTGAGTCAATTGAACTTAATTTTGGCTAGAAAAAAAACTCACGAGTAAGTAATTATTTTTGCCGTAGTCAAATGTAAACTGCTATAAGCGGTTTACTGAAAATTAGCTCATTGAACGGAACATGGGAGATGAGTGAAAAGAACTTAATTTTGGGTAATTTTTCGGTTCCGTGTACACATTACTGTTCACGCTATTTTGAAACTACCCAAAAATTTGAGAACTGTACCCAGTTCGATCAAAACTAAACCTAAGCAAATTTGGGTAAACCAGTATTTACCCAAATTTGGATAAACGTGCTTGCGAAGAAATCTGGGTGAAGTTTACCCAGATGTTGACATTTGTTATCTAGGTAGACTTTATCCATTTTAATAGAAAGATTATGAGGAACCCATGAAAACCTTTAAAATACTTAAAAATAATTTCTTTAACCAGACAAAGAGAAAGAATGGCGCAATTTACTAGTATATAAGTATTTATTTATATAAATGTGTGTAAGAATGACGTACTTGGTCCTTGTGGATGCCAAACTGAACTGGATTTGACCGGAAATCTGCTTCACTAGCTTTATCGACCACAACCTCATCAGATGCGTTAGGATCTTGATGACTGTTTAAGATGAAATACGACATGGGGATATCATTTAGAACGCTGCATCGTATATTGTGGTACGATTTCAAGTGATTGTTGCACATTTTTTCGCTACCTGTAACAAACATTAGGCAGCCAGCAATGCGGCACTGAATGCCGGAATAATTATTATCCTGAAACGAAGTTTAACACATTAGAATACACTAACCAACCAGCTGCTGGTAAATTGGATTGATTGGAATGATTGGAATGATTGGAATGATTGGATTTTAAACAGTGATTATTCCAGCAATCGCAAATCGTACGCAAGAGTCGATCTTTCAATGCCGTGCCATTATAAATTTAGAATTTTTTTTTATAAGACTCAATTACCCAGAAACTGGGTGGATTCTACTCATCTACACACAACTCGTTTACCCAGATTTTGACAACTCCATACGTCATGAAATAATGGGTGCAAGCTACCCAGGCTCTGGGTAGCCTGAGAATGGCGTGCTCGCTCAATTCACCAGAAAAGAGTATTGTTCTCAATGATTAAAAAAGTGTTTAATTATTTTCACGAAATATTTGATGTCTGTTATTTATTTATTTATAGTTGATTCAATGAAATACAACATTTATTAGTGTTAAAAAACTATTTTGAATCGGAAAGTTTTATTTAGTTTTATGGTAATAAAAATGATTGCGCTGCAAGAAAATCAGTAATATATGACAACAAGTTATACTGTCATGGAGCGACTGTCATCTCTCGTATTCGCTTTATTTTTGTAAAATGTTGCCGTGCACTTCATTTTTATTCAGTTCCGGTCAAACGTTCAAATTTTCTCAACAGCATTGTGGCACTGTATGAAACTCATTTGAAGCCACTCCAAGAAACATGGTTGCCAATGGCATTGCCAAAAGATCCCACAAAAACCGTGCCGCTCTTTTGACAGAAATTTTCTTTGCGCGTCTCTATCAACGTCTCTGGTTTTCCGCCCTGAGTACCAATGCTACCGACGCTAGGGGGGCAGCAATTACACCTAGACCCTACCTATCAACCCATCAACTCATGGTCCGGGGACCAACGGCTGACCGAAGGAATTGTGTGATTAGAGATTTTATGCCTCAGAAAATCCCGACGGCGCCGTGAGAGGCAATCACGTTTACCGCTACACCACCGGTGACCCTGCAGTGCTGCGTGCTGTCAACAATTTCTATTGACGTAAGATATTGGTCTAGCACTGAATTTAACTTCCGACACTGATATTCGTAGTAAGCATGATATCAGGTGGTAGACCTTGAAATTATTATTCATATGAATATCACTCGGGAAAAATTGAAAATCTTACTTTTATCTCAATTATTTAGTTTTGTTTTGTATAACCGTTGAATTGTGTTAATATTACTGTTATGTTCTCTAAAGATTGGTACTCTATTGGCTGGTGTATATAAACAAGGTTTACAGGCCAAACTTAGAGTATCGGTGGTCCTTTTACGATGTCAATGTCATGTGCGCAATGACATTGAGACGAATGATATAGACATTGTAACTGTGTGAACTGATACTGACATCATGTGGCTAGTGAAATTCAGTATTTTGTAGGTATATTGATATTTTTCAGTACAGCCGATAACAGCCAAAAATGTAATCAAACCATATTTTGCCCCATATAGAGAAAGCAGTCCACAAACTACTCAAAAAACACGAAAAAGTAGAAGAAAACATCAGGTCAAATCATCAAAAATCCAACTCTTTGATGCATCTGGCTGGTACGCCTTGCACCAAAACTACGAATTATTTTGTTTTCATATGCAAAACTTACTGATTCTGTAGTTTTTAGTCACGGCTGAATAATTTGAAATTCATCCGACTGTAAACAATGAACAAAAAGAAGACCAAAAAGGTGGATTCCGATCTGAGCGATATTTCGCCCGCGGGCGAAATTTTGCGAAGGTACGAGAGATTGAGAAGTACTAGTTGTCTCTCTCATTCCAACGCTCTCTTATTTGCTCCACTCCGCTCATGCACGCAGAGATCTGAATAAAGGGTGTACCCTTTAAAATCTGCACACACTCAAATTGCTTTTGATCCATTGGGTAAAATCAATTGAAATTTAACAGAGTTCAATTTGTATTTGTATTTCATCAGGTGCGCAAAAGCTTTAAAAATGGCGACGAAAGAACAGAGAATAAGGATCTGTCGCATCGTGCCATCGAAAAAAGGAGTTGGGGATCGCGAATTCCTCGGTGTCTGGTATCATAAACCGGTTCGAAGAACGTCTTACTGTTGATCGGAAGTGAAGATCCAGATAAAAAAAGCCGTCAGGTCAACGAAAACGATCACAAACGCGTGGTTGGGGACTTTAAACGGAAACCGGACGCCTCAGTACGAGATGTGGCTAAAAAGTTACATGTGAGCAAGACTTTCGTGCAGAATACCAAAACTCGAGCTGGAATGCGTACGTTTAAGGTTCTGAAGTCCCCATACCGTGACGAGAAACAGAATACGGTCGCAAAAGGCCTTTGCCCGGAAGTTGTACGACCAGAAGTTAACGAAATCACACTGCTGCGTAATGGATGACGAGACATATGTGAAGGCGGACTTCAACCAGATTCCAGGAAACCTGTATGTGACTGCCAAAGATAAATTTGATGTTTTCGAGAACCTCCGGACACAGAAGATGTCGAAGTTCGCCAAGAAGTTCTTAATTTGGCAAGCGATTTGTACTTGCGGAAAGCGGAGTACACCTTTCGTTACTGCAAGCACTATGAATGGACAGGTGTGTTTGGAAGAGTGTCTCCAAAAGCGGTTCTCCCTCTCCTGAAGGCTCACGACTGTCCGACGATCTTCTGGCCGGATTTGGCATCATGCCAATACACGAAGGACGTGCTAGAGTGGTATAAGGCGAATTATGTCGATTTCGTGCCGAAAGATCTGAACCCCCCAAACTCTCCGGAACTGCGCCCAATAGATAAATACTGGGCCATTATGAAGGAGCACCTTCTTAAACGATCTAAAGTGGTGAATAATGTAGAATAAATTAAGAAAGCATGGGCTAATATGCAAAAACTGTCGATTCTGAGGTCGTGCAGAACCTTATGGCTGGGGTTAAGGCCAAGGTTCGCGCATTTGGATATAAAGGCGAAATAAATTGAATAAATTATGCCAAAATTAACTTTAATTGTTTCTTTTTACTCCCTGAAAATCTGGTGATAATCGGTAAAAAACTCGAATTTTGAGAATGAATTTTGTGTGTGCGGATTTAAAATGGAACACTATTTACACAAAAAAGCTCCGAGCGTAATTCCACTCTCACAAAATTTGCGAATGAAAAACCACGGCGGAACAACAAACAAAAAAATCTAGGGTGTATTTCTACGACTTGTCACCTGCGTTAGCATTTCAAATGATGGAAGATTCGGGGGTAGCAACATGTAAGAAAATTAGATGAGCGTATGATGTATATTTCTCACTTTCAAGACAAAAAAAAAACACTTTTTTTAGTGATGCACGATGTTAGATTATACTATTAATTATGTGTCCAGAGAAAGGAAAGTCGTGAAATTGGAGATAATTTTTGTTCATCAAAATTTGGAAGAGGTTTTTCTCGATATGGCTATATTGGAACTCCGCTCTTTTCTAATGTTAGTCTAATGTTAGTGGAGCGGGAATCGAACCCTCACTTCGTGGGAACACAATACGCCTGAACGAAGAGTGATGCCGCTAACCACTCGACCACAAAGCCCACAAATCATATAAACTCCTCCCCCTCTGCTGTTCGCCTTCCAGAGTAAATGGGAACCCTGAAGAGGGAGCTGGTTTTCAAGATCTAATCATGTCCTTGATTTATGACAACCATCAGTCTCACACGTAAATGTAGAAGGATGATTTGCGTATGATTGATGAAAATAAAATAATTGATACATGTACATTTTCTTGAAATTACGCCTGTAAATGGTGGAAGGTCCTTGTAGCTCTCAAATCAAAATATAATAAAGTCAATTGACTATAGTATGCAACATCCCGTAGACAAGTAGGGAAATTTTATGGAGCGGGAATGGAATGCGGACTTCGTGCACACGTAACACATCCAAAAGACACCTAACGCCACTCAGCTCAGCCATGAAGCCAACAAAACTAAACACTATCAAATCTCACCTGAATTCACTGGTGAACTTACCATAACTGGTACACCTATCCTAAATATAGCTGAAATTGGGAAATATTTGTACTTTTTAACTCTATTTAAAAGAGGCAAACAAAATGGATTTTCTTTCAGGTGCGAAAGAAAAAAAAATAGTTAAACTTTTATTAAAAAAAATATTTTTGTTTTATTCAACTGAAATTTAAAATATAAAAATATGTACAATATAATTTTCATGAATTACCTAACTAATATATAACTACACTATTCAATTTTTATTTTCCATTACCAATTTATACTTATTTTTCTCTGTGTACGAGTTTGATTCACGACCAGTTTTATAACTTCCTTTTTATGTATCATTAAAATTGAATTTGCTTGTTTTTTTTTCTTCTGTCATGCTTTTTATGTTTTGTTTGAATTGTATAACAGTATTCATCGATATTCGCACTCATTCATACGGTTGCATTTCGGTTCACAATTTCAATCAACCAATCTCATCAAGTGATCTTCTGTCCTATTATCTCTCTCGCTTTCTTTCTGTCGCACTCGTGCACACACGGGCATCCCTACACTATAGTATGTTTTTTGTTCTGTCTGTATTAATCCTCCAATTTATTACTTGCTCTATTTGTTTCGCTCTCCAACTCTGCCTGTATTGTTGCGTATGGGAATTGTTTTCATTGTATCATTCGTACTGTTGTCAGCACATACACTGGAATTGCGTTCTTTTTTTATGAATCTCAAGTTTTCAGCTTTGTTTAACTGAAGTGGACGTTCGCTTTGCTTTGTATTGGTTTGCGTGTTTTTCTTTTTACTGCCGCGGTACTACGTTTGACATTGCTTGTATTTTTTTCTCATGCGTTTTTGTTATTCAAATAATTGGGAACAAGCACATTCCATGTTCGATAAATTTTGAACGTTGCGTGATTTGCTCGCAATTTTCCAGGAAAATACAAACATAACGGGATTGGCGTGTATCATTTTTATGACTTTTTCTCGTTTTTTAATTCTTCTGTGAAATTGTGGGATCAAGTGGATCCTCAACGTACAACGTTCGCTTTCACTTTCCGGTGGCTTGTGGCAATTCATCTCTGTGCTTGGGTTTTTACTTTTTCCCAAGTTCGATTTTTGGCTTCATTTGCAGCACAAACAAGCTGTAGCTGTAGCTGGAAACTATTTGTCATTGCATGCTCTTGGCCTCACCAGGCGTTGGGACTGGGTTGGTGGACTGTTTTTTTTATGTTTCAGTTGAACGTAGTGAAATTCTGGCACTCAATGAGAGGCCATAAATTGTACAAGTCCGTCGAACTGAATGTTTAGTGACCTTCTATTGAGCGGCTTACTGGTAGCAGTGCTATTATTTGAAGTACAAATGAACTGATAATGGGCTGTTGCGTGTGTGTGCTTTTTTTTTTGTTGATTCAAACGGGACACTCATGTTTGTAGACTATAAGTAGTGTTGAAGTGTCAGATTTAATCATCGAAGATTTATGTACGATGAATTGTGTCATGGAATTGTCAATCAATGAATGGCTACCATGGAAGAATGATGATAAAACTATCGCTCACCCTTTTCTTGAGAAGCAGAAACAAAAATCAACTAGATACCATTAAGTTTTTCACAATTAGCTTGTGAAGCAATGCTGCTATAGAATTAATCTAACTGATCATTGCAGTAAGAACAGGAAGGCAAAAGGTTAGTTATAACATTACTGTTTTGATAACACTTTGCTTGTGTGCCAGATGCCATTAGAGAAACAGTACCAAATACAAAATTTTAGGTTGTGTACCATTTGGAAAATTTTCACTTAAATTTGACACTTCGAAAATAAATTAAGATGTTTGAAAATCCCGCTGTTGTTGATCGACCAATCGAAATCGAAAAAAGTGTTTGTCAAAATTGATTGCTTGTCTGTCAGAAATATGTCTGTTGGAAAAGCAGGTTTATTTGAAAATTTTCCATCGGTCAAATTTAAGTGAAAATTCACCAAAGGGAACACACCCTTGATAACCCAAATAGGGAAATATTTGTTTCTAGTCAGCATTTTTGTCATGTACACAGGTATCTTGTTGTTGTGTGGAAAAACCCTGAGAAACATGAAAGTGAATCCACTAGGCTTTAAGACATGAATCCACAGAGAAAAAACACCAATGAGAGAGAATTTCAAGAAATACTCCGAGGAATTCATTAGCAATTCTATTACCAATCTAGACAACTCAAGTAGGTACGACATCTCGGTGAAAATGGCTCTTGTAATCAACCCGCCTGGAACTAGTCCTATAGGCGTGCAGTGGGTAAGGTAGATCGACCAGGTGGAAGGTGACCTTCGGAGATTTTGCAGATAGTGGAACAAGCGACATTTAGCTATGGATCGAGTGGAATGAATACGACTTCTACGTACAGCTAAGGACAATCACCGAACCTGCTAATGGATCAGTGTTTTTCTTATATAGACATTAAATTGGATCTGTTAGCGAAGAATACTGGACCCTTCCTAAAAGTTCCCCAGTCATCTCAAACTTTGGATACCCATTCGTTAAACTCTGTGACCTGCACTGAACGTTCAACAAACTTATCATTTCACTCTGTTTGTATGGGTAGTACATACAACAGAAACGGCCAAAAATGGAAAAGTTTGTTATCAAAAGAGCAACACTACTCCCGAAAAGGTGGAAATTAAAAATCCAATAATGATTTACTGTCTGAGTATGCGTATACTTCTATCAATGCACAGTGGTCCAGTATGGAAATTGACGTTCGGTGTTAATTTTAATAACTTAAAAAGCTTTTTATTTTGGCTTATTTTAAAAGTAGGGATTTTTTTAATTGATATTCAAAATCTAACATTCTTATTTTTAAAACAGACTCTAATTATTCGGAAAATTTGCAGTAGAGATGATTGCAAGCGACTTGATTGAATGTTATTTTTTAAATCTCTTTACGATCTCATTTTAGAGCAATTTATGTGAAATGCCTTGGGGTGTTCCAGAAAAATGTTTAAGAGCAAGAGCTAACTTTTTTGTTGCATAATATTTCCTGAAAAAGTCCAAGATAGCTTATAGAACTTATAAAAATGTACATTTTAGTTGAATCAATTAAAAACAATGTCTTAACTAGCAACGTTACAGGATAGAATAAATGATTCTTCAATAATTGTACATAATTGTAGCTACAGATTTGCCGGAAATCATGTGTCATTATTTTTAAAAATAAGAAAGTTAGTTTTTGACTATCAATTAATTTGAGGAACACCCTAACTTGGAAAACGACAAAAAGAAGGAGAATTTTAAGCAAAAAAGTTTACCGAAGACACCAAATATCTTTAACATACGACAAAAGCTCTAGCACTTTTGTCCTGCAAAATTCCCATCTTGTATTACTGTGCACTGAGGAGAATGTATCATCGGAGGATTGGATGGAAGGTGTCATGAGTCCAACTTACAAAAAGTTGGATTGCTGCAACAATGCTGAGCATCACCTAAAAGGTTCTCTCTTAAATACTATGCCTCCATCTCCATCTACCAATAGAAATAGAATTCTCGAGGCAAAACCAAACGGGATTCATGGGTGCCAGATCTACCATAGACCACACTTTCACGATTTGTTCGATCTGAAGAAATGTCGTCAATACGTGCTCACATATCATTAGATCGTTGATTTCAAATCGGTAAACGACACAATTAATCGAGACTGCCTATGGCAAACTATGCACGAATACGGGTTTCCGGATAAACTGACGCGATTGATCAAGGTGACGGGGAACCGAGTGATATGCGTTGTGGAGTCCCATCAAATTGTGAAGATGTTACGGCAAGTATATGGACTTTAATCACCGACGAACCGACATGCGACAGGAGCATTTCGTTTGTCCACAATTCGAATTGTCAAACGAGCGATTCGAACTTTTAAACGGGCGATCAGATCTGTCAAATGAGGTGAGACGCAAACCAACCCTAATAAAAAATAACCATAAACGAACGATAACCCAAATCATCGAACTATTCAACAAATGGTTTGGATGATACTCAGAACACGTCGTTAAGCAAATTAACCATACAATTTTTATTAGGGAAGGCAAAATAAATTATACGTGGGTTCGTGTATTTGCTCATGGTATGACGCGATCGGATGAGTAGATGTCGGTAGTGTTTAACGTATTTTAAATATGGCGTCTTGGGCACGAATTTGAAAGTAGCTAATATGAGCTGGCACGTCGGTTTGTCGGTGCTTTAATGTTTGTTGATTAACATCGTATTGGTAGATCTTGTCATATACGCATCGAACACAAAAAAGCAAGAGAATGTTAAGGCTGGCGCACAATTTATAAGTTTCCGGGTTTTTTGACAGATAATGCATGGGCTAACTATCAAAAAACTTGAAAAATTATCCATTGTGCGCCGACCTTTAGCCTCCCACCGCAAGTTCGGATTTACGGCGATGAGATCGAAGTGGCCGATGAGTTTGTGTATATTCAAGGATAGATTTTAGGTAGGAAACCGTATCTATTTAGCATTTAGAAATTGGAAGTTGGAAGTCTACAACTTTTTTTTTTTTTTTCTACTGGAAAGTGTTTAGCACCATCTACGGTGGAGTACTGATGGAAGACGGAACGTTTGAACCACAAACTGCACTGGCTGCTGGCAGAACCAACCCTCGTCCAAACCGTAAGCATCTGGGGACTACGGTGGGGTGGGCTGGGTAGGTTGTTAGCATGCCGGACAAAAACCTGGTGAAAATGATTGGAGCTAGACGCAGAAGCCACAGCGAGCAAGGTGGATCGACCAGGTGTAAAGTGGCCTGCGGAACCTTCACAGGCAGCGGAGCTAGCAACGAACCCTTCATTAGCAGCACTGGTGATCCATAACATATTTAAGCTCCAACCATGTAACATTCAATGCGGTAAGGTGGCAACAAATGTAGTGTCATCAAATCTAATGGACAATTTAAAAAAAAATTAATTGTTTTCAAATTGACGAGCACAATTTGCGTGAATCAGGCTTTCTTATAACGTTACCTAGAAAACTTTATCTATTTTCCGCAACGCAGCGCGACATGTATCATGCTTAATCATAGAGGAAAAGTAGGAGCTGTCAAATTAGCACCAGAGCACCCAGAAAAATTTGGCTTCACTCGAGTTGTTCGCGATGACAGGCATTGCAATCCTATGCTAGCAACATGCAACCATGGATCGAGTGGAATGGAGACGACTCTTATGTACAACGCCGGTCAGCCTTAGCCTTAGCCTGAATAGTATGATAAGTAATGTTAATTTATTGTTTTAGATTTTGGGAGCTTAATGTTTGTGAAATTATTTTTCAATGATTTGGTGATGCCGAACATTTTTTTGTTTATTTACTGAGGAGAATCAAATCAGTAGATTCTGTTCTAAATCTAACTTAAACTTGTAATTGGCTTTATATCATTTGATATAATTTGGCATTGAAAATAACCATCCAAACTCATTAATTTATTTAAATAAAAAATCCTATCTAGCTTTCCTCCTCTGACGCAACTCTTCATCGACGTGGAAATCCTAGATCACAAGCAATTTGTTTTCCGTGTAGCACCATTGAACAACACACGTCTCTATTTCACTCGCCCGTTAAATCGTTCATAACTCAGACCCTTGATTTTTCTCATCCAACTCCATTCCGCTTGGTTGATATGTTTCCCCACAATGATACCGTACCAGTACGAGCACCACCGCTTAGTCAAACTAAACGATGTACTCAATTGATGGCCAACATTTTCCGCGCTTGACTAACATCATCATTTTTTTTTCGTATATTAGATTGTACACACACCAGCTCACAGATTGAGAATCATTGCATGTGCTCGGAGTGTCCTCTCGGATGATTTCTGAAATTTTGGGACCAGAACGTGAAACAGAAGATGGGGAGCATTACCATCATGTAGGCCGTTGGCTAGTACTAAACAGAGAGCTCCACCCAAAACCATAAATGCAAGACTTACAATTTATTGTCCACGACGTGAAATTCAGTGTCGATAATAATCGATAAATATTCCAGTATACACGCTTTTTTATTTGGACTGTAACGTACACTACCAATAAGTCTCTGACCACAGGAGGCCGATGACGCAACTGGAAGTGTTGTTTGCTCGCTTCCCTTATTCTAGCGACCTACTTTGATTTTACACACGTGATAACACGGATCGGCAGCTGGTATGCATCGTTTGATTTCGATTTTTTATGCTAGTATTGTGGTAGCATTTAACGCTTTTTTTTTGTATTCGGTTTGTTTCTTACTCAATTGTGATTTCTTTTTTTTTCTGCCAAAAAACGGCGATGAGTGATCGGTGATAACGATGAAGGGAACGAAGTTTTTCTCTTTCTCTTCTACAGTACTTTGAAATATCTCAGTCGATGTACGTTGTGAGCAAATGTCCAGGATCGTACCAAATCTCACCTATACACATTGTGGCTGAACGCGTTTCTCGTTTTTTTTTGTATGTGACCTTTTTTTTGCTTCCGGTATGTTGTATATGATTTTCAAATTTATTAACTTAGATAAATTCTCTTAACTAGTACATGTGACAGCTTAGCTGAGCGTAGATAACCAAAACGAGTAACATAACAAATGACCTATGCTGCAGTAAAATATAGATGTTCCTCTGCTTAACCATTGATATACTGTCTGAAAAAAAGGGACAAAGAGCAGTAGAGGGAAAAGAAAAAAAGATGCAGTTTAGTAGTGATGGAAACACATTAATTTCGTAGCAAAATGTGCACATAAATTTCTGCATTCGGAGCATCGGATCAACCAAGTCAAAAGCACACATTCCCACAGAACTCAAACTCAGACACATGAACCGTAGAGCCACAATGAAACCCAGCACAGAAGTTGTCGGTGTTCTAGTCTCTGGAGTGACCACGTTTCGGGAACAGTTCAATATATCTTCACTATATTGCTATCGCCGCTTGGCCGCTCACAGTATGGTGGGTTCTCACAAAACCGTGACGCGATAAAAGTCACAGTTGCACTTCCATGTTTGATATTGGCTATCTGGGGGCACGTCCTTCGAATGTTTCTTGTTCCATACTACATGCCCTGTTCCATTGCTTTCAATTTGCAGAGATATGAAAGTTATGATTTCTAAGGTATACTCTGTTGGTACCTATTTAACTACATATGAGGATTTTTGATAAATACACTACCGCTCAAAAGAATATCTTATACTGTGTTGAAGTGTTCGACGGTGAGTTTCTGCAATAATCAGTTTCGGCTTGGCAATCTGGAAATCACTCATCAGAACAAATTAATTTGTTATAATTTGTCGCTACATTTCGGCTCTGATGAGAGTCTTCTTCAGATGAAACTGAGGGGAATTTTATTTTAAGAATTAATTGTTTCACATTTTATAAATGTCTGTACTCACAATTGTTGGATATGTTCTTTGTCTAGATACTGTTTGAAGTCTAACGTCTATTTGTTTGCTGGTAAGTTTTTGTACATAGCGGTTTTTAGTTGGATTATTAAAAGTTATATTGAATTTTGTTGTTGATTTTTGTGTGATTTGTGGCGGGTTAATATTTGCGGTTGTCCACTGTTCGAGGGTTATGGTGGTTTTGGTGAAATGGTGGGAACAGGTATTATAGTTGAGCTTTTCAGTTGGATTTAGGTGGACATAATTGACATTGCTGTTGGGCGTTGATGGATTTGGCTTTTGGTGAGTGTAAGATCCCTGCGTAATCTGTGTTCAAATTGTCTACGTCTGTTCGTCTATTGACTGTATTGGGTGTACTATATATGTGGCACATTTCAAGGGATACAAGTGTATTTTTGTTGTTGCTTTGATCAACTATTGCTGTTTTCTCCAAATTGAATCTGTGCTCGTGCACACTTAGTAAAATTCATGTTAGTTTAGATGCTCTGAGACTGATATATACGAGCGTCAATTTTGACATAACATTGAGTCATAACAGACGCGAAATTCAATTCAATCGAACGTAATTTTCGTCAAGTATTGAACTTTGCAGTCTCCGAGCCCTTAATTTTACATGACATGTGTGTTTACGTCTCATACTTTATGTCAAAGATGGATTCCGTCCCGTGTAAAATTAGTTATTTCTAAGTATGTGGGTTTTTTTTCCTCTTTTCGGGACATAACACCACTGTGGCCAGTAATTTGATCTATTGTAGTATATCCCTTGTCCTTAGTTTAGTGCATGTCGTATTACTCCTTCACTATTGAGAAATGATGAAGTATTCGATTTCGATACAGTTCTCATTCTTGCCTCCATCGTAAGGAACCGTTTCTAATTGAAAGGTCCCGCTATTTATAAACTTCGGTATGTTGGAACACCCTCCAAAGGCGCGCCCCTTTGTCAGTCAAAATTGGATTCCTTAGCAACAAAATTAAGGAATGACACCGATAATGACCATGCATCAGAACCATAGTCTTAACCACTTCAAACTAGGGAACAACGAATAGAAGATTAGGAATCACATAGATGAAGACTAACTAACTCATTTTTTTCCTTGTTTCAAGATCATCCTCGGTGGACAAAGCTGAGCTGAGTCACTATCAACAAGGCATAAACAGTAACAAGGACTAAGATGTGTTCCTTTGATTACTGAAAAATCCTGTTCCCCTAGTTTGAAGTAGTCAAGACTAGGAATCGATGGTAGATCTCACATCCCGTAACGTACCACGAAAAGATGATCTACCCACGTTACGGGGTGTGCTCGTGGGTTATACAGTGTTCGATCATAGCTGTTTTGTTTGTTACATCAGCTAATTGTGTTTCATCTGCGCCGGATGATAGTATGGTGTTTAGTTTGTTTACAAGTGATTGGTGTCCCGATAATCGTTGGTCTAGTTTGTTTTGGGTCATGCCTATGTAACAGCAATTAAAATTGTTGCATGGCATGTTGTATATAATATTGTTAATATCTTTTTTGTTTTTAGGATCCTTGACTTTGGTGTGGAATTTCTCTACCGTGTTGTGTTGAGAAGCAGCTATTTTTACCTGTGGGTTGTCTTTTTTGAGCAGTTTGGTGATGCATTCGGTGAGACCAGATACATACGGGAAAGATTTGTATTTGAATTCCAGTTGTGGTGTTGTTGTTGTTTGCAGGTTTGGTGTTGGAGCTGTCACAGCTGGATCATTCTACGGTTGGTTATCAGTGTTGGATGTTGGGTTGCTCGTGAATGATGCATTCGCAGCTGTATTGGCAGATGGTGGAGTGGAAGGTTGCGTGCTGGCAGATGGTTGGCTGGGGGGTGGTAGGCTGGCAGATGGTCAGCTGGAAGTTGATGGTACACTTTTGGATGCGTTGCGTTTATGTTTATACATATTTATGAGTCTGTTGACTAATGTTTTTGGGTATCTATTTGCTGATAGTTGATTGTGAATGATCTGGTTGACATCTTGTTGCGCTTTTTCATTTGTTGTGAGTGACGATACTCGGTGAATCATATTTGTAGCTGCATTTATCTTCTGCTTGTACTGGTGGAACGATTGGTAGTTGAGCATTCTGCCTGATGCGATTGGTTTGATGTACCAGGTTATGCGAAGAGAACAATCTTCGTTCCTTATTACGGTGGAGTCCAGATAGAGGAGTTTGCCTTTAACTTCTATTTCGGTGGTGAATTGCAGTATGGTCTCTTTTCAGTTGAAGGCTTCCAGTACGGTCTCCAGTACATCTTTTGGTATGATAGCAAATAAATCGTCTGCATACTTTCGTAAAAAGGGGATTTCTAACGGTACATCGTTAAAAGCCCTTTTGATTACTGACTCGAGGACTATGTCGGCTAATATCGGTGATAGAGGACTTCCCATGGGATCCTCGAGACGTTGGTGAAGAGGGAGACTACATCTAGGGATACCATTGTGTGGTTAGTTGGAATGGTGATTGTAGGGTAGAGCACTTCTTCGTCGTAATCGCCCATTTCCGTTCTATCGATCAGAAAATATCAATAATATCAATGATTTCACCGTGCACAAATCATTAATACAGTGCCAACATTTCAAAGGGGCGTAATTGCATTTGTAAACAATGGCTTCAGCTATCTATTTCTCACTCATAAAAAATAATTATATCAACAGGTAGAGAAATGTTTCCTCTACTAGCAAGCATTATTATCTTAGAGGGGTGAGCGTTTATTGGTGAGAAATGAAGCCATTGTTTACAAAAGCAATTACGCCCCTTTGAAATGTTGACACGCTCATTGTTCTCAAATCAAGAGAAGCGCTCCTAGCGAATCCCTTTTCTCTACGTTTATCCGTAGGACGAAGAAAATCTAATGATGTTTCAATGCGTTAGGACGGAATTGAAACTCGTAGGACGAATTTAGAATCAAGAAGCAGTATTAGATTTTAAACAATATCTCAACAATTTGTGACTCTTTATCAAATCCAACAGTACGTTCGGAAAGGCGAATAAATTTAGAAGTCATCTTAGACAGAAATATACCATTTTTTGTTCAGACCCGTTCAAAACAGAGAGGAAAAACGCGGGTTGTGCTTAGTAGGACGGAAATTAGATTAAAAACCCTGGATACTTTTTCGCTGAATTGTAGAGAACTGGCGATGTTGTAGTTACTTTTGAGTGAATTGCTCAGGATGCCTGCAACAAACTAGCATAGGTTGTAGGTCGGGACTGTGTGGTTTGGAACAACAGGTCGGAGTGGGAGGTCATTTTTATGCACTTTCGGTTGACCATATATTCTGGGACAGGTTGCGTTGTATGTGGTGATCCATCGGTTTTCATTATGGGTGGTCAGTTTGAGGTTTTGCACGATTTTGGCAATTTGGTTGTTCTTCGTTTGCGTTCTCGAGGTGGGGTCTCTAGGGATGATTTCATACGTGGTTTCGTCGCTGACTAGCCTAGACATCTTTTGTTCGTAGTCTTCTAGGTACATGATTACTGTAAGGTTGCCCTTGTCAGCTAACAGCACACATAGTTCTGGGTTTGATTTTAGGAACTTTTTCGTAGTTTTTTCAGCAGCTTGGCAAACAACGGTTATCGGGTGGTTACGGCTGGGTTGTGCGTTGAAACCGTGCAGGTAGTTGAGGATGATATTTGTTGCTTGACATCTATTGGAATCCTGTGTGTTCTTTTGAGTAATTTTGAGTAATAGGTTGGTCCACCATTGTCGGAATGCTTTTCCGTAAAGCATCCAGAGTTTTGCTGAATGTTTTTATTTTATGAAATGTTTGTTTTATATCGATTTTTAGTATTGCTTTTTTGAACTTATATATTATGTTGTTCAGTTTGTTCAAATAAGGACACATTTCAACCCTTGTATAATATGCTGTGGAAAAACTCCCTTCTTTTTGCACGACACTAGAAAGGTTTTCCTGCTGAGCATGTTGGCTAGTTTCCTATTCGTTTGGGAATAGTCTTTAATAGCTTTAATCGCTTGGGCTTACCAGTAGTTACCATGTATATCGGCCACTTTGATTTACATTGTATTAATATTAACCTGCCACAAATTACATAAAAAAATCAACTACAAAATTCTGTATATCATTGAATAATCCAACTAAAACCCGTCACGTACAAAAACTTACCAACAAACAAATAGACGTTAGACTTCAAACAGTATCTAGACAAAGAACATATCCAACAATTGTGAGTACAGACATTTATAAAATGTGAAACAATTAATTCTTAAAATAAAATTCCCCTCAGTTTCTTCTGAAGAAGACTCTCATCAGAGCCGAAATGTAGGGACAAATTATAACAAATTAATTTGTTCTGATGAGAGATTGCCAGACTGTCAAGCAGAAACTGATTATTGCTGAAATCACATCGATGTAAAAATGTTAGTTATCAATGATTGCAAGTTCCACGAGTAATAGAGTAAGATATTCTAATTGATTTAGAAAGTAATTGCATCAATGTGATTTTAAATTTATGACGGTGAAAGATCCACATCGATCACTTACATTTTCTTTATCAGTAGGCTGGTTCGTGGCTGGTTCGCCTCCATCTTCATAGATCATCAACTTTTCAGCGCCACATTGCACAGTGGGAAAACTTGAGGCAAAAGCTCGGTTAAAAAAAATTGTTTAAATCGTATCGTGGGTCCATATTTTGCGTAAAAAATATTATATTAAAAAATAAATTATCCCAAAATATTTTTTAAGGATTTTGCGTAGCAAATATCATGTTAAATTGAAAACAATAATGTCATTAATTGCTGTGATGTTGTCTAGGCTTGTTTTAATGTCAATTCTCATTTTTGGCGCTGTAGGCCAAGACAAAATCTATATCCTTGGGGGACTCTTAAATATAACCGATAAAATCTATGTTCATGAAAATTATCAATATTTAAGTAGAATCATAAAGTTAAGCAATATGTTTTCAAGGTCTTCAAAAACCTTTTCAGCTACTTTTAATAACACATTGTTGCAATTGGGCGTATTTTAATTATGTGTATCATAACATTAATTACAAAGTTAAATACTGATTAAGTAACATAATGCATTAAGAAGTAAACAAAGCTTATAACGGATAAACGTAATTTGATTGTACAAAGTGTTAGTTTATATCGATAAGGCTAAGAACAAATTATGCTACTAAAATAAACTATCATATTTACTGAATTCAATAATAAAAATCAAAGTGTCATGTTGGAAGATCAAAATGTTCAAAAATATAATATTTTCATCTAATTTTTATCTTCAAAGCTATGTCAGTAGTCGAAAGCAGTAATGAATAAACCCTCTTGCGGTTTTTCAAGCAAAATCCACTATGAACTATAGCTTGCTCGGAAAGGTAGAAAGAACAACAATTGTTTTTGCAAGCTGCTTCATAATATACGACAGGTAAGTAAAAAGTAATGTTTTGTGTTATGTAATTTCACCGCTCCGATCAAGCTATGTCGTCAACCGTGTTTATTGCAACAAAGATTGCACGCAATATATCGTTTTCCTTCTACTATTCTGATCAAGCTTTATTGCAGAGAGTTTATTGTGATAGTCGTTGCAATCGTTTTTCATTATTATTGGTTGCTTTCTGTGTTTGAAATCACTAATTTGGGGATTAAACCTATCTGAAAACATTTATTATAAAAAAAATAATTATATTGATCTCATCCGGACATGTTCAAGGTGCACTGAAAAAGTGGCCAACACATAACATGAGCTACCATGAAACATTCAAACATAAAACTTCATAAACAAGATCATTTGCAACATTGTTCTACAATTCATTCAAAATCTCCTTTTGAGAGAACAAACTCATGTGCGAATGTGCAAAGCCGATATATTGAACCACCCTTTTCAGTTTGAAAAAGCCGTGTAAATTTCTGTCACTATGATGCACATAAATGGGTTGTCATATAGCATACAAATTTACATTAAAGATCCTGTAAAGTTATGAGAAATTTCATGAAATATTCCAAATATTGATACAACTGTCCATCTTTGTAAGCAACATTTCGTGCAAGTTTAGAGCTTACGTAAAAAAGATGTTTACATGCATGAATGTTTGCATGCATGATGGATGACATCACGAGTAAAATTCAGTACTTATAATTGAACCGTGGAACAAGTTCCTCATTGTGTGTTTTTAGCTGCGTTTAAAAAGTTTATGCTGATCGAATATCTGGTTCCAAAGATATGACCGAAAAAGTTAAATTATGTAAGAAAAATAGTGATACTCACTCACTTTTCTCTACGATGGCTGAACCGGCTGGTGAAATAACATTAAAAATAGGTACATTGTGTACATGTGAATCAACGACAACTATACAGCAAAACAATCTTATTTTTAATTGTGATGTAAACATTCATTCACGTAAACTTGTATTTCATTTCACACAAACGAGCAACTTGCAAGCAATGTTGTTTAAAAAGATGGGCATTTGTATACAATATTTGCAGCATTTCATGAAATGTCTCAGAACTTTATACGATTATTAATGTTAATTTATATGATATGTGACGCTCCATATATGAGCAACATATTGAACAGAAGTTTACACTACTTTTTCTAATAAACATAGTTCGAAAAAGTAGTGTAAATCTCTAACACATAAAAGAAGCGACACATCTCATCTATGTCTACACAGTTCGAAAAAGTAGTGTTAGTTTCTGTTCAATATGATGCACATAAATGGAGCGTCACATATCATATAAGTTTACATTATAAACCATGTGAAGTTCTGAGACATTTCATGCAATGTGGCAAATATTGTATACTTTGTAAACAACATTGTTTACAAGTTGTTCGGTTGCATGAAATGAAATACAAGTTTACGTGAATGAATGTTTACATCACAATTAAAATTCATAATTTTTATCTGTGTACATAAAAAATCGTGTAAAGTTCTGAGATATTTCATGAAATTTTGCAAATATTGTGTACAAAAGCCCACATTTGAAAACAACATTGCTTACACACTAAGCTTATTTTACAGATTTCTGTAAAATTTTACCGAAATCTCAACAGCTGACCGTTCGGTAAACAATTTTACAGTTATCCTGTAATTATTTACAGATATCTGTGAAAAATTCACAGATATTTGTGAAAAATTACAGAAAATTTGCGAAACTGTTTACCGAACGTTCAGCTGTTGAGATTTCGGTACAATTTTACAGATTTCTGTAAAAATTTCTAAGTGTGTACAAGTTGGTCGTTTGCGTGAAATGAATTACAAGCTTACGTTAATGAATGTTTACATCACAATTATAATTTAGCATTTTTTGCTGTGTATGTACTCAAAGCCTTTTCACTCAAAACTTATTTCTCCTACGCAACCTCAAGGCTGGGGATTTTTCCCTGCCTGATAGTGGTATTAGTTTGCGTGGGCAAGGTAGCTGTTTCGACGATTTAACATATGAAGTACACGGTTCGAAAAAGTGGTGTAAATTTCTGTGCAATGCACAGCAAAAAATTCTGAATTATAATTGTGGTGTGAACATTCATTCACGTAAGCTTGTATTTCATTTCACTGAAACGAGCAACTTGTAAGCAATGTGGTTTACAAATGTGGGCTTTTGTATACAATATTTGCAAAATTTCATGAAAAGCCTCAGACTTAGATGAGATGTGACGCTCCGTTTATGTGCATCATATTGAATAGAAATTTACACTACTTTTTTAACTGTGCAATTATATGATAGATAGAGTACGGCAGGGTGAAATTTTTAATTATAAATGTTCTAATTAGTTGGCCATTTTCAACCAGACCGTCGATTTCCGGCAAGCACTTTCAATAATTTGATATTACGTACACGCAATATTCAGCATATTTGCACATTGATAAAAATTCTGAATTTTAATTGTGATGTAAACACGTGAAGACTTGAATTTTATTTCACCAACCGAGCAACTTGCAAACGATGTTATTTACAAAGATGGGCTTTTGTATACAATATTTGCTACATTGCATGAAATGTGTCAGAACTTTACATGATATATAATGTAAACGTATATGATATGTTACGCTCCATTTATGTGCATAATATTGAGCAGAAATTTACACTACTTTTTCGAACTGTGTAGTTTGTATGAAAATCGGCGTATTGCGCTAATTTAAAGGCCACCACTGTAGAAGTTGAAATTGTGCAAAGGGCAATTTTTGATAACGGTACGGATTGAACGAGCATTTTATTTGCCTATGTGATAGACTCGGTGCTTGATGACTTTTAGACCGAGACTGGCAAAACAAATGGTTACCCGGTTTGCTCATAACCGCCAATATGGTGAAACAGTTCCATCGATGATTATCCACCTAAATCGGCCTTTGACGTAATCATCTAGTCAATGGTTTTGTATTGTAAATTTGTTATAACTACCTGCCTATTGTTTACTCTTTCGCCATAACCAACTTGGCTATCTCAGAGAGGGCAAGTAGGGTATGACGCTGCTGCTGTGTCGTTTTCCTAATTGAATCATATATTTGAGAAACCGCATAAGTCCATTTGATACACATGCTGGAAAGAAACATAAAACCGGACCAAGCTCCTATGTGGCTGCATTACAATATTGAGAGTCTAATAATGAAATCACTCATGTATGTTCATGTGTTTCAGCGATACTGATCTCCCTGAGACACCGTGAGTACTTTTTATGACAAATGATGTTGAAATATGATACTTTCTTACCTCCTGAAACAGCAAAAATACTACACTTGAAGACAAATAATGAGAAATATCAGTGATCAATTTGACTACGTTTAACGGTACCAATATAACTACTTTTTTTTTCCTTTATTAGAGAGACTTTAAGCCGTGGGCTGGTTACTACTGCAGAACAAGCTATGAATTATGCCCTCGAAAATAGATTCTTTCCATCTTTGCTTGATTCTCTATTCATATCAGACAGTTATGAGATTTAAGGTATTGTAGTATGTGAAAAATGAACCATTGCTCTATTTTGACCCTGATAATCACACAAATTGATGCGATGCTCCAAAAAACGCAACAAATGAGTGTTAAGTTCACATATACTCACCATCAAACAGCGATCTAGCAGACGATGTAACGGCTGATGCGGAGGATTCTCCTGTTAATGACAAACATTAAAATGGTTGTGGTTAATCAATTTTCCTCAAATCCATGTTATAACGTGGATGTTGGGTTTTTTTTTTAATTTATGTGCATCAGAATTTCCTGATGATGGTTTATTTACTTGTATAAAGGCACGTAATTTAAGTAACTGCATGTTACAAAGCCTTGTTCAAAAACCTGTTTATTACGGACCAAAAAAAAAAAGAAAAGAATATTATTTTCGAGCTACCAGCAATCTGTAATTGAACATTAATTTAAACTCACGCATTCTTCTACGGTAAGTTGAGTTTAAGTCAAGTTATTTTTAAATGTTTGGAAAATTAGAAGATACTGAGAAGCAATGTACACATCCCGAGCAGGAGAAATAACTTATGAATACCAAATTCAGGAATAATAACAGCATACCTGGCAATCTGAATATGGTATTGACGAGTCCAACTCAATTTTTTTACGTATAGCGAAAATAAAGCGATTGTGATGACCTACCTTTAGTCTCTAATGGAAACAGCTACTGGAGTAAAATTTAAAGGGTGTGTTTTGCACCATTCTACCCTACGATAATGATGATCATGTGATAAATCCCTTCTGTAAAGCTGATAGATTCGGCTAAGTTTCTTTGCCTGCACGTGTATCGCCAGGTGTGGCTAGTTAAACTACCCTTTTAGACCTGCCCAGAAGATCGTTAACCCAATTTTTTTGTTCTGGAGAAGCATTCCAAAATCTGCACATGGTGTGGCTAACTGCCGCCAATTAATATTGAGGTTTACATAAAAATGAGACAAATATCAATAAAATCGGTTGCGATTTGGATTTGCATGAGAATTAAAAAAAAATAGTATGAGAAACTTTTTAAAGGGTTGGTACACCAGTTATGGCTATACGCTCCTATTATGGTGTGTTCCAATTATGGAATATGCGAATTTCATGGGCAATAATTGAATCACACCGTAATAGGACCATATAGTCTTAACTTGTGCACCTACCCTATATGAAATAAATAGAATTTTTAATTTGGAAAACAAATCACATATTGCACTATTTGCTTTTAGATTACGATTTGGAAAACTACACAAAAGAACATATTTTTTTATATTTTTATTTTTATATTTCAACCCGAAAAATGCGAGTCTAAGTCATATAGATCGTCTCTTAATCGACATTCTCTTTCGATAATAACAACAAAACTGGTTCTTGTCTTATTTGTCGTATTAGATGTTAGATACAGTCAACTCTTCCTTACTCGATCTATTTTAAATTCGACACCCCAAAAATCCCAATCCTAAATAAAAATTAATTTGTTCATGTCAGAAACCTTAAGCACATTGATGGTGGTACGTTCGAACTCGGTTAAATTTTTATTACTAGCTCTGATTGAAAGATCTGTCGAATACAAGTTTAGGATCGTATTGATTAATATCAACATCCACATCAAAGCAGCCCTACATACGAGATCGGGATTTAATCTGAGAATAATAGGGGAGAGTGGACTTACTTGGTCCCTTGTTTCAAAACTAGATGTGGATTTTGCATGGTTAAATCAAACAAGGCAAACAAGGAAATATCTTTTGAAATTTTAAAAATTGTCAAAAGCATCCAAAACGATGTGTAAATTCTCGAAAAATAGTTTATATCTGAAAAATATCTAAAAGGGCATATTGAAAAATTGGAGGAAACTCAATCTCCTTTTAATACCAAACTATGAACTCTGGGACTTTTCATATGAAACTTTATTAATACTCTAGAGCTCTCACGTGGTATAGGGTTTATCGCTAAAACTCAGGATTAAGGCAATTTGTTTCTAATGTTACAAAACCAACGGTATTATTCGGTTTGTTTAGTTACAAATAGGTACTTGCAAATATTAGACGAATTTGTTTCAAATTTGAGTTTTATAAATGGGCTCTAATAAGATGCATTGGCTTTATTTTATAACCCCTTACAGTAAACGTTCTTAAAAGTATTATTTTTCTTTTCTGAATTTGACCAGAAAACACAGTTTTAAAGGTCAGGGGATCCCGTTTTAATAATATGATATGAATATTAATTGTTACACAATTTCTTGGATTGAATGCATAAAAATTCTGAGGGATCTGTTATCTTCAAAAAATATCATCGGGTAAATTTTTCATGCACTGAACAACTGAACAAATGATCAAAAGAAACAGCACCAACTCAATGATTATAATTGATTCCACTTATTCAAAGCTTAGTGCTTTGAAAATGTGGTATTTTGAGCAGGAACGAATATCTCGATACCTTAAATTGGTATGGATGAGCCTGACATAAAAGGTAAAATACCAACAAATAATACCACAATACCATTCCAATACCAAATTATGATAAGGCAATACCAAAACAATACTATACAGATATTCTTTTGGTATCTAAATATCAATTTTTGATATTTGCAAAGTAATTTGCATATATTTTTTGGTATTATTCTTTACCTCTTATGTCATGCTGATCAATACCAAATTTTGTTATCAGGTCAGAATTAGGTATTCATTAGTTATTTTCTCCTGCTCTGGTTTTGTTGGTCAATGCTGACTTAAAAAAAGTCTTACGAAGTGAAAACGTAAGATCTGTTCTTAAAACTAGAAACCTTCAACAAACTGCCGCAAATGTAACAATCACTTGAGAAAACAGGAGGGGAGAGGTGCATCAGATTTAAGCAGTTTCTCTTAGGTTGGAGTTTACCATCCTGAAGAGCCGTAAAAATTGACACCCTGCGTCAATCTATTTAACAACCGCTGCTTTAATAACACGAACTGGAGAAAGCTGTAATTCGATTTCATGTTTTGCCTCTAGCTGACAGAGAATAACTCATTAAGTATAATAAAAAACCTTTCATCTTAAACGAATTGATGAGATTTTGACAACATTTTCCATAAAATCAACATGGGATTTGCGTCACAAACAGGCTTTTGTTTTTCCAAATCAATCAAAGTGTATAATACGAAGAAAAAAGGGGTAACTTGAAGAAATGTTAAACCTCACTTTATCCCTTAGTATTTGACAAACCACACCAATCTGTCAAATACTGAAAAGTCAGGTTATGCACTTGCCTGTAGCAGCTTAAATATCAAGCTGCGGTTGTCCGTTGGAATGCATAATTAATTGTATCTGAATTGATAACTTTAAAACGATACTCAATGCTGCTTTCCCGTAGAACGAGTGTCAATGCCAGACTTCAAGCAAACTTGATATAAATTTCTTTTTTTATAATGCGTTTATTTTTCCAGGCTCATCAAAAATAAAGTTCTGAACTGGAAAATTAAGCACAATTTGGTCTCGATTCAATTCAAAAATGTCCTGTTCCACTCGTCGAAAAATTGATGCTGAATTATCCCTCTGAAGTGCACTTGAGCAGTTCTGTCAGCGAGCAACCCAACATCCATTTTCGTTGAAATTGCCGTCAACCCAGTAGCACACTCACCATCACCTGGACCAAGGGTGCGGGATAAAGGATACAGGGAGGAAATTTGCATAGCAGCGGTGTGGTACCAAGTTGAGCGGCAATTTTCCATCGTTCCTAATTCCGACTTACCATTGATGACATGCAGCGAAACGGTGATCGGTGGACTGTTCGATGGGCTGCACGAGTAGTTCCCGGAATCTTTTTTCCTTGTCGATTCGATGATCAATGAGCCAATCTGTGGAATTGTGAACAGAAAAAAAAGAAAAATGAATCACACTGGGAGAGATAGCAAAAGCGAGCGCAGAAATCATAAATCGACACACTGCCTGGTGGAAAAAAGTGAACATAAATTGCACTCGACGTACAAGTTGGATACACTATTTTCCTCAATCGCTTGGGACTCGAAGTGAAGCGAAGCGTCATGGGAAAAATCGACATCCAAGCAAAAGCCATTGAATTTGAATATTTTTGCTACACTAAATCAAACGTTTTTATTACGGAGGTGGATTGGTTTTCCAAGGATGATGTGTGGCAGAAGGATAGGAAGGAAGCTTCCCCTGCAGCCAATAACGTACTGAATAGGATGCCTTCATTCCAGATTTATCAGCTAAAATGTCTGTCACTGGAAGCAGAGAAGATGGTAAAATGTAACTCCCCGAAGCAAGATTAAAGTCACGACCGACGGTGAGCGATGGAGGAAAAAGCACAGCCCCATCGGTGGGTTCCCAAAGGCTGTCGCAAAACTGTTTGCTATCTGTTGACACTGCCACCGGGATATGGCTTATTTGGAAAACTACTACAGGCAAATGGAAAGCACTCAGCATGTCGAAAGATAAAAAAAAATGAATGAAAATGTATGCACACAAAAGAAAAACGAATAGCGAAGACAAGCGTCGGTTAGTGGGGTAAAATAAAGCTGAGACGCTTTATTCCAACGCAGCTGAGGAAAACTGTTATGATTGAGTTTGAAAAATTTCCTTCCAAGGGAAAACGCATTGTCAGATTCCATTTCCGTTGAAATGCATTGCTGAGATTCACTGGAATCGTTAAGGTGACGTTTTGCCGAAGCCTTATTTTTGAATGAACATCAGTACAACTATTTGGTCACCTTTAAGGTGTAATCGTACTTCAAAATGTTTTTTTTATGAGTTTAATAAAGTAGTTACTTGGGCTATCGAGGTTTATTTCTATTCAGTTTGGCCTTATGATGTGTAATGAGAGATATTTGATAGACATTTATTTGTTAACCGGTCAATTCTCGCGCCGTTGTAAAAAGTACAACTCGAAAGAAAAACAAAATATTTAAACTTTCTGCCTTTGGAACTCAATCAGCGTGAAACTCAACATGTTTCATTAAATTAAATACCCATGTCCAATAGACCAATATTTGAAGGATATTTTGAAGAATACCAAGTTCAAGTGCTCGTGTCACAAGAATTGACGCGAGTACTGGAAGGTTAACATCGACAGTTTCATTCTGGCTCCATTGATGGTTTAAAAGAGGAACATACAGTATTTAAAAAAAGTTTATCCACCCATATTGGGAATACGAAATTTTTAAGTTTTTCCGTCACAACGAAATTGTTTATATAAGTAAATCCACATAGTCTTCTAAAGGTTTTCATTACGCACCATTCCCGCATAACAAGTATTTGAGATTTTGTTTTTTGTGTAGGTTTATGCCAAGAATTAGAAAATGATCAATAAAAACAGACAAAAAATTCATCCAACCAAATGCGGTTAATAATATTTTGGGGTGTATTAACCATCACCTGTCCCTTTTTCGGATGTAAACATCACGTACCACTGTTATTCTACCGCCCGAAAGATTTTGGAGTCATAAGTTCGGATGTTTCGTTCCAAAATGCCCAAAGATCCACAAATATAGTTGAGTGTTCGAGAATTGATTATAAGGCATCACAAATCTGGCAAAAGTTATAATCAAATCGCTGATATTGTTCTGCTCCACAAAGATATGGCTGCTAAAATTGTACAGAAATACAAAATTTGTGGTTCAATCGTTCCATCAAAGCGTTCAGAACGTCCATCGAAGACCAGTTCTCGGATAGACAAGGCAATCGTCAACAAGACAAAGCAAAATCGTGGTTTATCCGCTCGCAAAATTGTGAAGCAAATTAAAAGTTTCTATTCACGTAACACCTCAAACAGTTCGAAACCGGCTTCATCAGCAAGGTTCTGAGGGTAGAGTGGCACTGAAGAAACCATGGTTATCGACTAAAATCATTTAAAAACGTCTGCAGTGGGCAAGAGATCACATATCATGGACCATCGACGACTGGAAGAAGGTCATTTGATCAGACGAAACTAAAGTAGTGCTATTTGGATCTGATGGTATCACACGAAAATGGTGGAAGACCGGTGAAAACTTGAAAATAAAAAATAGTGTTTGAAGTCTACAATCAAACATGGTGGAGGTAAATTCATGCAGCATTATCAAACTTCCAGTAAGTGTGCAGAAACTGAAGATGGGCCGTAGGTATACGTTACAGCAAGATGGGGATCCGAAGCATACCGCAAAAGTGGTATCGAAATGGTTCAAAGATCTTAAAATTAACGTTATGGAATGGCCAGAACAGTCCCCGACCTTAATCCAATAGAAAATTTGAGGTCTATTTTGAAAATTAAGGTTCGAGAACGACAACCAACAAGTCTTCAGCAATTGCGACAAGTAATTGAAACTGAATGGCACAAAATCACAGCAGAAACGACTGCCAAGTTTGTTGAATCTATGCCGCGACGATGTCAAGCTGTTATTGTGGTCAAAGGTGGACATACAAAATATTGAGTATCCGTCAGCTGTAAAGTGGATTTATTTATTTTTGCCTTATTTTTGATGGATTTTTGAAATATTCGACATCAGAACCTGAATTATCTTGGTTTCATGTTAATTTGTATATCTTTCCATTCACTCGTAACCAATAAAGGAATAAAATGACAACAAATAGTATTTTAATTTATTTTTATAAAAACAATCTTTAACGAGAATGTGCATATTGGCTGGGTGGATAAACTTTTTTTACATACCTATTGTAAAAGTAAGGTCAAGTGAATAAAATACGTATACTAAAACACATAGTCATTCACGGATA
The DNA here is from genome assembly GCF_037179485.1 of Ochlerotatus camptorhynchus. Taxonomy (NCBI): domain Eukaryota; kingdom Metazoa; phylum Arthropoda; class Insecta; order Diptera; family Culicidae; genus Ochlerotatus; species Ochlerotatus camptorhynchus. The sequence continues at coordinate 355,793 of NW_027040539.1, forward strand.
GTGAAAGTCGAATACCGAAGAGACTCAATTGAACAGTCGCTGTAAACCACCAATGGTATCATTCATGCTGTAGTTGGTGCGAAGATGAGGCAATCTAAGAAAAGCCTTGTTACCCGAGCAGGAGAAAATAACAAATGAATACTTCATTCTGATCTGTACCAAAATTTGGTGTTTTTTCTTCCTTGATTTGTTTTCCGTGCTGAGCACCAATGCTACCGATGCCAGGGAGGCAGCACCCACACCTGAACTCTACATATCGACCCATCAACTCATGAACCGGGAACCAACGGCTTTTTTTTCCCGGCGGTGCCGACTGGGATTGAACCCAAGCCTGCTGGGGTGAAAGGTAATCACACTGAAAATTTGGTGTTGTTCAGCATGACATTGGAGGTAAAATACCAAAAAATAATACGCAAAATGCTTTGTATATAACAAAATATGATATTTGGATACCAAAAGAATATCTGTAAAGTATTGTTTTGGTATTGCGTTTGCATAATTTGGTATTGGAATGGTATTGTGGGAAAACTTTTTTGTTGGTATTATTTTTTGTTAATATTAAGCTGTGCCAATATTCTATTCTGTTTTTTGTACGAATTCGAAGATTCTAGGGCAGACGAAACGGTTCTCTCCAATGCAGCTTCTGCAGAGCGAATTGAAGAAAATTACATCAAACGGAATCAAGTCTCTCAGCATAATTGTTACAGTTCTGATTCCAAATCACTGAACCGAATTCTAGAATGGACCGCACCAAGGAGCATTGCAGTGTTTCGCGACAATAGATGTCGGAGATATTCTTTGCTATCCTGAAAATGAAACCCAATCTCATTGACGCCTTGTCGCTAACATCTGAAATATGCTGGTTATATGTTAGATTCGAGTCCAGAATATCTCCCAGATCTTTAACATGCGTCACACGTTAAATAACTGTACCCATATGTTAATAATTAAACGGAACCGGTCCTTTCTGCGAAGAAATATGATTACTGAACACTTTGCTGGATTAACCATCATTTCGCAGGAGCTTGGCCTAATCTTAGAACCATAGGCGAACATTAGAGCCATTTCCCCTAGACTAATAAAGCATATTGGATGTTCAGTTTAATGGACGATGTTTCGGTCTTTGGGCTTGGCCTTCTTCAGGGGATATAAAGCTTAACCGTCTAAGTTCAGTTTTTGCGCTTTATGATCTTAAACTAAAATCTTTCCGTGGATTGGAAGCTGATCGAGTAGTGAACTTTGCCGGCCACCCAAAGACTTTCTTCGCTGCTGTTAAGCAGCCACCGAAAAATGCATTAAAGTCCGATGTGCACGGAATAAGATTTTTTTTACCGAGGGCTTGGGTCGCCACAAATCCTTTTAGCCCAAGAAACACAACAAAGTCTTCAACCAAGATCGTCTTGCTCTTCGACCTTCTCACCAAGGTCCGAAAGATGCACTTCGAAAAAACACTAAGTCCCTTCGTAAAAGGGCACTTGGAAAATTTTCACACTTGATCATCACCTGGGCTGATTGGGCAACAAAAATGATTATGTCCCTTTTTAGCGGGACTTGTAAGTATATCACCCGATATATAGCCAGTGTTCGGAAAAACTCAAAAAATCAAATCTCATGCATTAGTTTATGCGTCTATGAATTTGGCGTTGAAAAATTCAACGTAGCAAAAGTCAGCTGTGAGTTTTCAAGTTCAAAAATTAATTTCTTCATAATTTGGCGTTATTCTTTGTTATTACTATTGTTTGGGCATCAGGGGTTGAAGTACTAACATAACATGCATAAGCATGCTATCAATTGACGTTTGTGTGGTTTTTATGAGTTTAAAGCTCTATTGATTTTCAGCTTTGTGAGTGTGAATGTGTGAATAGGCATGATAATCTCAAGCGTGAATTTTGTTTGCCGCATTCGCACGCGAGTTTATTCTTGCAGGGTGGCTCAATCAATGAATAAGATTTGAGAATGATTTTTCGAACACTGAATATAGCATACAGATGATGGGCACAATTACCGTGATGTGTATGAACAAGAAGCGATCCACCGCACGTCCATTTCGAACTGTTTGTTATTCTTTTAATTTTGTCGAACCTCTTATCTGAATCCCTTTATGAAGAGCTTTTGAGTGTGTTGATTTATTCCGTTATACTTGCTTATATTTTGACAAATATGCGTATTTCTTCTACTACTTGCAGACTTCATGGTGGTGTTGAGTAGTTGTGTTATCTATCTATTCGGTCCACGATCGGTGATACGAACTGACTTTTTTACCTAGGGGATGAGTACTTAAGGGAGTTAGATTTTGATAAGTTTTTTAGTGGGAATGACACTGATGAAGATTGCACATTGTAGTCGAAATACGTATCTGTCATGGATACCAAAATTAATTAAGTGGAATTAAATGGAAGAAACAAAATTGCTTATTCTTCGAGAAAGTCTAGATTTTAAGAAGTCTAGCTTCTCTGATGTTTTTGAAACTTTCCTATAGATCTATGCACTTCAAAACATTTTGGATCATTCCTGAAATTCTCGGAATATTGCTTGATTCCTTGAAATTAATTAACGGAACTGTACTGGCGTCCTTTATGTTTCTTCGAGAGCGTGGTTTAAAGGCTTTGCTTTAAGTCGTGACTTCATTCGCATGATGAGTAGACTTATGTCCAACCACCACTCCCTATATGCGCATCTCCATAGAATAAGCCTCGTGGACAGCAACATCTGTCGATGTGGAAACGGTTACAATGACATCGATCACACAGTTTTCTAATGTACGGATAATGACGCCGCTAGAGAACCACTTTTGATTACCCTCGAGGCCCAAGGAAGACAACCCTATGTTCCAATCAGAGACGTGTTGGGAACTCGTGATCTCTGCTATATGCAGTCGATTGATGTGTTTCTGCAAATGTCTAGTGTAAGAATTTCCTTTGTCTGTTGTTTCTCTTTATTAGTTTTTGTTTGTCTTGTCCCCCGTCTCGATGAGAATGATCGTCGAACACGGGTTGAATCTAGAACAGCACCACCGTTCATACTGGGTACAACGCTCTGATAAGACAACGAATCCTCATCCCCAAGCTCCTCCCCTGATCCTATCCTTCGACAATGTAGCCCTCTAAGATCGGCCCAACTCCTACTAGACATAGAGTTAAATTTATTTTGTTACAAACAATGAACAATTAATTATCAGCTCCGTAAAGCTAACGTGATTGAGCCTTTATGTAAACGCACTTCTTTGATCTTTCAACAAATATTCGAAGTATATTTGGATATTATGAAACTACTAAAAAATCTTTCAGCTTCTCTGAAGCACCCTTAATTTTTTTTAAGATCTCGGAACTTTGCTAAAAATTTTCAGAAAATTCCTGAGTTTCTCCCAGCTTCTGTAAAGTTTCTGTGAGTTTTGTGAAGAAAATTGAACTGCCCTGCGGTTTTTTAATCTTTTTTGATGATCTTGGAGTTCTCGAAATTATCATTATTTTTTTCGTGCTACCCTGAAATAAATGGAACTGTCTTACACATCCACACATCATTGAAAATCTCCGAATTCCTGTAAAGTTTAAACATATGTCAGAAGTTTTGTAACCCTTTCAGGAGTTCTCTGGACTTCCCGGAAATTCATAAAGTTTCTCAAAATTTTCCTGAAGCTCATGATACTGTCTTGAAGATACAGACCTTTAAACTCCCCTGAAAGTCTGGACTTTCATGAAGTTACTGGGACTACCCTTAAGATCTCTGAGCTTCCCTGACTTAGACCTAGTTTCCCTGAGATTCGTGTAGATTCTTTAAGTTTCAACAATTTTCCTCCAGTTCTCTGGACTCAAAGAATTTCTCAAATTTTCCTGCAGTTTCCCTGATGCCTGAAAAGCCTGGAATTTTACTGAAGCTCCTTTATTATTCTGCAATCTGTTTACCAAACATCCAAAAATTCATGGTTTTCCTTTTATTTTTTTTGTCTACCTCACTTACTTTTCTGGTGATGTTCCTTGATTTAACATGAAAACTGTTCTTAAAATGTCCAAACATCCCGACGTTTTCTGAATTACTTTGAATCTGTGGCAACTTCTGTACATTTTCCAACATGTTTTATAAGTTATCTATCCCTGATGTTCTGTGGACTATTTTAAATTTTTGGAACATCTGAACTACCAAAAAATTCTCGAAATTTACCTGAAGCTCTCAGAATTTCTCTAAAGTTCCTGGCCGAAGCTACGTAGCTTTTCTTAAGATCTTTAAACTCAACTGAAGTTTTAGAAACTTCTGTAAAGTTTCTACAATTTTTCTGAAGCTAATGGTCATCTCTATAAATTTTCCAGAAATCTATAAAACAGCCCTGAAACTTTGGAAATTTACCGCAGTTCTGAACGTTCTTGAAGCTATCGGAAATACCTTCAAGGTATTGAAACTTTTTTAAATTCTTGGGAATTTCCTAGCAATTATCAGAGCTTCTTCAAGGATCCCGCATCTTTTTCTGTCTTTAATGGTATTCAAATAAAGCATCCTAAATTTTCCAGAAGTTTTCACACCTTCATTAAAGGTCCCGCAATTATCTTGAAGTTCATGGGACTTCCAACTTGTATGAAAAATGATGGACTTTTTCTTGGAACATCTGTAATGTTCTTTTATTTTTTAAGGTGTTTCAAAATTTTCCTGAAGTTTTCAGAACTTCCTTAAATACTCAAGATGCTTATGGAACTATCCTGAGGCTCACATTACATTCTCGAAGCTATTTGAAGTTTATTAAAGATATTTGAAGTTAATAATCTCTGATCAACACGAAATTTTCATTTCGAAATTTGCTTATCATATGATTCTTATGAAAATCGTCTTAAGAATACCAGGAAAAACTGGTTTGGATGTTTGATATATTCCATGGCAAAGCTTCGTTTTAAATCCCTGATTGAATCTACGTTATTTTTTATCCTTGAATTGTTTTCAGTCGATCTTGTTTTCCGTCCTGAGCACCAATGCTACCGACGCCAGGGAGGCAGCTTTCACACCTGGACCCTACCACCTATTAACCCATCAACTCATGAACCGGGGACCAACGGGTTTACTTCCCGTCCGAAGGAAGGCGTGATCAGAGATGTTATGCCTCAGAACATCCCGGCGGCGCCAACTGGGATTGAACCCAAGCCTGCTGGGGTGAGAGATAATCACGCTTACGACTACACCACCGGCGCAGCTAATGAATCTACTTTATGTTTTATATGTTTGCAACACAATTTTGACTTTATGACCGATGGGCGTCCAAAAATTCTCGTACGTATTTTGATGCATAGATTTTTTTTTAAAGTGCATGTAGATCGATTTGTCTGCGCCCATGTAGTAGGTATTTATTAATAAAATCAAATTGGTTTCGGAGCTGGGCCATATCGTGCATCTCGAAACGAAAAACTTTTTCATACATGTGTTCATACAAAAAGTATTTTGTTTCGAGATGCGCAATGTTGCCCCTGATTAATTATGAAGTAACCATGAGTAACCAGCATGACAGGCCTGTTGGTAATGCGCCCTTGTACTGAATGGGATATTGTGGATTCAGGATACTCCGGCTACCGGTTTTTTTTTTTGAAGAATGTTTCTAACGCCACACTTCCATATTGATGTTCATCATGGGTGGCCTAAAGCCGTCTAGTTAAAGTATGGACGACTGTCACCACAAAACTGAAAAAAGCTGTTCCAATAGACCAAAGCGGTGCATTTTGACGGTTCGATTAGAACAACTTTCGACAGAGGTCCATACTTTTACTGAAGGGCTTTATGGTGGCCTCCTTAGTAACCATTCTCAAAACCTTAAAATAATTTATAAATGAAAAAAATAAAGGACCAAATTCATCGGCTTTGTCAAGGTAGAATTTATGTTCCTTCTTTAAACAGATGGTTGGATTTCATTTGGGGCATCCCTTAGTTCAGTCGGTAAAGGCGCAGCTTGAAGGCAAGACCATACTGGAGGTTGGTACGTTAGATTTCCGGTCCGGTTTAGGAATTTTTCGGGTTGGAAAATTTCTCGTCTTTCCTGGGGATAGAGTATGATTGTACTTGCCACACAATTATACTAATGCAAAAATGGTACCAGGCATCGAAAGTTCTCAATTAATAACTGTGGAAGATGCACACTAAGCTGAGGGCACGCAATATGCTAATATGCGATTAGCAATAAGCTTGAAGTTCGAAGAAGAAGAAGAATAAGAAGAAGAAGAAGAATGAGTATGATTTTATACGATCGGCCTATCTTAACCATTATATGATCTCTTATTTATTTTAGAACGGATTTTTTTTTAGAAAAAAGTGGTTTCAATCAATAAAAGTAAATATTTTCATGGGAAACTTCATTCAACTTCCTTTCGAAATCAGATTTATGCTAAAACTTTAGAAAACTATGCTTGGAGACTGGACCTAAGTTCATCGATATTAGAAGTGACATGCATTTTAGGATGTCAGATATTACACAGCTAAAAACAAGTAGTGTAAATTTCCGTTTCTATGATGCACATAAATGGAGCGTCATAAATCATACAAATTTACATTATAAATGATGTAAATTTATGAGACATGTCATGCAATATTCCATATATTGTATGCAACTTTCCACCTTTGTTTGCAACATTTCTTGCAAGCTGCTAGTTTACGTGAAAAGGAAGCTTACATGCATGAATGTTTGCATGCATGGATGTTTACATCACCAGTAAAATTCAGATTTTTTAAGTGTGTACATATGTATAATAAAAAAAAAAAAGTACTCTACACATTATTCACCTCTGCTTTCTTGTGTCCATCAATTAACGGTAAGATGAAAATATGTAGAAATAGAGATCAATTAATGTACTAAAAGTGATAATCCCTTAAAATAAATTGAGATGTAGCACATCAAGATATGGAGAGTTATCTGTATTTTAATTTTACCTATTTTTGTAGTCCTTTGTAACTTGTCCATTGCAGAGATTTAAACCCACGACTTCCAGCGTGAGTTGGCTTTGGTGCATGATGTCGACCCTTTATAAAGCAGGCTTATTAACACCAACTTGTATTTCTCTTATTTGAAATATTTGTCCAAAATTACAAGATAAGAAACTCTTGAAGTGTAGATAACCAATTCTACACTATTATAAATTACTGTTAAAGTAAAATTTCCTACACCGTTCGAAAAATTCATGTAAATTTCTGCGAGATATAGCGCACATAAAATTAACGCTAGATTTGGCATAAATTTACGCGATATTTCGAGTAAATTTAAGCGTAATATCTCATAAATTAGCAATATTGTATGCAAGCTTATGAACAATTTAGCTGTTTATGCCAAGTATAGCTCAAAATTGAACGAAGGGAGATTTTACGCGATGGTTAAAATTCAGAATTTTTTCTGTGTAACAGTAAATTTCCACGTTAAGGATTGAAATATGCTGGAAAATTGGTATGTTTCTGAATGAGATATATTAATTTATACATTTTTCTATACATATTAAAACCTAAACAAATGTGATGTCCCCCTCCACCACATGGCATACATTGTCACGATTCTTTCCCCTTTCCACCCCCTAAATGTGTGTTATATTTAACTTAAGGATGGCCCCTAAAGGTATGTTTCTCCAGGAATATCGACGGTCCGAAATTCACCTAAATAGATTGCTGCAAATGTTCGCTACTCATGTTTAAAATGTTTTGATTATTTAATAGAAAAAAAAAATTCTAGCAATCTTTTTGGTTTCACAGCACTTTCTTGAAAACATTAATATTTGGTACGATATAGATTTAGTACATAATTGACATTTTGATTTTTTTTGTCAATAATTCAATCGATGATTTTCATTGCTGACAAATGCTTTGGAAGTTACTGTTTTTATTAAACCCGCTTTTTAAACTTTAATGTTTTCAAGAAAGTGCTGTGAAACAAAAAGGTTGCTGGAATTTATTTTTTTCTATTGAATAATCAAAACATTTTAAACATGAGTAGCGAACATTTGCAGCAATCTATTTAGGTGGATTTCGGACCGTCGATATTCCTGGAGAAACATACCTTTGTGGGCTATCCTTAAGTTAAATATAACACACGTTTAGGGGGTGGAAAGTTAAATAAAAGTTTAACTTCTGTGGAGTAATTTTAATAGTATAATTATTCGATTATTTCATACGATTTTGCTAGGAAAATCTGTTATATGGCACAATCAAAACTCATCATTCTTGACCACGTAATCTTTTTTTAATTATCAACACGGTCACCTTCACTGACCTGTACGTAAGAAATCATTCACAAATGTAATAGCATACTATTCACCGATTTTAAATCCCTCACACCTCCGTCAAATGCTACGTCATGAATGCCATGTTCCCCAACTGGATTCCTGAGTAATTTGAAATGCATCTACACGGTTGGTTTATTTTATCATAATGATTATACATCGAAAACAATTCCAATTCGGTTTACGTGTTTTGATGAATATAGAAGTGTATTGTCAAAGCTTTTGCCCAATACTTCTGCGTATTGCATGAGCACATATAACAAAGAATCGAGCTGGGTTCCACGAGTTACAAAGCATTCGTTCCACACTGTCCATTATACATCTGCGCACTCCAATAGATTCAGAGATTTGCATCGATGCAAGTGAAGGTTTTTGAATATTTATAGATTTTCACTATTCATCTCCTTTCAATTCAGCCTTTACATGCATGCGAATCTGCACATTGAGTACCGGTAGGTGCTTGGAGTTGGAAGGAATAAAATCGAGCTAGAGTGGGAAACTAGCTGCAAAATCCATGTGCAATAAAGCGTGGCTTATACACTTTTTAAAGGAATTTCCGCGTTGAACGGAGAATTTCGCTCGAGAGCGACACATAAAATCGAGAATGATGATGACTATAAATCTAGAAGCGGCAGGCGAAAGTTCGAGTAAGAATAAGGCTCTTACAGTGCTGTGAATGTCACCGTCGAAGTCCGGTGCACCACGTTCCAGCTGCGTTTTCCAGCCTCGTCGATTTTCGGTGAAAATCTGCTGGGTGCCGTGATACCAAATAATGTAGGATGGTGGCTCCAGGGCACCACGGACGACGCAACGCAGTATGACGGCACTCCCCGCTTTCACATACCGGTCGGAATCTCCAATAAGCTCGGTTCTTGGCACTGTGAAATAAGTGGAAAAGAGCAAAAAAGAAGCAAAAAATGTAGTGTCAGATGGGAAATAAACGAACAGTAAGAAATTTCCTACTACGGTGCATCCGAGGCATGTTCCTGGTTCCAGCTTCGTCCGATGTGAATGCGCTTCGTTTTAATTCTCTTTTGCACATTTTGCTCCATTCGCTTGGACTTTTTTTCTCTGGTTTTGATAGCGTATTTTATTATCTCAACCCTGCTTCAGCCGCTCGAAAATTTAAATTAAAACATCTTGGTTAAATAGGACAGAAAATGAAATGTAAATTTTGCGGCAAGCACAAAGGCGGAAATCATTAGCTGCAATCTTAAAATCACCCAGGAAAAAACTTTCCGGTTGACTATATATGTGCGTGTGGTTGTGGTTTTCCCGGTTTCAGTGGAACATTAATGAAGTGGATTTGCAAAAACTTTCAAAACTAATTTTTGGTTTTATTAGTGAGACGTTCAGGGCATTTGGGTAACTTTCCACAAGGCAGGTAATCAATATTAAGTGGAGCACTTCTGTGCTCCACTTGAAGGCCCGGCAGGTAATTGTAGGACTCACTGCTCTTAAAACGTGAACCTTTATGTGATCTCTATCTTTTTAAGTTAGCTCAATTTATGCGCTGAAATGATTGTTTGTTTATTTGTGTGAAATAGTATTCAATTAAATGCTAGTCAGATATTTTTCAAACCTTGTGAACCATGGTTGTAAAACATTATGTTGTGTTAAAAATTATATTAACATCATTCGCTGAATCGCGTTAATCGTCGGTTGTGCTGTATTTTGATGAACTCACTTATATTACGATCATTAAAGAGCAAATGAAAACATGAAACATATGTGGAACACTGTAATCCGCATTCATAGATACCTCTTTCGTAATCGTCAATTCGTGTAATTCCGTGTAGCACTGAGATCTCCACCACGTGTGGCAGCACATTCTGTAACGCGTATTTTCAAAATAAAAAAGAAAAACTTGAGCCAAGCCGTTTAACAAGCTACTTATCAGAGTTTATTCCTTTGAAAGTATACCGCCATTCAGCAACGATGCGTTACAGACGCTTTTGTGTATGTGTCGTGCCGAATCGGTGTGCCTTCAAATTTACTGGAAAAGCTGCAAAATAGCTTCAAGAAGAAGGACCATTACCTTAGAGCATAATCTTCACTCTGCAAACAACTCTAAACTGCTAGCTAATCCACAGCTCGCTCTGCCTTTATTTATTGAAGTAGCGTCCTTTCCGTATTTTTCTCGGTTCTACTGGCTCTCTAGGATGATGCCTTACTCAATCCTCAATCCTTGGCTGTGAATGAGAGTGAGTATGCATCGACAATGAACGGTGTGATTTTGTGTACCATGTGTAATCTGCTTAAATAAATCTACTCAAGAGGCAGTATTAAGAGATATTTATGGGGATATTTTAGGGAAAATTTTACAACACATGAAGAGAATTTTTTACGCCAACAGGGATGGTGGTAGTTTTAGCTGTCACAGAGCAATGATGATATTTTATATAAACTTTTCGTTTTGTAGGTGTGAAGGCTATCGCATAAGAGTTTGGTTTAAAGCTTTGTAGGACAAGGACAATGATTTATTTTATCTTTGTTTCCTAAATCCTAGCGATTCTTATACTAAATACATTGCTGGTTAAAAACTTTGAAGACCGTCCTCTATCATCAGCCCTCGTTAATTTTTTTGGAACGGATGGGTCATATATGCTCACCTTTTATGATTGACTGTACCAATGTGATAACAGCTAACTAAATAGTTACATACTTTCTCCAGCAAAGTTGTACTTGTGGACGATAACTACACATTAAAAATAGGAAAGGACAGGTTTAAAGCCAGTTTTTTTTTGTTCGTTTATTTAAAAAGCTCAAATGTCGCTAAACAGTGCAACGGAGCCGAATAAAAATGAATAATTTGAAAATAGAAAAAAATAAAAAATAAGTTTACATATTTTTATGGGTTCTTCTTCATGGGATGCAACTCGATTCTTATTTTTATTATACTCTATCCTCATCTTTCCTTTTGTGATCTTTTAACAATGTCAGACCTATCTTATAGTACTCGTCATTCCGGTAGTTTACCCGTTGTTTGCAGGCTACATTTTCGATCGTTTCCTCTTCGGTGCTCTCGGCAGCCAGGATTGTCACGTCTCTTTCCATCCTCCTCCTCAAGCATCGTTGATGTTGTTATCAAACGATGCACCTCCAAAAACCACACCAGTGAACGTACTGCTACCTCGTCCTGGTTTTGCTTTTCTGGTTCGTTGCGGGACTTCTGCTTGGGGCAGGAATTCATTTGTTAACGCTTCGTCTTACATATGAAGCATTTATCCTTATTCCCATCATAACATTCATTCCCCTTTCCAATTTAGGCAAATAAACGAACACAGAGTTTTCTTTCTCACGTCCATGTATACTACCGTTATGCGTAAAACTGTCCCATGTTCTATGCAATCCTACACTCTAAGATTATTTTACAGATTTCTGTAAAATTTTACCGAAACCTCAACAGCTGAACGTTCGGTTAACAATTTTACAGTTTTCCTGTAATTATTTACAGATATCTGAGAAAAATTCACAGATTTTTGTGAAAAATTACAGGAAATCTGCAAAACTGTTTACCGAACGTTCAGCTGTTGAGATTTCGGTAAAATTTTACAGATTTCTGTAAAAATTTCTAAGTGTGTATGTATGTATGTATATGACAGCAGATTACACCTTGTACACCCGTTTAAATACATTTTATGACCGGAAAATTCCGGAAAGGTGATTTTTCTGAGGTCTGGTTAGGAAGTAATTAAAAAAAAATGCAGCACCTTCTTTTGTTTAAGAATTTTTATTGTATGGGTGGCTTCCATGTAAGAAGTGCTTCAACAAAAAATGATATGAGCTGTCGTAGAAAATCCAGGCCAGTCCCACAGGTCGATCGCGAAACAGTTTGGAATCGACCGTGTCCCGTGTGATAAAATCGTTCAAGGAGACCCAGACGACCCACCGGTGAGCTGGCAGCGGAAGAAAAGCGAAGACGACCGACCCAGTGAACGCAAGGAAAGTGAGGGATTACTTCAAGCGTAATCCGAACCTTTTGATTCGCGACGTGGCCAAGAGTGTCACTTCTTCCGTCTGGTTCGTCCAGCAGACAATGAAGCGGGCCTTCATGGTAAGGAAGGTGCCTAACCGAACCGATAAACAGAATACGGTGGCCAAATCCCACGCCAGGAAGCTGTACCGTGAGTCATGTGGAACTTCATGCAAAATAACTGACTAAAAGCTGATCCCTTTTCTGTGTTGCCTCAGTGGTATAACTGGTATAGTTGGCCAAATTTTCATGAAAACGACACTGAGCGTTCACAAGGACCAATGTCAAAAACTTAAACAATGGCTTCTTCCGTAAATTTCTCGTAGCTCAAAGTCAATCCATGTAAGCCACCAACTCTATAGGATATGGGGACTCACCCTCTACATAATCATAGTGGTGGTTTACTTGAGTGGTTTTCCGTTCTCGAGAAATTCACGGAAAAAGCCATTGTTTACGTTTGCGACATTGGCTCTTATGAAATGCTATGGTTGCATACTCAGTAAGCATTGACGTTGAGGACTCTGCAACTCTTTACTCCTATGGTAAAATCCCAAAAGCATCTAACAATCTGTGAATGATCTTTAGGGAACTTTGTCTTGTCTCTTCACTCCACCATGAGGCACCTTCTCTTCACGTAAAGCTTGACAGGATCTTATAAAATTTTAATAGGAGTGAAAGGAAAGGAAATTTCCACCAAAGGATTTTTAACTAGTATTTGCAAATCTGGCAGAAGCCAATCAAGAGCGTTATTAACCAGTAATATTGTTCAATGGGCTTTTAGTAAGTCTACTAATGAATGTTATGATTTCAGAACGAACTATTCTGTTGATGAATTTTAACGTTTGCCTTTAATAAAAACTTGATTTTTTTTTTCTATAAATGCTTGAAATAAAACTAGGGTTAGTAGTGCCAGTTTTAGGCCCCATTGGTCCTGAAATTGGCCCTATCTTAAATTTCCCCATTTTACATTATTTTCATTTTTTTTTTTCGATATAATATTTGAACATATCTTTTGTCATAAATCTACGCAAATAAAACCATGAAATTTTTTTTCAAATTCGATTTTAGCTCTGGGGTCAAAACTGTACCACTAGTGTCAAAACTGGTACACTTACCATACGTAAAATAAATCCAAACGATTACTTTCGTTTGTAAATAGTGCTCCCGTTGAAAAACTAGCTGTTCCTGGTAACTTTGAGCCTGCTAGCTGGGAGTCCCAGCCTGGGACCTTAGCCATAGTGGTTGAAAAAAGTTTGTTAGGATCCTGTTTAGCCCCTCCTTTGCCTTTTAGGTCAATCTTTCCACTTTTTTGAGTACAAAGTAATTGGAGTAGATCTTTGTGTTGGGATTTGAGCAAAAAAAATCAAATGGCCGCAGTTAAGAAACATATGGAGGGTTGAATGATTGGGTATTACAGGTATCGAAGCGTTCGATTTGATTTATCGTCCTGCTTGCGAAATTCTTGCGAATGGAACGATGGTCACCTCAAAACACTGCATATTTTCCACCTTAACTGGACCACTTGTTGCAAAATTTTGCTGTTTCGCTCTGAACTTTAAAATGTGTGCTGTAGACTCCTAATTTGGGCGGTCGTATTTTTCCTCCTACGAATCCAAATGAAATCAAAGGTTGATGCAATTGGTTCCAAACAATTAGAAAAAGTTAACGAAAATACAAACATACATTATTTTTCTAAGTTTACAAAAATAAAATTGATAAACAAACAAACTTAGTATTAGACAAATTAAACAAGTATTCGCGAGGAGTTTTCCCACTTTTCTACCATAACTGAAAAAAATACATATTACGTTAAAAATTAGGCTGTAATCAGTTAAGGTAGCTTGCCTTAATATATTGATATATTTTTTGCTATGTGAAGCAAGGTGAGGAATTTGTTAAATTAAGCTATTTAGTTATAAATAAATGACTTAAATAGCTAACGATAAACAAAGACATAAGTTCAGAAGTGCTAAGAAGTCATATAATTATAAACCACTCTATTATTATATTAATGGAACTGACTGCCCTTTTGATTCCCTTTCACATTTAACAGCTAGTATAATCAATTTTATAGATCGATGTATTTCTATACCACTTGAAATCACTTAAATGGGGTCGATTTTGGATGATCGAGTTCAACATATGTTATGTGCGCGAGTGGTTGGTGCAGCCGAAAGGAAAGGAAACAAATCCACCAAACTCATCAGAACCCAATAGAAAAATTATGGGAGGTTATGAAGGGAAAGCTCCGGAAAACAGGGAATATCTTCAAAAACGACAATGATTTGAAGAAAGAGTGGATGAGAGTGTGAAAATACCTAATAATATGGGCATTTTCGGAACGAAGACGATGTCTAGCGGCCGAAAATAGATGATGGACACCATTTCGGAATAAAAGATGGCAACTTCTTGTTTGTGAAAAAGTGTTAAACAACAATTAATAGAAGTGAAAAGCTAGCCCAATAAACTACGTAGACAATGGGTGGGGGGGAGGGGTGATAAATGTCTACGGTCCATACAAATTTATAAACAATGTATGGATGATTGTCTACGTGGGGGCGGGGGCGGTCTAAAACCTCTTAAAATCGATCAACGTAGTTTATAGAGGCCGGAAATGGGTGATGATGCCAGTTTAGAATCCTGTATTTTTTTTTATTGCTGAAATGGTATCAATCATCTATTTCCGGCCTTTTGAAGTCTTCCCCGTTCTGAAAATATCCGTATTGTGGTGTATTTGACACTTTGTCACTAATCGGAAGTCGTCATCTTGGATTCCAAAATGGCACCAACTATTTATTTTCAGCTTCTACACGTCGTCCCCGATCCGAAAACACTCTTATTGTAGAGTATTTGACATGATCATGAGCATGATTGACCGCCCGTAGATGCTACTCTGTTATTATCAAATCAGCTGTAATTACACAGAGAACCAATAGACGATGCTTGAGACTAATATTCATTTTCAATGTGTAAAACCTGGAGATCTAAAACTAAGCAATGCAAGCGCCAGCCACGTTCAAATACTGGTCAAGAAAATAATGGGAGGAATTGTTGACAAAATATTAGGAATTTTCGGTTGCTAAATGTTCGATGCTCTAATATTTTTTTTGGTTTTGTTTAATTATCTGAAATGTAAATGAATACAAAAAAACACGCACACACATACCTACACCTACTTCTCTTGCAGACACATTAGCCACGTCATTCGGAGTAAAATTAAACAAAAATAGGATTGACGAAGTAATTTCAAAGGCAATCCTATTTGGACAATCAGATTTAGTTCCACAGTGATATAAGGGCGCAAAAGAGGCTCGAGTGTTATCTTACACACCTAAACAAAAATTTACCGTCTTAGATCAGTAATGCTAAAAATTACAGACGTTTCGGTATTTTCTAACTTTATTGCTGAAAACTGTAAATTGAATGACCGAATATCGGTAATTTCATTTTAATTTAATGAAAACGGTAAACATTTTTACCGGCAGGCAGGGTTGCTTCCACTCACTTGCTATAAAATATTGTTTTTCGGAATTATGAAACCATTAGATGTTATATTGGTAATTAGTACCTGTAAGTTACAGGTCGTGAAGCATGTGTTTGAAACATAAAAGCTGTCAATATTGCTTTCAGTGCGTCACAATCAGCGATTTCAGTGATGCAGAAATCATCCCACGTTATATATGAGGTTTATAGATGTTTTCTTCATACTTCCTAGGTTCAACATTTTCCAAAATAGTTTTCTTTTGCTTTTATCTTTAAACGTTTTTTGAACGTGCACCTTACTGTTTTAATACCACTATAAAACTTGTCGTATACAAAATCAATCTAAGTTGAATTTATAAAGTTCTTAGAGAGATTCTGAACTTTCCAGATTGACGTAAACATTGACGGCGCCATTGAGCCGGACTGTATTTTCACGCAGTGATTGACAGTTTCTTATGAGGTATTCGGAGGTTTGTTATAAAGAAAGTTGAAAACACTTGTTTATGACATATCATAAATTAAAATAACTGAAAATGTGCAGGTTGTCTTATAAGGAGTTGAAAAAACTTTAAATTAACACTGGCAATTAGATGTACGCTTTGCTGCTAATAAAACATCTTTATGACGGATCGAAAGCGCAAAATGGCAACACTGCTGGACTGTTGTTTTTAACTTTTACCGTCTGAATATTTTTTAAGTTTTTCGTTTGTAAATCTCCGTATTAAGTGTATATTAAGTTTTTGTTCTACTATCCATTATCCGTCGTGTCACAAAAAACTCAAGTTTAAACTAAATTGTGTATATTAGTCCAGCTAATTCATCACATTATAATTGTGCCTCTCTGCCAAAATCATCATGGCGAAAAACTGCGGAAAGTGCTCGAAGTCTATTCGTGGCATTAAGTTTGCGAAGTGTGCAGGCTTTTGTGAGCATATGTATCACTACGCTTGCTGTGGACTGACAAGGCAAACCCACGACACTATTCTGGCACACACCATTTGGATATGCAGTGAGTGTAAAACTACCGTCAACAACCGCTCGCTGAAGGAAATTTGCTCCAACGATGATGGTATCACGGCTATCGATGACCTCAAACAGCAGATGCACGAGCTGAATGGAAACGTCCAGTCATTGTCCGACACCGTGTCCGCTTATGTCAACAACTCGAAGTCTGGATTTCAAAAGTTTGATCGTCAACTGGAAGATACCAACAACAAAATTGAAATGTTCTTGGAGAAAGCCGGAATTGTGGAAGATGCAGCCAGTCACCAGAGAAAACAACAACATCAAAAACATCGAACCGGGGAAGCAACGTTCGCCGAGCAAGGGGCTGCGGATATCAATATCGACGGTCTGACTGCTCCACGTTTACTACCCGAGGAATCCACATCGCTGTTCTGGCTGTATCTCTCTGGGTTTCACCCACAAGTGTCCGTTGAGGATATCCAAAAAGTGGTGGAAGGCTGTTTGAATATGAGCGACACTGTGAAAGCGGTGAAATTGGTGCCCAAGGATAAGGACCTCTCTAGGGTAACGTTTATCTCCTTCAAAATTGGATTACCGCTCGATTTCAAAGACACTGCATTGCTACCCGAAACCTGGCCACCGGGCCCCCAGTTCAGTTAAGTTAATGTATTGTTCTATTTCACAAAAAAACGAAAGGAATGTTGTTTCAGAATAGCCACACCCAGCGAGGTTCCGGGCTGACGTTCTACTACCAGAACGTTCGAGGGCTGCGTAGCAAAATCGAGGACTTCTTGACTGCCGTCTCTACTTCTCCATACGACGTTGTAGTTCTGACCGAAACTTGGCTCGACGATGTTATTCCGTCCCGGATGCTGTTTGGTGACAACTTCGTGGTATACCGAGGTGACCGCACTGCACTTACTAGCAACAAGAAACGGTCCAGTGGAGCCCTCATCGCGGTTAGAAAAAAACATCCCGTCGTCGGTTTTCCCGGTAAATGAGCATCAAATGGAGCATGCCTGGGTCAGTGTTTGTGCAGAAAATTGCAAGATAATTGTTGGTGCCGTATACATACCCCCGGACAAATCTAGCGATGTGCAAGTTGTTAAGCGTCACACTGCCTGTTTGGACTATGTTACATCTACACTGAACACGGATGATATAATCTTTGTTTTCGGTGACTATAACATGCCAGGACTAAAATGGAGCAATTTGGCAGAGGCGTTTCTCACGGTTGACGTTAACAAATCGTGCATCACTCGATCAGGTGCAGCGTTGCTCGACTGTATAAACTCCAGTAATATGCGCCAAATAAATGGCTTTGCTAATCGCCACGGCAACATATTGGACCTATCGTTTGTCAGTGAAACACTTGACGGTGCCTTTTCCATTGACAGTGTAGACGACCCGCTCGTTGCTATCGATGTTTGCCATCCCCCGCAGCGTTGCCAGAATGTTTTAAAGCTTATCGGTATCAAAGATTTTAAAAAATCGGTATTTATCGGTATTTATCATTTTAATTATTAATTTTATATTTTTGTTGTTTTTGAAAGCGAAATTTTTTATTTTTGGACTATGATCAGAAAATTCTGGAAGAAAACTCCGGGGAATGTTTGAATTAGCTTCTGGAGGAAGCTGAAAACAACATCCAGAGAAAGAAGAAATAAGCTCTCCAGGAGGAAATTTGAGGAAAGTTCTGAGAGAAGTCGGAAAAACATCCGCGGATCTTCCAAGAAATAAATTGAGAAACTTCTGGCGAAAATATAAAGAAACTTTAAAAAAAAAATCGGATTTCACATTCAAATTTCGGAAATCGAAAATAAGTTCCAGAAGTAGTCATTTCCAGGGGAAGCCAGAAGGAGCTCGGAAAAACCTTCCAATAGAAGTAAAATAAAAAAAAACTGATAAAAAATTTCAGAACTAGACGACAGAAATTTCTGGGAGATGTTTAATTGAACTTCCTGAAGAAGACAGAAGAAATTTCCTGAAGAGGCTGGCAGGTAGATTGGGAAAAAAAATCTGGAGGAAGTCGGAAGCCTGAGCGCTAACGGAACAGTCGAAAGAAACAAGGACATAATTCCGGAAGAAAGAGCTCTTGGGGGATGTTCTAATGATCTAGAAAATTTTCCAAATGGTCATAAAACATCCCTGAAGACCCCGCAATACCCTCAACATTGCTTTTGGAACATTTCTGAAATATACTTAGGAATATTCCATACGTCCTCGAGCTGTTTTGCTGATTATAATGAGACTCCCGGAATATCTCTAATCAACTTTGAAGGTCTCTAGAGTTTCTTGAAGATTACGAAATTTCTTAAGCACTCTCACAATTTTCTTGAATTTATTGTAACATCAGCATTGAAGTTCTCTGATCTTCCCGATTTTTCTAATTTTTAAAAGTTATCGACACTGCCATTAATGAGCCCGGAACTTTCCATAAAATGTTCTCACAATGTACTAATGTTCGTGTAACTTCCCTCACGTTTCTTAAATTTGCATGAGCCCCTCGGAACTCCTTTAAAATTTCAGCGATTTCCTAGAAATTTATTGATCTGATCTGATTGTCCTGACGTCCTCGAAGCTTTCTAAAGTTCTCTCAATTCTCCTGAAACTAATGGAACTGTCCCGAAAACCATTAAATGTTCCAGACGTTCTTTGGAGTTGTGAAGTATCCAAAATATTTATGATGTTTCCTTAAGTTCACTGGAGTTCGCTGGACCGGGTTTTAGAATTTTAACAGAAGTTATTGAAACATTCTTTAATTTATCGAAACATACTTAAAAATCTGGACTTTTCTGAAGTTAGTTAGTTTTCTTTATTATGGAGGTTTTCAGCCTGAGGCTGGTTCGTCTCCGGTGTTTTCTTAGGTTTCAGAACTTTTTAAAAGTTCCTGCAATCCTGTGGATCCGCAATCAAAATCTAGAAGCATCTAGTTCCGGGAAGAATCATTCGAGCGAAGGCTGAAGAAGCTTCCAAGGGAAGTCGAAATAAGTTTCCGAGAGGAATCGTTAATAGAAAATTCCAGGGGAAAGTTGTAAGAAAATTCAGGAAGTTAAATAATGTTTAAAAAGTATTTCCTGATTCCCCCGGATTCACCAGAAAGACCCGAGCAAAGTCGGTTAACAAAATGAAAGCAAATCGATATTAAAGTGTGCAGTTCCTATCATAATGAAAACTCATTTTGATTTCAAATGTTGCGACATAAGTCTGATATCATATTGTGCTTTCATTATGCAGTCAAGACGTTTTAAATGAAAGCAACTTAACTTGAAGTTCTGCTGTTTACGTCTTGTTTAAAATTTAATTGAAATTCATCTGTCGTGAACTAATGATTATCGTTTATCTGATTTGTTTAGCACATTTTAGGTCATTCGTGGCTTGCCCGCGGTGAGATTGGAGCCTAAGTCTTTCAGCTTGAGAAACATGAATGGTAACCATTTACTCTAGGCCCGTATTCAGTTAAACATTATGAATGCAAAATCAGTAATAAAATTGATTTCATTGAAAGCAGGATTAGTTTTCCGTTTGCTTCAACAGTGTAAAATGTTGCTCTCATTTTTGCTGTGTTAACCGTTAAGTCAACCAAAATGAGATCAACTGGAGTATTCAAAATAAGTTACATCATAACAGCAAATTTTGATTTCAATTTGATCTTCAGCTTTGCTCGGGGAGCCATCGACTGTTTATTGATTCATGGGTAGCCAAAAACGCTGGGGAAATTGAAACATTAATTGAAAGAGTATCCATAAGACATTTTTAAAGATGATTTTTTTTTAGAATTTTGAAGACTCAAAAAATTTGAGATATTTAAAAAGATACAAGTCTCACACAATAATTTTCCCCGAAATTCTGAGCGCAGGCAGGCAATAATCATTTTGATTATTTAAAAAATCGGTATAAATCGGTATAAACCCTCAAAAATCGGTATTCTGAGGAACCTTATCTGTATATCGGTATCTAGTTCGGAAATCGGTATAAATACCGATAAATCGGTATATCTGGCAACGCTGATCCCCCGTTCGTAGTCACCTTGAATGACAGCATTTCCATGCGTTTCGAAAATGACGACTTCGACTACCAGGCCTACAACTTTGCTAAAGCTGACTTCCTACGATTGTTGACGTTATTGAGTGAGGTTGATTGGTCGCCTGTCAGGAGCTGTTTGGATATCGACACAGCCGTTCACTTTTTTGCCGTTTCTGTCCGCCAAGCAATAGATCAATGTGTACCGCTACATCGCCCACCAATGATGCCCCCGTGGTCAAACAAGGAACTGAAAAGAAGGAAAAAGCATTGCAAACTCACACACAGGACTTACCGCAGATCTCGTTCTCTATCAGACAAACTAGTCTTCCATACAGCTAGTCGGCGATACAGGAGTTTGAATGGCAAACTCTACCGCAAATACGCCAGTGGAATCGAAAGGAACCTCAAGGAAAATCCTAAATGTTTCTGGAATTTTGTTAATTCAAAGCGAAAGGAAACTGGTCTTCCAACTTCTATGTCCTTAGATCAGAAAGTGGCACACACTAGCTCGGAAAAGTGTGGACTTTTTGCTGAGTTTTTCCGTTCCGTTTTTGAGGCTCGCCTGTGAATGAGGATGCTGCTGATCCCCTTGACTTCACTCCAACTGACGTGATTGAGCTGGATACCTTTGAGATTTCAGCAGAAGATTTCATCAAGGATGTCAAAAAACTGAAGTCGTCGAACAATCCTGGCCCTGATGGAATTCCTGCATGTGTCATAAAAAAATGCTCCGTTCAACTACTGGAACCACTGCTGTGCATCTTCAACCTGTCCATGAGCGTGGCCAAGTTTCCAACAGACTGGAAGTCGTCCTTTATGTTTCCTGTTCATAAGAAGGGTAGCAAAACTGATGTCAGCTGTTACCGTGGAATAACGTCCCTCTGTGCTTGCTCAAAATTGCTCGAAATTATCGTCTCCAACTATATGTTCAACAGAACAAAAAGTCACATATCTACGAATCAGCATGGGTTTTTCCCCGGAAGAAGTGTAACCACAAACGTCCTTGAGTTCACTTCGATCTGTCTTCGAAATATTGGGCAGGGAAAGCAAGTAGATACAATATACACTGACTTGAAAGCTGCATTTGACCGGGTCAACCACTCCATTCTTCTAGCTAAACTACGCAAGATGGGCTCATCTGCCAATTTCGTTCAATGGCTCGAATCATATCTCTGCAACAGGACTCTTGCAGTAAAGATTGGATCTTCAACTTCTGACTGGTTCTGCAATACCTCCGGTGTACCTCAAGGAAGTAACTTGGGACCGTTGCTATTTTCGCTGTACATCAATGACGCAACTGTGCTTCTGGAAAATGGATGTTACTTTATTTATGCTGATGATACAAAAATCTATGTGATCGTTGAAAACGAAGACGACTGTCTGCGACTCCAGGAGGCACTGGACAAGTTTGCATTGTGGTGTCGTGCCAACAATATGACCCTCAGCGTACCTAAATGCCACGTCATTAGCTTCCACCGCAAGAAAAATTTCCTTCAATATGAATATGTCATCGACGGAACCACCCTATCACGCGTGCAGACAGTGCGTGATCTTGGAATTACATTGGACTCAAGTCTCACGTTCAGGAACCACCACGAAGATGTTATTGCGAAGGCACGACGGCAGCTTGGTTTCATTGGAAAGGTGACAAAGGAGTTTCAAGATCCTTACACATTGAAATCGCTGTATGTTAGTCTTGTTCGTCCAATTCTCGAGACAGGCTGTATTATATGGGATCCGTTGCATATCACCGTGATCGATCGCATAGAGGCCGTTCAGCGCAAATTTGTGCGATACGCTCTTCGCAACTTACCGTGGAATGACCCGGTTAATCTGCCACCCTACGAGAATAGATCCCAAGCAAGACGGCTTGTCATAAAGAAGTTGAAAATACTTTGTAATGACTAATGCAAAGAATCACTAATACTTTAATATACATCATTTAATACATTTATACAACCTAAAAAGCGCAAGACGCGGAGCTTATACAACTAAAAACTGGTCTTATAACATGTTTTGGAAACATCATAAAAACCAGCGACAAAAAAAAAACAATAAAAAAAAACTTGAGCATGGGATTCGATCACTGGTACTTGGCGTGGCATACTTGTTACTACCTAACTAGACCAACACCGCTTGTTGAAAGGTTTGTTATAAGTATCTATCATGTTCTTGCCAATGGCATGAAAATTATTTTCTCGTTCATCACGCCTTCGATCCGTCATGAAGACTTTTTGTTAGTAGCGAAGCGTACATCTAATTGCCAGAATGTTATTTAAACGTATTTTCAACTCCTTATAAGACAACCTGCACATTTTCAGTTGTATTAATTTATGAGATGTCATAAAAAAGTATTTTCAACTTTCTTTATAACAAACCTCCGAATACCTCATAAGAAACTGTCAATCACTGCATGAAGAGACAGTCCGGCTCAAAGGCACCGTCAATGTTTACGTCAATCTGGATTGATTTTGTATACGACAAGTTTTATAGTGGTATTCAAACAGTAAGATGCACGTTCAAATAACATTTTAAGATAAAAGCAAAAGAAAACTATTTTGGAAAATGTTGAATCAAAGAAGTATGAAGAAAACATCTTTAAACCTCATATATAACGTGGGATGTTTTCTGCATCTCTTATAATACATTTATACAACAAGCCGTTCTAATTCTTTTTCAAAAAGATGTTTTATGTGTTACTTGGGATGCCAACTACTGGGATTGGAAACGCTGGAACAAAAGAAGGAAGAACGCGAAAGCTGTATTTCTAGCGAAACTACTGAACGCCGAACTTGATGCACTGAATCTTCTTGCTCTCATCGACATTAACATTCCCGGATATGCACTCAGGAATACCGAATTTCTCCGCTTACCACGCTGGCGACAGGACTACGACGGTAACGAGCCAGTCATGCGCAATTTCAACGATGTTTATAATTTGTTCGACTTCAATGAAAACTCTGTTCAATTCCGCTCAAGGCTAAGAAGAATGAATTGATGTTGATGCTAAGAATTATTCATTAAGACAACAAATTGTCGGATGAAGATATCAAAGTAATAAAAAAAAAAAAAAAGGGTGTTGAACGAGAATATAATTTTCATGCCAGTAGCAAGAACATGATAGATACTTATAACTAACCTCTCATCAAGCGAACTTGGTCTAGTTAGGAAGAAACAAGTCTACCACGCCAAGGACCAGTGATCGAATCCCATTTTCAAGTTTTTTTTTTTTGTTTTTTTTGTCGTTGGTTTTTATGATGTTTCCAAAACATGTTATAAGTCCAGTATTTAGTTATATAAGCTCCGCGTCTTGCGCTTTTTAGGTTATATAAATGCATTAAATGACGTATATTACAGTATTATTGATTCTTTACGTAAGTCATTAAAAAGTATTTTCAACTTCTTTACGGCAAGTCGTGTTGCTTGGGTTGTGACGTTCTGAAAGCGGAATTGACAGGTTTTATGAGTCAAACACACATTTTACACCCTTTTCTTGTTACTTGCAAGCACAACATATCATTATATCATTCAATGATTTCATAATTCCGAAAAACAATTTTTTATAGCAAGTGAGTGGAAGCAACCCTGGTGGCAGGTCTGTAAATCAGCTGCATCACTGACTTCGGTGAAATATTTTACTGAAGTTTCGGTAAACAAAGCGTTCCATTACTGAGTTCGGTAACGGTCTCGGTAAACGTCAAATCCACCATAATGTGATTTTCGATCGACTTTGAAAACGTTCGTGTTTGTGAAAAATAAAAAGGTGAAATTATGGAGGCTGTTATGCAACACCAAGATGAGCGAATCGTAGATATTTTCCGTAAGTAATAAAATTTTGCTATCTTAATAAATACCGGTTACAGATGGCCGATGTTCCTTTTGGCGACGATCTGAAAACAGCATTTGGAATCTTCATCCAATGCTTCCCTGTTTTCAGTGTAGCGCCGAATCCTTCCGACAAAAACTTGTTTTTGTTCATTGGTGAAGCAATTTGCAACACTAACACATTGATCTCGACTGCAGCCAAATTTTTGCATGGTTGCAGTGACCGCCACTTTGTAACAATATTAAAGCAAATTACAGCTGAGTCGGTTACCTTTTAAAAAAATTACAGATCTCTGTCGCTAATTTTCGATTTGCATATCGTCCTCAAAATTACAGCTCTCCGGTAAAATCGACTACAAATCAAGCAATGCACATCGGTACACATTACCGATCATTCGGTAAATTTAACAGCTTATTTTGTTGATCCAGTTTACAGATTCTCGATTACCGAAAACATTACCGGCCGTTCAGCTGTTGAAAATTCGATAAATGAATTACCGAAATCGGTGATTTTTTCTAAGTGTATATGTTACCATAAAACAAACATTTGCGTCATACTAAGCCATCAGCGTCATCAAACCCAAATGAATGGTTCGATTGTCACAATGGCGATTGGACCGACACAAAATTGAACAGAAGTCGACTCAATCGTGCGAAAACTGCATCCATCCACAAAGCAAGCCGATTCCCCCGAGTAGGTGTTGAAACAGTTGACGTTTTTTACTACACTTGCTTCGTTGTCGTGCGTGACAATCGATTTGTATTCGTACTATCATACTCTACCATCTTCTCTCTTACACAATACAAACGGTAGAACAACATTCGAGTAAAAAGAAAATTATCAAATAACTATCATATGATATGTGTGATTCTTTGAAGTGAAAATGAATGTAAGCATCAAATGTGCTTGTTTTCTACTATGTACGTATAAATAAATACATATTTAGAGCCTGATTTGCCCCAAAATCCTCTATCAATTGAAAGCATTTAAACTGGTTTATTGGCTTAAACAGACAATATATTTTTTTGGAAATTTCCAAATATACCATTAGGGTTTCTTTAAAAAATGCTCACTCGCGCTAATACCGTCACTTAATGAGAATTTACCGTAATCGCGACAATAAAAGGAAATGTATTGATTCCGTTTACCGTTTACCCGTTTGATGCTGTCACCTAGCCACGAACACCAATAATAATTTTCATTAAAACTGATCCCAGCTGATGCCAGACTAGTGTCTATAACTCTCCAACCATATTAATCCCCGCTATGTTAATGATGATGGTAATTGTCATTAAGGAAGATTAATTTTACACAACACCCACCGGGACTAGGTCGGTGAGATGCGATGTCTGGTCTTCCTTCATTGTCTAACGATGAAACTGCTCTGGATATTCAGCATGACAACCGTAAGTTTAGCGTATGTTTGTCTAAGCTCAACGAAACCCTATTGGTGTTTAGTTTGTACTTTGTGTAATTCGAAAACGAAACCACCATGAGCAGTGAGCATAGTCGCAGCCACATACCACAGGATGGCTACACAGCGTGAACGAGAGCATATTACCTACACAGATTCTCGTTTTCCCATGGGCCACGAGAAGAATCGTTTCAGGAGTGATGCGAAACTGCTAATGAGAAGTGAATAATGAAAGACAATGTTAATTAAGTTGTATTTATAATCTGCTTTTTGTGGTAGTTGTGTAAAAGTAAATACGCTTGGTATTTTTCGATTCACGGCACTGTCGGAAAACGGTAACAACTTGCATCCAGGGTTCCACGCTGGTTCGTCGTATGGAGCTCATTTCCGTCGAATGCGTTAAAAACAATGAAGAAAATAGCTGCAGCTGATCTTTTCACATCAAATTATTTGCTTACGAGTTGAATTACGGTTGATTTAAATACATTTTCATTAGTTCGTGTAAACGAGTACATATTTTGGATACAAATGTACTGAAAAAACATGATCCCTTTCCGTGGTCAAGTGTGGGCATAAGTCCCTTCAACTTGCTCCAAATGACATCCCGATCTGCCCTGAATGCGCTTTATAGTCTTCTGTAACGACATCCAATGTTCTGCGAACCCACTCAAAAAATCTACTCAGCACATTTCTGCAGTAAACTTAGAGCCCACTGGTAAAAATTCATGATAGTAGATACAGCAGTTCTTCATTCTTGCAATCGAGCTACACTGAGCTTTAACTTGAAGTTCCCTAAAGTCTCCTGACAAAACAAAAAGTTCACAGGACGTTATAGAAGTATGTTTTACTCGTCTCAATTCGTCCCAAAAACCCTTTGCTGATGCTATCATAATTTTCAGCAATGTCAGGAATGCTCTACTACTCAAGGAATCTTCCAAATAAGCTTCACAGTTGCAATTTTTTAATCAAATGTTAATTTTAGCCTTCTATATCAGTAATAGGTGTGCAAGGCTCAAACTTGTGTAGACTACTTAAATAAAATTACCTACTACTATTAAATCATGGCCCTGGCTTTGCTAGATGTTTAATGTTTCGTCCCTCGTGCAAGACAGCCCAAGACAACCACGTAATAATAGTATTGATAATTAATAGTTAATAGATTTTTTTTAAAAAGATGTATCTTTTAGCAAATCTGAGAAAATTAAAAAATCTTTCGATAAAAAAAGAGCAGTTCACCTGTCGTGCTTCGTAAAAGCGATTCCATAAAAAAATCTCACCACTTTAGTAGCGAAGATTTACTCTGTTTTAAGACAACTCTACATCAGAGTGCTGAGAGGAAGTTCACGGCTCAAAAAAAAATACCTAAGTTTTGATTTTTATAGAAATATTGGAAAAAGATACCAAAAATAAAAATAAATCACCTTTTTTCCTATTTTTTTTTATGAAAATTCATGTGTAAAAACATTTTTTGTATGTCATCATGGCATAAAGTTGGACTTCAAACACCATAAAACATCGGCCTGTCGGTTTTGCTGAGGGTTAATTTTTTTTAATGATGAGATAGGAAGAAATATTTTACAGGTAAATTTTATCAGAAATCTATGGAAAAAAAAACTGATTTTCTTTGATTTTCAACAGTTTTTCCCACTATATTTAAAATAAAAACGCACCGATTTTTTTTTTCGGGCGATGAACTTTTCATTAATAAGGTCAATATGTAACATTTAGTTACCGTATGCGTGATAATGTTTGCAGTGTATAATTATGAAAACAAAACAAAAGCTGGACATTTTCGGAGTGGAAAAAAAAAATATTTAAAAGATATATGTTTGTAACAACTTAAATCTATGTTAATCATCGATAAAATTTCCATTTTCCGCAATTACGGCCTTTGCACGATTCCAGATTGTTCTACAGGTTCTGATAATATAGTCCGGATCCATATATCTCCAGGCACGTCCATGTTTGTCTGAGGCTTGCTGTACTGTAGTGGCTGGCACAGGCCTTGGCCTTCATGACGCGTCACACTGAATAATCCAAGGGGTTAAGATCTCGGTTGGATGGCTACATATCTTTCGGTCAGGATGGCAGATGTTCCTTCAGCCAATTCTGCGAGCAGTTCGAGGTGTGGCATGGTGCCCCGCCTTGCTGAAAGACCACATTCGGCTCCGATCGATATTGCTCACTAATCCACGGAAGGACATACTTACTAAGAATTCCAATGTACACCTTCGCATTCACTTATGATGGAGCAAACATTAATCACGTATACGGCATCTTGATAACTTTATGTTTTACATAACTTTAAACTATACTTTTGTTATATTACAGACGCCAAAATTTGCTAAACGTATGAGCCATAACGACCTTCAAACTATGCAGTCCGGCCTCAAATGTACCGTCATAAATGCTCATGATCATGCTCATGGGCAGGGTTACTTCCACTCACTTGCTATAAAAAAAATGTTTTTCAGAATTATGAAATCATGAGATGGTATAGTGATAATTAGTAATTGTAAGTTACAAGATGAGGACGTGAAGTATGTGTTTGACACATAAAATCTGTCAATATTGCTTTCAGTGCTTCACAATCAGCAGTTTTAAGACTCGTGAGTGCTCACTCTGAGTGAACGCTCACGAATCATACACACTTAGAAATAACTAATTTTACACGTGACGGAATCCACCATTGACATAAAAGATGAGACGTAAACAAACATGTCATGTAAAATTAAGTGCTCCGAGACTGAAAAGTTCGAAAATACGTTTGATTGAGCTGAATTTTGCGACTATTATGACTCAATTTTATGTCAAAATTGACGTTCGTATATGTCAGTCTCAGAGCACCTAAATTTACATGATTTTTTCTAAGTGTGTAAGATCGCTTATTGTGACGCTCTGAAAGCAAAATTGCCAGGTTTTATGAGTCAAACACATACTTTACACCCTCTTCTTGTTACTTACAAGTACAGCATATCATTATATCATCTAATGATTGCATAATTCCGAAAAATATGTTTTTATAGCAAGTGAGTGGAAGCAACCCTGCTCATGCGTGACCATTAGCGTAAAAGAAATAAATCTCTGGAAATATCAGTAATACCTCGTTGGTTGCCTGTAGATTAATTATTATAAGAGTTTTTATAATTCATGTCATTAATTATTTGTATGGCTAAGTAAATTGAGTATAAGCTAAAATAATAAGCTACGGAGATGAATAAGCGTCTGGCTGAAAATCTCCTTAATAAAGACAACCAACCAACCTAAAATAATAATAAAAAAAGATGATTTCTCGACAACAAAAAAAAAGGGTCTATCAGCTTTCGTAAAAAAAAACTTATTCTGTCATTTTCGCGTGACTCGAAGCTAACCTACGCAAACCAACGACACCATCGGGAAGAGGAGAGTTTCTCCTACCCGTTGATGTTGTTGGTTTGGATAGGCGATCTGCGATTAGGTGCAAAAAGGTTATTGCAATTTTGTTTACAAATGCTGGTAAACGCCTTCTTTACACGATCGTAGTTTTCAAGTTTCCAAAAAGAATTTAATTCATTGAAAGGAATACTCTTAGCTAATGTGTTATTTTTTTTTCATTTACCATACAACGTGTCCCAAGTAACAATTCAAGCTGAATTGTAAGAATAAAGGTTGATTATTGGTTGATTTAAGGTGTACGAAGCTGATTAACACCAGGCTGAATATACAGTTGATTAGTAGTGCATGAAGCGAATTGAATCCCCATAATTCAACCTCAGTAAGTTAGCTGATATAAAGACTGAACAAGATTTATTTAAGTTTTATACTACTCCACAAACCAGCAATGCGCTACAAATATTCTGATAGTCTGATAGAATAATATGAATTTATTGCACAATATTGTTAAATGTCGTCAGTTGCATTTCCGACATTTTAGTTATTCTAAATTCACTGCCTACCTTTCTAATCCAAGCAGCACCAGCAGTAGAGACAATTGACAAGGAAGAGGAGCTTTTTAAGAATAGCTCCACCTAGAAGTGGACTGCGACGACGTCGGAAGTATTAACATTAGTATTCCTGTGTTTTGTCTGTTCACCACTTTATATTGCACTTAATTTTCATACCGCATTTCAAAAATAGAATTCAATAATAGCACTAAAATAGCATCGAAATACATCGCGCACTTGTGTCCACATTGTGTTTACTGCACTTGAAATGAGAGGATTTTTTTACTGTCACAATTTATTGTTTATAATTCGGCATTGCTGTATAATACTCTTCGGGTTGCTATTATTCAACAAGCACGTCAAAACTTCATGTTAATGATCATACCTTCTGCCTCAAATATGCTTATGTGGTCGAGTGGGTAGAGTTGACGCCTGTGAATCAGCGACTGCCGGTTCGAATCCCGAAATGTAAAGGTAATTTTTAGACATATAATAACAATATAAATATGTAAATCCAATTAGTCAGCAACATTCTAAAGCAGTCTCATTAAAAATATAAGATATGAAGCGGTCTTCTATTATATTTTTTTTAATACAAAATTAAGGCTGAACAAGGGTTGGAAAAGACTGTTGGTTAATGCATTTAAAAGCTTATAATTTAGATTGCTGTTAAGCTTTGGCCTGATTAAAATCACCAGATTAAGATGTTTAAAAGCTGAACAAAGGTTAATTTGGTCTATGTACAACAATTATTCAAACTAAGCCTGAATTAAAATCGTTGAAAGAACACTTGTTAAGCATCAATTTGTTACCTGGGGTAGAACCGGAAACTACCTAACTAATAATAACCAAAGATTTAAGTAAAGTAAAGGAGAAAAATCTTTTCAAATCTCTAATAAGGAAAAAATCCCAAAGGCTTGGTTACCTGCGATTGCCTGCCTAATATTTGTTTTGCCCCTTGGTTTTCCAGCCATTGGAAGATGGTGACAATCAAAATTTGTATCGGTCTTAGTGTTATACTTTAAAATTTTTCCATGAAACCGGTCAAATTAACGAAAAAATCCAGTGCTTTAAAAGCGTGCTTATCCCAAGTTTGCTTACTAATTACTATTTTTGAAATATAAGAACCTACATACTTTATAACACACGCTCTTAAAAACAAATACCACAAACGAACTATAACCAAAATGTTAGAACTATTCCACAAATGGTTTGGATGATACCACAAACACGCCGTTAAGTACTTTTGTAATGGTAATGCTCTTGATCTTGCATTGCGAAAAAAGCAACTAGCGAGATTAATGTACACATGGATCATATGCTGATATATGATTTAAAATCCGGACTGATTCGTGATCAGGACGTACATTTTTTGGGGTTTGTTTACAAAACCACATACACCCTATTCACGAATCAGTCCATAAACATTCGTTGAAATATAATGATTTATCATCGAACTTTTTCACATACGTTTTCGTAAGGATTAACTTCCCGAATATGACGATCTTCTTATTCTATTGAAAATAATGTTTCTTTCTTGGGTTAAGGTACACCGGAGTAAGTTGAAACGTGGTGTAAGTTTAAATGGAAGCCCTAGGTATTGGCGGAAGTGAAAAATCACTGATTTTTAAACAATATAAATTAAACCTAAAAGCATAAAATGAAGAGATTCAAAGGCAATATTTGCTGATTTGGGATACTTTCATTTTAGCCCGGGGTTGGTTAAACCCACAAAACGTTATTGTATTGGGAAAAAAATGAGAAATATCCTCGTTAAACTGTTAGAATAATAATATTGAAATCTCGATGAACATTTCAAATGGTCCTATCTGCTTTGATCGATTCTCTTCATCGACTTTCTTTTTTCATAACCACTGCTATGCAAACAGATTTTGCGCTAACTCTACCACATAGTTTGATAAATGAGGTTCTTATCTAACGTCCAAACGTCAAATACAACAGGGAAAGTTTTGCAGCTGAGTTATTGACGAAAGAGAAAGTCGATGAAGACAATCGGTCAATACAGATAGGACCTTTTGAAATGTTTATCTAGAAATATGTGTTTAATTTACCGCACTGCACAATGGTTTGAATGCACGAACTTTTTATTTGCGCCTCCAAAATCAATTTTTTCACCATGGTGTCTTGAGAAGAGTTTTTGAATAAAATAAGGTGTAAATACTTGTGATACGATTATGTTCGGACCTCTACCACAGGCGGCGCTGCAAAATGTAACTTTTGACATTAACAAGATAGGTGTGCGGTATATTCAGCAAAGTTTTAGATCTTTGCTCAACACATCAATCCTCTATAAGTATTTGTTTTAGCGTTTTATATGACTGTTCCATAAAATTTAGTATTTTCAGTTTTTATCACATATTTAAAAATATATATAGGTTTTATATGTTCTTCAAATATTTTTATATTAGCAAAATACCAAATTTTGTTCAAGACGTCCCAATGGTTATTTCCAAATTTAGTTTAAAAATGGATATATTTTGTGCCCTCTTATACAAAAATCCGGCAGATGAGTCTTAAATAGGATGAAAGCTTGTTCAAAAGTGATCGCAAATCCCATCCCTTTTTGTATCTTCGTTGATTGTTTTGCATTTCATAAAGGTCGCTCCGCAGCTCAGTGACAGCGCGCATTTATCAAAGACTAAATCAAAGTATGCTCAATGATAATATAACAAAGTTTGGTCGCACATTGATCGTTGTTGCTGCATTAAAACACATATTGCATAAAAAATAATATTTTTATAGTGAAATGAAGGTTATTATTACAACATTTCCGTAACAGATCCGAAAAGTGGGAAAAGCATGTATTTCAACAATGAAGGTAAGAGCAACCATGTAGTTAATAAGGTGTTTTGTGTTGATTTCCAATCCATGATATAAATGAGTTTTCTATGGACGTTATTTGTTTGTGAAAATTTCAAAAATAGTATAATAGTATATAAAATTTCAGTTTAAATCGACAGGCGAACTGTGGAAAGAATTTAAGGGAAACGAAATTGATAAATCAAACGTTGTGTTCAGAGAAGTTTTTGACTGTTAAGGCATTGATGGTGTTTCAATGTCACAATTGGCAGCTGAAGTCAACAATTTCGTGATGGTGACATGCCAATAAAAAAAAAAAAAAAACGACTGTGGGAAAACCACAACCGGATCATGTCATATATGCTTGAAAGCAATCGTGGTTATTTTGATAGTTCCTTCAAACTACCACAGAAAGTTGTTGATCGTATCCCTTGCGGTTCAACTACCCAACAGATAAACTTGCATTTGCACCCAAATGAAATTACGTGAGGATGGCAAAGAAGAGCCAGCGTTCATTCTAAAACAGGCATCGCAAACAACTCCGACACGAGCCGTGAAAATGGTTTCAGCTAAACAATCATCCAACAATATTTTTGTACACTACTTGGAGACGGAAACTCTTGCGTTAATATTGGATCTTAATTTATCGAAAGACCAATACGAAAAGCTTCGTAAAGGAGCTCTGGATCGGAATATACATTTGTATCCGTCCTACTACAAAGTGCTGCCAGCTTAAAATGGCTGTTATCCCAATACAGCGTTGATAGTTTCGGAGACGTCTGCATAAGTGAAACTAAAGGATCTATTGGACCACAAGGCAATGAGGATTGTTGATGCGAATGCGTGCATGCTGGGAAAGTTTAGTGATGACGAATTGGAGAATACGATTAAGTGGGGATTTGATGGTACTAATCCAGTTGCGAACACAAGCAAGCATTTGGGGATGATGACGGAACAAAATCCGATGCAAATGTTTTAGTTACATCCAATGCGCCAGTCAAACTGGCATCAAATGGGAACATTTTTTTCAGAACACACGTCAATCTACTGCACCGACACCTGGAATCGACTGATCAAACCATTAGCAGCCTAAGAGCATCTGGAGACAAGCCGATTAATGACCTCTGTAGCGATGCAAAATACATGCTAGATGTGGAAGAGGAAGATACAAATGATTTTTGTAACAATATTGTATAACCTTTGTTTGTATTTTTGAAAGATTTATATATACAAACATACAATGATGTAGAACGTAATATTTTAAATCATATAATTATAATATTATAATGGCTAACACAAAAGTATACATTGCTTTCAAGTAGCCTTCTGTGATGAGTAATATGGCAAATGCTCTGCAGTCTGTGGTCACTAAGCTGTGGAACGTCCTTGTTGAAATGCAAAATAATCAACGAGGATACTTAAAGGGACAAATGTTTCAATGGAATTTGACATCACTTCTGAACAAGTTCATCCTAATCAAGACTCACCTGTCGGATTATGCCGGATTTTTTGTCTGTGAGAGCACAAAATATGTCAATTTTTATACTAAATTTAATAACTCAGCCTGTGTAATCGATACCTTTTGGATGCCTGGAACAACGTTGAGTATTTTTATAATATTCAAATATTTGTGCAACACTATATTCTTCTAAAGCCTATAGTTTTTGAAATATGTGATAAATTGGACTGAAAAAAACTTAATTTTGTGGAACTGTCATATAAAACGCTACGTATCTCAAAAAGACACAGAGGATTGGTGTGTTCGTCAAAGATTTTTGTATTAAAGTTATCTTCAACTTTGCTGAAGACACCACATGCCTATCTTGTAAATGTCAAAAGTTAGATCTTGCAGCGCCGCCTGTGGTGGAGTTCCGAACTAAAACTTATCACAAGCCTTATTTTAAACAAAACTCTTTTGAAGACACCATGGTGAAAAAAATGATATTGAAAGCGCAAATAATAAAAGTTCGTGATATTGAGCAGTGCATATTGGAGTTGGATTATCTTGCGTAACATTTGAAAAGAGCAAACAAAATGTTGTTTACCAAATTTGAGAGGCCTTTTTTTAAATGTTACGCGAGAATATATTGCTGGAATTTGAAATTACCAAAGGATCAGAAATCCTGTACACAATAACATTGTTTTAATATAGTCCTATTGATAAGTTCAACTGTATGATTCTGAACTCATCATCATACGTACAAAGATTTACCTATTTTGTCATACCCGAAAATGATCCTGAGCTGTTTCGTACAGTTGAGGCAAACAATCGAAACATAATTTCCAACTTTAATGAGAATTCCAAACACAGTAGAACGAGTAGGTTCGTTTCCACAACGGATCACATCGATGGGAGCCTGATGCCTCGGATGTTTGTTGTTTGCTTTTGTGCGCACAGGTCTCCTTCTCTCTCACACACAAACATTCTGGTGGTGGGACAAGCAATACTTACCAACAACGTGTAGATGTACTCTAGCACTTATTTTCGGCTCTGTCGACACCTGGCACTCGTATATTCCGGCATCACGTGCCTGCACGTATTTGATCTGCAGCGTCCAAACGCCGCTGTTTTCCACATAGAATGATTGAAAACGTTCGTCGGCTATAAATGTCATTCTGCATAAATCAGCGTTCGGTTCAAAAGTAGGATCCAGATTCGAGAACGAAGAGCAGGTTCACGTCCGGGTCAGCATTTTATGCACCCGTAGGATGGCATCACCGGGCGTCAAGTGAGGAACGTCACACGCAGAGACCAAGAGGTCATTTGGGAATAAAAAAAAGAGTCCAAAGACCAGCCGAGGTTGATTTCACATTAATAATAATCGATTGCCATCATCCGTCCATCCGTCCGCCCATCCATTCATTCGGGTTGCCATTTGTTGACCATACGTTCATTGGTGAATGGGTGGTGCACCATTCAATGTGGCATCGATACGACGACGTTAACGTCAACATCAGGAGGGCACCATTGGATTCAAAGTAACCCCAGTCATCGTTCGTTCGGTGGTGTCAATGTCGGACGAGGCAGCATCAACAGCAGGATCATCAGCCAGCCAGCCAGTCAGCCAAAGGTGCCAAAAAGCATCATTCCAGGGCGCAATATCGGATGGAAACATACGGTGAAAATGGAAGAGAGAGAGAACAAAAAATATGAAAAGTGTGAAATATTAATAAGAGATTGATAGCGGCACAATAAATGAAATATGGCGATAATTCACCAGATTAAGGCACGGGCTATTAAATCTCTGCCGAAAATGGAGACGCGAAATCATGTTGCTGCTTTGATAGGCAGCCATAAATCTCGACCGGTTTTGAGTTCATTTTCAGCAGTTCCAATGACAAATATTTATTGACTTGTTGGATGACGCCACGCCTGATTTTTTTCCCACTAACATTCAACTTTTCTTTAATATTTTGATGCTGGAAAAAATGAACGACGAATCAATGATTGAAAAATGCTTAAAAATAAGAACTATGTCCTTGAAACGAGCGCATCGACCGGTCAAATATCTACATATGTATTGTTTAATTTAATGGAGACGCATGATAGTTTGTGTTCATTAGAATGTGTCGTTTGAAAAGACACCTTTCCAATGCAAGCATCGACGGCATTGGATTGTGCCTATCCCGAAATGACAAAACATTTCTTCCACGGCCGACGAGATCGACTCAAAATTGAGTGATTTGTCACTCGAAATCACAAAACCCTAGGTTTCTCTTAAACTGATTCGCTTTTAATAAATAATCTGCTCAAATATGAGGAAAATTGACGAACATTTTACTCAGTCTAGGGTTATACTAATAGGCTGAGTGAAACCTCTCTGGATTTGTCTCAAAATCGATAAGTTTTTTCTGGACAATGGAGGAAAATTTTACTCAGAGTATGAGTAACCTACGTTTTACGAATTTGAGATAGCGAAACTCCGTGTACTGCTATCACACGATGAAATCGTGCAGTGAAGAAAATATATATTCTAACCAAATCTAAATCTGCGTTTTGGTCGTGTGGAGAATCTATAAGAAAGAAGCCTTTGATTATAATTCGATTTATAATAGGGCAGGGTACGGGCCCGGCATAGTAGATAGCCTCTCACGTTAAAGGTTAAGATTTCAAATCTGATCGCCGGAAAAGTCTCAAATGACCTTATGTGTGATAAAGTGACTAAAATACAAAATAAAAACTTCTTGGTCATCTCACTCAAAACTTTATGTTAACCACATTTTCAAAAAAGCCGTGAAACCGTAGATATTTGGAAATTGTGAAAATATCAATGAAATAATTAAGCAGGATGTTGTGTTTATTTACTTCATTGCTCGCTAGCTGAATGCATTTCATTTGGTAATTTAGCTGGTATCGTCTGGGATTTTGTGTAAATAATTCAAAGTAAACCTTCCAAATTAATTTTTCATCTATATATTTAACCTTCAAGACTTGCCAAGTTGGATAATTAGGACGAATGTGGAAAAAGTCGAATTGCATACAAACATTTTTACAGTAACAGTAGAACTTTTCGGTACTGGATGCTTAAAAGTAGTAGTTTTTTGACACTGTTATGTTAGTAGTGAAAATTAGGCCAATATGTTATTCAAAACAATGTTGAAAAGTGACTCTTTTCAGTAATGGGCGCTAAAAAAATTTTTTTTGCCCGATTCTCCTTCTCTCTGGTAGGATAGCATTATTATAGAAACAATCAGTATCGCTACAAAAAACCCACCAAATGAAATATTAGGTACCCCTCTTTCGTTTCAGGCTAGTTTTAAAATCTTCTATCGGAGGTAATTTTCCACCTTTCCATACTAGACTCACATGAAAGAGGTGACCCTTAGCTTACGTTTGGTGGGTGTTTCAGCGATAATGATTTTTTTTAAAGTTGTTCTTACAGAGAAGAATAAACACAAATACCATGTAGTTCTATAAATTGGCGCCTTTAATGTTACACTCACTTGCACTACACTAATGTAAAAATTTCCGGAGAATTAAATGCAGATAGGGCCTCCCTTAGTTCGGTTGGTAAAGGCGCAGCTACAAAGTATGACCATGCTAGAGATGGCTGGGTTCGATTCCCGGTCTGGTCTAGGATTTTTTTGAGTTGGAAAATGTCTCGACTTCTCTGGACATAGAGCATAATTGTATTTGCCATACAATTATACTAATGCGAAAATGGTACAAGTATCGAAAGCTCTCAATTAATAACTGTGGTATTTTATCTAGAACACTTAGTTGAAAGCACGTAATAAGCTAATATAATTAGCTTGAAATGCAAAGAAGAAGAAGACCGTTCCATCTTGGGCAGACTTCGAGAAATGGTCCACTTTCCTATATGTTTTACGAAAAGGTGTTAACGAGTCATGTTTTGATATCATAATATATGTAGTGTAGTCAAATTGGTTGACACAGCCTGAATTTAGAGTTTCTGATAGAAAAAAAAAAAATCGATTTTGACACGATTGGCCACAAGGAATTGACATGAGATGAAGTAAATTTTGGTCATTGCGACTGTCTGTTGGCCACTCAATTAAAAGTAATAAATCATTTAAGAAATATTACCTAGAACTAGATGCACCAACATAGTCAAATCGGAACCTATATGAGGATAACAATTGTTGATTGTGACCTAGCCCGCATGTTCCGGTTTTCTGCAAATATGTTGTCATTTGTCTAGATATTCATAGACAGTAGTATCCAGAACATGTACTTAAAAAAACAGACGTTTAATCTAAGTGTTAAAACACTTGATGTCGTAAGTGCATGATCATATTTATTTTACGTGCATTTCACTTTGGATCAACTTGATATACACTCTCGATCAAAAGTATGGGTGACCCTTTTAAAATCATATAAATGTTATTTGTTTTGCCGATGTTCGATATAGGTTATTAAAAAGGTATTGACTAAAATTTAGTTCGTATGAAACTAGTTTAATATATTTTACAACTCTTGTACACTAAAATTTATCTTAAATGTACAACATGTTCCAAACTTAACACTGAATATTAATGACTGATTTTCTCAGAATTCTTTCGGCCAAACTTGAAAGTGGAAGTAAAACCCAGATCTGTTTTTTTGTTGAAAGTTTGGTTGAAAAATGAAATATATTTTAAAGCAATCAAATAATTATTCAAGCCATACATCAAAAGTTTTTTGTCACCCCACAGTATGATTTGTCGCGATTACTTGAAATTTTAGCATCTATTTATTAAAACCCATTGATTGCCTTTCAAATTCTGCAAAGAGAACTAAAATTGGACAAATAATGGCAGAGATATGAATAAAGCAACATGCACAGGTTTTGTTTTGAGGGTGACCCCAAACTTCTGAACGATTACACCATATGATGGCTGACCTCGATTGGTCTTTTTGTTCATATATCTGCTATTTTTGTCCGATTTTATTTCTTTTTTTTATATGATAACACTATAGGAGTATTCAGCGAAAACCCAAAACTTGATATCTTTAAAAAATACAACTCAAAAACGAAAAAAAAGAAAACACATCGCTGATTTTGTGATATAATATGTAAAAAAACTTAAATTTTAAAGGAAAATATAAAAACATATTGCGGCCTCCATCTGCAAACCACCCAACAAACATTCAATGTTGAATAAAAGATTATTCAGGCAAAAATAAGCTTATCCAACAAACAAATTGCTTATTCAGTTGTTAATAAACTCAAATTGTTTGTTGGCCATGAAAACCATAATAAACAAATACAATTAATGTTTTTCAATACAAAACCTCAAATTTTCAACATAGAAATGGTTACCCTAATGACATAATAAAAATTCTGAGATCCACTATATCTTTTAGCTATGAAGGGTTGAAAATGCATATTTTCGGAATGGTGACGGCATGAAGTGGTCGGAAATCGGTGCCTGATCGCTTAAGAGACCAAGATGGCGACTTTCGGTTTATGGAATACTGAATGGGAATGAAAGAGCCCGGAAATCGTTGTTTAATCAATTTGCAATCCAATATGGCGACTTCCAGTTTACGGAAAACCCTCAAATACCTTACAAAATGCATATTTTAGATGTCTGATAATTTTGGAATTCATGATGGCGAGTTCCGGTTTCACATATTTTCTGAATTCGGATGACGTGCAGAAGCTGGAAATCGTTGTTTGAGCAGTGTGGAATCGAAGATGAAATGACGAAGACATGAAGAGGCTGAAAATCTTTGTTTATCCATTTTGGAATTCAAGATTGCGGCTTCCGGTTTACGTAAAATCCTTAAATACCTTTCATTCTGCATATTTTCTAATTGGGATGAAGTGAAGAGGCTGAAGAGCGTGTTTGATCGTTTTGGAATCCAAACAACAGATTGACCAAAAATGAAAAAAAAAATCTGTTCAATGCATCAATGTGATGCTTATATTATTATTAAATAACATACTAAGACCTTTTTTAATTGAGATTTTTTATTCCATCTTGTAAATAAAGGTGGGAGGGAGTTAGTGAGTTAGAATTATGCAATTTTAGGGGGAGTCTTGTAAAGCGTAGCTTTTTTGTTACCAGATCACAAAACAGCTTTGCAATCCAATATTTGCATGAAACAGAAAAGCAAAATGTCAAAAGATAAGCAATTATAACGGAATTCAATGGAAATAACTTAACTCACTCAAAAGCTCTTCCATTCCTGATTATACTTAATATTTTTTGTATGATAATGTTATAAAAGTGATGTTCAAGAATCTCGTCGGTTTTATATGTCAACTTGAAATGATTGTAACTTATATTCTCGAGTAAATTTCAAAAAAACTATAATTTAGTCCTCATAACTTCTATCAGGAAGACGTCATTTTGACGAAATAAGTCATTTTCCAATTATGACATTAGGCATTTAAGGATAATGACCTTAAAAAATATACTTCTTGAAAAGTGATCATTTTTTTCCTTGATTAGTTTTCCGTCGATCTTGTTTTCCGTGCTGAGCACCAATGCTACCGACGCCAGGGAGGCAGCTCCCACATCCGGACCTACCTATCGACCCATCAACTCACGAGATAAGAGATGTAGTGCCTCAGAACATCCCGGCGGCGCCGACTGGGATTGAACCCAGGCCTGCTGGGGTGAAAAGTAATCACTCCTGCCACTACACCACCGGCGCCACTAAAAAAAAGTGATCATATTTTTATTTATTTTTTCCTTTATTTAACGTCGGTCTCTGTTCCGCAATCTAGTGCCAATCACCGACGGACATCGATTGCCATCCATTGACGGCAATCGAATGTGCAGGAAGGCAGCTTCCACACCTGCGTAGGATATCGCACCCATTCATTAACACCCATGGGCCGGGACCAACGGCTTTACTTCCCTTCCGAAGGAAGACGTGACCAGGGATGCCTCAGAAAAATCCCACCGACCTCGGCTGGAATTGAACCCAGACCCATTGGGGTGAGAAAGCAGTCACGCTTACCACTACACCACCGGCGCCGGCTGATCATATTTTTTATGAAAAATGCAATATTAAAAATAACCTACTTATGTGCAAAGTTTCATTAAAATCGAAATGGGTCTAAACATAACTGGCAATACGTTTGCTCTTTTTTTTTAAGCGTAGAAAAAAGTTTTTGGACCTCCTAGGTGTGCGAAGAGAGATTTTTGTTATATAATGCCTCATATTGTGATTGAAGACAAGCATACACTGGGTTGCTTTCATGATAGAAAATCTTCTCTACGCCTCAAGGAGATATGCCTTAGCTTCATTCCTGTGGCAACATCCATTACAAAGTGTGCACAGTGTACATCTTGGACATGTCTAACTACGTCGAAGAGCATTATACTCCATTTCTCCCATGGTGATCCTAAATTGTGAACACATTCCTGGAAAGATAACTTCCCATCGCTCGCTGGTGTCTGGCCCTACTGGTTCCGCTTGGAAACAATATAATTTAGAACCGAACACTGACCAATCATTTATCAAATTTAGTTTGCTCGAGTGCCGAGGAGCTGCTCATTCTTTTTGATTGCTGCAGAATGTCGTTAGAGGAGTTATAAACGGATCAAGATACAATGTTTTCTTTCTTTCGTTTTAATTCGAAGAATATGTTGAACGTTCGATGTTGTGTAGTGAATGTGCAGCGTGCTTTCTGTTTAGATAGGAGCAAACGATGCACATAAATCTTCTTTGTCAGAGCACTAGCACCAGAAGTTCTTTCCTTTTGTGTGTGGGGAGCGAGAATAGGGCAACGGACTTTCTGGGTTCTACGCTATGCAGTGCGATGCTCTGTTCTCGAACAGGAACCATTGAGCTTCGAGATGAAATATGTTGCAGCAGCTTAAACCACATATTTTCATACCCAAGATTCAAGCTTGGTGGTTTCATTCTGAGGAGAAATTCTGCCAGCTCAAACCACGCTAAGACATTATTGTGGGATTGTGTGCTACTGTCTTTGTGTCGAGGAACTTCGCCATTCTATCCACATGAGAAAGCAAGGGGGGTCTATCACTTGTAAAGATATACCTTTTCCTATGGAAATGATCCCCATGTATTCCGGTTTTCCGTGGAAGCTTAACGAAGCGGAAGGGTTCTTTCTCATTCAAACCAGTACACTGTTCGAAACAGACTAGCGAGAAAACAAACGACAGAAAACGAACTTCCTATTCAGCTGATATGTCTAAATATGCTTCTATTATAAATGACAACATTCACACAAAACCACGTATACCACTGTCGTTTATCCGTCTGAAGAACGTTTATTAAATTCAGAAATAACAGGAATGCTTTTTGTCTGCATAATTTCGAACAAACACCGGTGACAATGAGTTCAGATTTGTTTGTTTCTGATGGAATGAACAGAGTGGAAATGCAAAAGGAATTCAGAATTCAACAAGATAGCAAGCTGCAACGGGCAACCAAAATACATTATAAAATTGTATATTTGTCAGGTAACAGGGGCTCTGCTGGTTGTTTTCCTGAAAATCCTTTTGAACATATTGAGAGATATCTATTAAAAAGTTTTTCTATGCTCATATCTAAATAATCCATACAAAGTTTAGGAAATTTGTATGAGTCGTAGATTCTCGATTCAAACTGAAGCTGATTCATCAAAGTTCATCAAACATACATAAAAATAGATACATCGCTTTTGTGATCTTCTTGCCACCACGATAACAAAATTGTGTGTTGAATCCAAGACGTAGGACTTCGATGATGCTACATGCAAAATAAATGTCTCTTACATCCAATATTAAATTGGATTTATTGCATCCTCTGGGTATGTTTCATACAACAAATGGCAGTTCATGTTATTCCATATTGCATATGTGGGTATTAAACCTTAAAATAAGCTTACATAAAAATACAAAATTATTTTAAAAACCTTCCGGCGACCACATTACAGAATTTGTTCATTGATAATTCTGCATAATAGAATAGAATAGAAAATATTGGCAAATATATCTTATTTCACATGTAATAACCCAAACATTAAACGAAATCAAAGTTGCAGGCATGGTTGTAAATTTTCATGTCGTTATGAATAATATGTTTTCGGAATTTTATTAATCTTTATGTTATTTTATAATGTATATACTTCACACATTTTTACACCCAACCGGGGGACGTAAGATTTGTTTACAATAATGAGGGATTCGCATTGCAGTCCAATGCAAGAAAACAAAGACCGAAAAATTTAGAGTGTATTAGCGAGTGAAATTAACTATGTCTAAAAATGTCGAAAGGTTGCTGACTGGATTCGAACCACGAACCTTTTGATTAACAGACCTGTGCTTTCTCCACTGCTCTCTCCATGCTTCGAAATATGGATAGGTTAAGTCGATTTCGTATACTTTTTCTGAAAGCGTAGACAGAACATGAAATAAAACATGCGAAATCATTACATCGTT
This sequence comes from Ochlerotatus camptorhynchus, assembly GCF_037179485.1. Lineage (NCBI taxonomy): Eukaryota > Metazoa > Arthropoda > Insecta > Diptera > Culicidae > Ochlerotatus > Ochlerotatus camptorhynchus. The sequence continues at coordinate 399,303 of NW_027040539.1, forward strand.
TGCAATACAACTAACATTCAATGTAATACATTTTTGGTTTGCGTTGATGACCAAATGAGTGAGTTATTGAGTGAAAATGATAAAACCACTGATTTATGATTGACAGGTTTTATATTTCAATCAAAACTATGGAAAAGTTATTCTTGTAACTTGTTATTACAGAATATCAAATATAATGATGACATAATTCCATAAAACACTAAAGGTTATTCTATAGTAATTCCAACCATAAGATTGTATTTGTTTGTACTAAACCACACAAAAGTAAAACCAAACACATATATTCAAAGTGTTTTTATGTTACATCAAACACGAATTTTGAGATTTTCAGAGTTGGTTGGAAATGCTATTTAACATGAAGCTTTAGTGTGATAATTTATTATCTAGAGAATGGTCTTAGAAGAGAGTAGGTAGGTGGTTTCATTAGAGTACGGCTATCCTCTTCTAAGACCATTCTCTAGCTAATAAATTAGCGCACTAAAGCTTCATGTTAGACAGCATTTCCAACCAACCCCCACATACAAATGTTACAACACATACTATGGTTTGGTAAATATTAGAGTGCAGCATAAACACAATATTTCGTAGCTAGCGTTTCTAACATACAAATGATAGCTTTAAATGATCAGTACCGAGAGTTTTTTGCTTAAAATATTTTACGTGTGAAAATACCAAGTTTGTCGTAATTATTCACAGCTGCCATTCGTAAACAAAAAACCAAAGCAAAGGGCTCTATCATCGTGAACCGTCTGCAGTTGCAATTCATGAAACTGAGTTTATCAACTTCGGTGATTTGTTTCTATTATATTCTTTGAAAGGTTGGAGTAATCAAAATTCAATTAAAAACTATCGGTTCTTAAAACAACTGCAGATAGAGACATCAGATGTATCGACCCTCATGGAACTAAGTGGAAGATTAGCGGTGCCGATGGTGTAGTGTCAGCCCTTCGGAAGGGAGTAAAGCCGTTAATTCCCGGTCCATGAGTTGATGGGTCGACAGGTAGGGTCCAGGTGTGGGAGCTACCTTCCTGACATCGGTAGCATTGGTACTCAGTACAGAAAACAAGATCGATGGAAAACATATCAAGGGAACAGAACAAATCAATTGTTATACTGGCATGCAGGTTTAAAAAACCTGTTTAAAATATTGAATTGCCAAGACAGGAACAATGTAAAAACACTTAGCTATATATCATAACAATTAAGGCTGGTAAGTAACTGTAGTAACTGGAGCACCTAGGTTAAAATGAAATGTAATTTAATTTGAATTTGGAACAAATAAAGAGTTGAAAAAAAGGGAACAAAACAAAGTGGAAGACCCGTGAAAGAAATTCAGCTCCGTCAAATCGAAAACCCACGATGGAAGAATATTGACACGCTACCTTCATCGAGTTTCCTCCAGAAATGCGAAGCAGAAATGAGTCTGTTGGAACTAACGGACGACGATGCTGAAGTTTGGATAAGCGAACTGTACCACTACAAAATGTAAGTTTCTTATTTACTCAATATCCCGGAAGATTCGGATAACTGGTTCCTGGTACCGACAAATGTTTTCGGCAATAAAACAGGATTAGTTGTGCATTTTTTTGACCGACTAGAGAAGAAGCAACCGGAGATAAATTGGAGGCAGTTTTGATTTTTCTACACGGCGTCGGTCACAAGGAAGACGGGTGCAATGAGTACATTATCTGGGAGAAGTGGCCATTTGCAGATTCGATGCTTGCTGAACTGTGTGTTGTGACCAACTATCATCGATACCAAGCCCAATGTTTAAGTAGAAGTATGTCGTCTATCATCAAAGCTGTATTTAAATGCATGTTGCTCATTTGAATCTGTTAAATTTGTGTAGTGCGTTTTATTTTGAAAAATGCAGGAAAAATCAAAAAACAAAACACGAAATACTGTGCCATAGTAAAACATCACAGAATATATACCTAACCGAGAAACGTAAGATTCTATTACAGATTTGCATTAGCTCATTTTTCGAACAAAGTTTGTTTTCCCAAATGCATTGCATCTAGGAAATTATCTCGTGAAGGTTTTATTAAAAATTTAATTCTGGATAAACTTGCTTGTACGCTGCAGTCCTTTGCAGGAACTGCCATTACATTTGTTGTTTGGAACATATGCAGAGGATGCAATAAATCCAACCTTACATTCATTAGATGTAGAATATTCAAAGTCTAAGCAAAAAGCGATTGTTAATGGGAAGTTTACCGGCCCGAAAATAAAAATTTTGTTTTGGCGCGTTTTTATTTTTCTAAAAACAATGGGAAAAATTACCAAAAACCCAAGAAAATCAGTTTCTTTCTTAAATTCTTGACAAAAATTACATGTAAACATATTTTTTCTATCTCATCATGAAAAAAAATTGGACTCTCAGCAAAACCAAAAAGTCGATATTATGTGGTTTTTTGATGACTTAAAAAAAATTTTTTTTACATGAATTTTCTTTAAAAAATTAGAAAAAAGTGATTTTTTTTTTATTTTTGCTATCTTTTTCAAAATTTTTAGAAAAATCGATACGTATTTATTTTTTTGGAGCAGTAAACTTCCCCTTAAATATAGATGGTTAATATTTTTGAATAATTTTATGCTCGTTGCGAAAATACAATAGAGGTATTCACAAAGCGCATCGTAAACGTATACACCCTCGTAAATGCGTAAACATCGATTACACTCCAATGGACTCTGTTATTTTTACGATAGTGTATATGTTTACGATGCGCAAAGTGAATACCCCTAGTGTAGTACGCAAACAAGAAGATGGTGCGTTGCGTTTATTTTCAGCTCCCAATATGGTAGATTCTACTGCAGCATCCCTTTCCGTGCAAGACATACTCAAAGGACGCTGCATGTTAAAACACACAGAGGAGAAAGACAAATAAAAATCCAAAGTTTCACCTCCACAGCTTAATATGTAGAACATCAACAGCGTTCTGGGGTGAAAGTAAATTCAAAGCTTATCGAGAACAAGCTGCTGTGGCAACCGTTTTCCTACTTAGCCTGATAATAAACACAACGGGGCACGCGTTGAGATAATTCTTCCGATGAACATGTCACAATTTCACATGTAATTAATATTTAATTATCGCAGGTCGCAAAACGGACTGTGATGTTAGTCATATCACATCACATAACATAGCATTATATGAAGTAGCACTGTATATTCACATGATGATTAGATAGCGTGTTACAGTTGAGCAAAGTTGCGATGAAAAACTTCTCATATCAAACAATGTCACTAAAATCGCCAAAAGAAGTGTTCCTGAAGTTTTTGATAAGTAATTTTCCTTAAAAATCTCAATATCCTATGTAGTAATGAAAAACTTCCACTGCATCAACCTTCATATTGTAGCTAAGGGGTGTTCCAAAAATACTTTTGTATGGTGGCAACTCTGAAAAACATTTTTTATATCTTTATTAAGCAGACTTTCACTGAAAAACATGGTTTAGAGTGATGCAGATTCCTTGGGGTCCATACTATTTGTGAAAAATGTGTGATAATGGATAAAACATTTTATGACAAACAACTTTGCTGGTAAAAGTATATGCCTATTGAGTAAGGATAGTCATATTTCCATTAAAATCTTTATATATTTGCAATTTTGTACTAAAATGGTAATTAAATATTAATAATTAGGAACAAAATCGAGTAAATAAATTAAAGTATAACTTTTCTTTACAAGTGTTTAAAGTGTATAGCTCAAACTCGTTCAAGAGTCCAAGTACATTGGGATGTATAATTTCGAAAAAAAAAGTTCTCATCATGTTCGCCACCTACTAGTTTTATTCATAGCTTAAACATTGTACACGTGGTAAATTATATTTTGCCAATTCGAATTCGGTAAAATATATTGAATAGTTTGAAATTTACATTATGCCTTATTTTTCATATTTAATCAAATTTATGAAGCAATCAACTTTACGGATGTTCCAGATCTTGCGGTGCCCCATCTGGTGGCCATTTAGAAGCAATAACTGCACAGTTCGAAAAAGTAGTGTGAATTTCTGTTCAATATGATGCACATATATGGAGCGTCACATATCATATATATATTAACATTATATATCATATAAAGTTCTGACACATTTCATGCAATGTAGCAAATATTGTATACCCTATCTTTGTAAACAACATTGTTTGCAAGTTGCTCGATTGCGTGAAATGAAATACAAGTTTACGTGAATGAATGTTTACATCACAATGAATATTCAGAATTTTTATCTGTGTGGCTAATGTATCAAAAATCACCAATTCACTACGCAGATAAAAATTCTGAATTTTAATGGTGATGCAAACATTCTTTCACGTAAACTTGTATTTCATTTAACGCAACCGATGTTGTTTACAACCATGGACTTTTGTATACAATATTTGCTACATTGCATGAAATATTTCAGAACTTTACATGATATATAATGTAAACTTATATGATGTGTGACGCTCCATTTATGTGCATCATACTGAACAGAAATTTACACTACTTTTTCGAACTGTGTTAACCTTTCCACTACGTTATATCTCAGCAATACAAAAATTGATTGAAAAATAAAAACAATATGTTCCAAGCTACTTGCGTGACTCTCAAAGTCACAAATGTCAATTAAGTTTTCGTTGTAGAGAACAGTTATTGAGCCTGTCTGCGCAAATGTTATTCAATGTAAAAAATACACATGAATTATTTAAATTTTCATATGCCTTTGTAAAAAAAGCCAATTGCACCCCAAAACAATGCTAACAGAGTCCTTAAATATGTTAACGTCCATAGAACCACTTTCCGAGTACATATATTTTTAAAATTTCAAATTTTTCAAAAGTTACGTTATCAATACAAAATTTACATTATATCGAGTTATGTTATATCAAAGTTCCGTTATATAAAGGTAACGTTATATCGAGGTATGACTGCATTGAGTTTTCTATCACATAGGGAAATGGCTCTAATGTTGGCCTATGAATTTACAGGTTGGGTCCATCGATAAAAATCTCCAGTTCTTGATTACAATTACGTGAACAATACAAATGTTTATTTTTGCAAGCTTGTTAAAAATTGTTATAAAATGCTTATGCTTATGCTATAAAATGCGAACGTTCCTTCAAAATACATGGTATGTTAGATTTAAACTTATGGAAATTGACATCCGATTGACAAATGCTCAGAAAATACTCTTCAACAAATTTATGGTGGTCGTGAAAAAGACCGCGTTGTCGTGATGGTTGAGTAATGCTGAGCTATTAGGGTGTTCAACACAGTAGAGGCTGGTGAGCTGTATGTTGTTTGAAACGAGGGTTACGCGCTTGGCATAGATGAACACTTTGAAATAACTACTTTTACACGAGACGTAATCCATATTGGACGTAAATCATAGAACGTAAACAAACATTTCATGTAAAATTAAGTGTTCTCCAACCGAAGCATCAGCTAGTCGACGAAGAGAACGTTTGATTGAATTGATTTTCACGTTTCTTTCAACTGATTCTTATGTCGAAAAGCCCACTTACATGTGTCGGTCTCAGGGAACCGAAATTTACATGACTTTTCAGTAGTGTGTGGCCCACAGCGACTCACGAAGAGCTACTGAATCTGATCAGTAGCGAAGCGGCTTCTTCCTCCTTTTTCGGAGGGAGCCAGGGAGCCTTTCGTTGTGTACTGGAGAACAATGTTCAACGCCACGTGCCCAAAGCACTGCTGCTGCTGTTGCTGATGACGACCGACCGGACACCACCATACACGGTGATTGAATAAGTACCGTTTGGTGAGACCGGATGGAATTTGATTTTGATATCTGTGCTGGAGAAGCGCTTTGTGCAGCCAATCGGTGATAAGTTTAATCACCATTGCAACATTGGACATTTGTGTAATTTTCAATTGTGACCTATTGAATATTAAAAACGTGTTCATTTTTGATCCGTAGAAAAAATTACATTGGATCGCTATGGGCAGAGTTATAAGTGGTCAAACCCTGCCCACTTTTCGTAGTGCGGTCGATTTTTTTTTAATTGCATCCCCAATATGTTCCCAAAAGACGTAATTCTACATCAAATCCGTTTAAAAATACCGTTGTACTGCTATAAACTAAAATCTCTATATTCAATTTTTGAGGAACTAGATAAAAGGGGAACAACGGTATTGCTTTGTGTGTCTGTCGATAATATTACTTCCATTAATTTAGCAAATCAAATGTTTAATGGGATTATGGAATCATAAAATATTATAATGCTATTTTGGATTTGTATGTACCAACGTGAAGTTGTAAAAATTGTGTGTTGCACATAAAACCCGCAAATTTAACTTTATAATTTTCAAGCGGAATTTTAATTTAATATGTAACCAATTTAAAATTGTAGGTTTAAAAGTTTCAAAAGCACTACATTATTTGATTTCTTTTTTCAAGCAGGAATTTCCTACGATGAAAAAAAAAACTTGAAACCGGATTGGAAATTGATTAAAGAAAAGATCTTTGAGGCAATAGAAACTAACATGTGAAAAGGCCGATACATATGCATTTAAGGGAAATGATTACTGTTTTTATATGATCTTGTTCAATTCTATGGGAAACCAGAAAATGAATATCTTCCAATTTGGATGAATATTTCCACATGTCTTCCGCCAAGAGGCTATGTTGACTCAAGACTTATCTTTGAAAAGGTCGTATGTGTTTTCACGTTTATATTAAAAAACATGATCCACCCAAGTAACCTACAAGCCCGATAATTCGTCTATTTGCAATATAAGGCTGATATACGACTAGATATGGGGCCTCATAGCCTAGTCAGTAAAGGCACGGTATTACCAAGCCGGAGGCGGCGGGTTCGATTCCCGGTCCGGTCGAGGGAATCTTTCGGGTTGGAAATTTTCTCGACTTCCCTGGGCATAGAGTATCATTGTGCTTGCCACACAATATACAAATTCATGCATTGGTATTGGCATCGAAAGCTCTCAATTAATAACTGTGGAAGTGCATTTAGAGCACTAAGTTGAGAGCACGCAATAAGCTAATATGCACTAAGCAATAAGCTTGAAATGCGAATAAGAAGAAGAAGACGACTAGCATAGAGTTTCAGAAATTTATATTAGCCGTATTTTAGTATTATATTGCAAAAAGGTTAATCAGCTTACTTTTTGGATACTTGGGCAATGTTTCCGACCAACCTATCAATCATTACAAGTTGTACAATGTTATAAACATTTAATAAAATATTTAAAACATATAAAACATGATTAGTTTTCAAATTGCTTATGTCAAGTTTTATACTGTTCTTTTAAAATGCTCTTAATGACAAAAAATAATAAAAAAAAAAAAAATCAAAAAAAGCTTGCTAGTGACACATAATAGAAAAGTATAATTTTTTTTCCTTGATTTGTTTTTCCGTCAATCTTGTTTTCCGTGCTGAGCACCAATGCTACCGACGCCAGGGAGGCAGTTCCCACACCTGGACCCTACTTATAGACCCATCAACTCATGAACCGGGGACCAACGGCTTTACTTCTTTAGACGTGATCAGAGATGTTGTACCTCAGAACATCCCGGCGGCACCGACTGGGATTGAACCCAGGCATGCTGGGGTGAGAGGTAATCACGCTTACCACTACACCACCGGCGTTGCTATACACCATATATAATTCCATTCATTTTTAATGGGATAACTTTTTCAATTTACTGACATTTTCCTGAATATTTCTGGTAAAAATAAATTTCTTCATTTTCTTGATTTTCAGTCGCCTAATTTAGCTTAGTTTAGCTCGAAATGATTTCACAAAAAAGATTTCGCACTACAATTTATATTCGTTTTCTTCTTCTGAGCAACCTTGGTTAATTTTCTGCCAGCAATTGAGTTCGTTTGAGTGCACAAAATACAATTGACGAGAGGGATTCACGGAGGATTTTGTATGTTATTAATCAAACATAATTTGGAAAATCAACGATATGATGATTCAACTTGGAAGATTTTAATCAAAAATATGGGAGTTCAATATTGATGATAGCTAAAATAAGTTAAATGAAATTAAATAAGAACCAAACAATTTTTCCAATGCTTGGTAATACTCACCAAACATAGTATTTTAGATTGAATCATCTGTTTTATTCGACAGAGCTTATTATTCGTATATTTTTTTTCCTTGATTTGATTTTCGTCGATCTTGTTTTCAGTGTTGAGCACCAATGCTACCGACGCCAGGGAGGCAGCTCCCACACCTGGACCCTAACTATCGACCCATCAACTCATGAACCGGGGGCCAACGGCTTTACTTCCCGCGTTATCTTATGCCTCAGAACACCCTGGCGGTGCCGACTGGGATTGAACCCAGGCTTGCTGGGGTGAATTATTCGTATTTGGAACTACCGAATTTTTGGTAAAGCAAAGGATCTAACTCAAACTGAACATGGTCTAAATTTTAACAAACCGAAGCAAACATTTGAATAGTATCTTGAGCATGACATATTATAAAGCAAATCATGGCAATGTTTCGTATTATCGAAATCAGAAATTGAATAGTATCTTTGCTTTGCTTTACTGATCAAAAATCCAACGTTTCTATTTTAAGATATTTTAATATGGTAGAATCATTTTGATTTCTAGATTTTCAACTTTATTTAGATTTCAGTAGGATACGCAGCTGTCTAAAGCATTCATCGATCATTTATCTTTCGCGAGACGATTAAAATATCTCATTTTGTTCAGTTATTGTCAAATCTTCCTCTCATTCATAAATTCTACTGGAAGCCATCAATCTATGAAATTCTTGATTAAGCATTCCATCAAGTCATCTATCTCAAAAATTGAGCCGTTCTTGTGATTGTGATTAATTATCAAGCAGCCACAAAACGCATTCCCAAGGTTACAGAACAAAAAGGAAACTTTGACATCGATTTTATACTTCATTTGATTCGCGTCGACGATGACGATGGCGACGAAACAGACGACGACCATTATGATTTTACGCTGTGATCAAACAGATTGAGGGCACCAGATTTTGCCAGCCACAATCGCATGATTTCAACTGGCACGCCATCTGGAAGCGTTCTCACTTGGCCCCGGCCTGCGGCAGCGTGCCATATCACTCAGTTTTGACCATCTGAGATACCGTTTTCCGAGAAGTTAGTCTCGTTTCGCTCTTTTTGGCATCAAATTGTGAAGAGGAAACCGATAAATATCGCTATGCATGAAAGATTGGCGTATTCATCCGTCTTTGTTGTTTCTTTTTTTAGTTGTGCCGTACCGGCCCTGTCTTGCTTTTTTCAGTTTTCCGCTCACAGGAACACAACTTTTCTTCGGCGAGAGTCGTTCATCTTACCAAAACGACACCATTACTAAGCTCCCGGCAGAGAAGCATTTCAGCTGTAGGTATAGATATAAGTATGTACGTACAACTTGGGCCCATCAAAGTGATGCCGAGAAAGAACCAATTGGTTCCGGGGGCGATTTTTCACCGTTGTCACATTTTTTCGGAAGTCAATCGGATGACAGTGATCGAGTTATTCGGTCAATGTGTAACTTTTTGCTGAAGTGCAAAATCTAGTACGTATAAGCAGCTGATGCTTTGATCCATGTTGGTAATTTAAAAGAAAAATGTGAATACGAGAAACGCACACTTGTTTCAACCAAAGTAACACATTTCATTCGATTTTTCCACTTACTTGGTTCGTTATAGTTTGACTGATGAAGAGAAGGGTTACGAAAAAGATCAACCTTTAATTTAACTAACATGAGGTCGAATAAACACTAAATCAGGATTGCTTCCACTCTCTTGCTATAAAATATTGGTTTTCGGAATTATGAAACCATTAGATGTTATAATGGTTATTAGTGTTTGTAAAGAAAGATAAGATAAGATACTTGTAAAATACAAGAACAGGTCGTGAAGTATGTGTTTGACACATAAAACCTGTCAATATTGCTTTCAGTGCGTCACAATTTGAGAGCGCTCACTCTAAGTGAACGCTCACGAATCATAAGATCGCTCTGAAAGCGAAATTGACACACCCCCTTCTTGTTACTTGCAAGTAAAACATATCATTATATCATCCAATGATTAAAAAAAAACGAAGAAAATTTTTTATAGCAAGTAAGTGTACATAAATTACTTCACAGGGAAGCTGTATGGAAGTCTGCTTGGACGATTTATCCTTGTTTTAAAATACACAGCAACAAATAAATTCGATCACAAAGATTACCCCCAGTAATTTGCACGTTACAATAAAAATATTATCGTGGTTTGTTGTATTTTGTTCATTAGCATTTTTTTTAAACTGTACAGTCGGTGTACGAGACGCAACCAACTAGTGAGTTGAACTATTTCTAGCGTAGTATCATCGATTAACGACCATCGAATGTGCCCAATAAAAATTTGACGAGTTACACGGAAGAAGGTATGATTAGACGGAGAAAAAGGTAGAAATGCTCCACTAACCTAACTATATAAGCTAGGGAAATAAACAATCTTGACCTTATCTTCAATCTTGAGTAATTTAGAAGGGAGAGTGTGGTTTTTCTATAAATATTTTAACGATTAAGTTCAACTAAATTTGAAATAAAAAATTTTTGACGTAGGATTACGTCTTCCGGCAACATATTGGGGGTGCAATTTAAAAAAAAAACCATAATCAACCGCATTACGAAAAGAGGTCAGGTTTTGACCACATATAACTATGTCAATAGAAGATGGATTTTAATTCTAAACAAGCCAAACGATTGGAAATTAATCTACCAATCTGCTGAACACTTTATTAATTTTCAATAGGTCACTATTGAGAAATACACAAATGTCCAACTGTTGCAATGTTGATCAAAATTATTACCGGTTGCCTGCAAAAAGCGATTTCTCTAGCACATATTTAAAATTCGAATTCCATGCGGTCTCACTGAACGGTTTTCATTCAATCACCGTGTATGGCGTCCGGTCGTCGGTGTCAGCAGTAGCAGCATCAACAGCAGCAGTGCTTTCGGCGTGTGGCGTTGAACATTGTTCTCCAGTACACAACGAAAGGCAACTTGCAAGCAGCGAGCTGCAGAGCCCACATGAGCATCCATAGAAGGAGGAAGAAGCCTCAACCGTTATGGATCGGAATCAATTTCTTCGTGACCCGCAGCTTATCTATGCCAAGCGCGTCACCCTCGTTTCAAACAACGTACAGCAACCATCACGACAAAACGGTCCTTTTCAGGACCACCATAAATTTGTTGAAGAGTATGTTTTGGACATTTGTCAAGGTCATCAATCGGATGTCAGTTCCCGCAAGCAGTGAGCAATCAAGCAATTCGTTTTTGACTCGGCTTTCATTCCGCTTCGTTCTTATTCGTTTCATTCGTTTACTCAATCACCCTTTTCGTTCGTTTCGTTCAATACGTTTGTTTGGATCGGAATAGGAAGTTTAATATGAATTTTAGAATTTTTGTATGCTACAAAAATTTATGAATGGTGTGCCACTACAAGTTGAGATAATTAATAGATTATTTAATATCACCCTGTGTATACCATGAAAAAGCAGTCTGTTTGGGAATTCGAAATAATATACAGCTCGCCAGCCTTATCCTTGTTGAACACCCTGATAGCTCAGCATTACTCAACCATCACGACAAAACGGTCAGTTTCAGGACCACCATAAATTTGGTAGAGTATTTTTGACGTAGGATTACGTCTTTCGGCAACATATTGGGGGTGCAATTTCAAAATTAACCGCATTACGAAAAGTGGTCAGGTGTTGACCACATATAACTCTGTCAATAGCGGATGGATTTTAATTTTAAACAAGCCAAACGAATAAATTTTTTGCTACGAATCTACTTAATTGAACACCCAAGCAAAGTGTGGCATCTGCATAACAGACACCATCGAATTCTGTTCATTTCCAGCAGATCGCATTTGTTGCACCACTGCTGAGTCAAAGTTCCCTAACTGTCGCCAGTCATCGACCCTACAATAAGTGTCGAGGTACTACGTAATCAATTTCCGAGGAAAGGATCTAATTACTAAGCCAATGCAATACGCCTGTTTCCAAGCGGCGTTGTCACCAGCGTTGCCAGTATTCCAGATTTATCTGGATTTTCCAGATTTTAAGTTGTCTTGCCAGATAGACAGACAGACCACGTATATTTCAAGATTTTTTTAATATGTTCCAGATTTCCCCAGATTTTTTAATTGGCTCTTTCCTCTAATAAAAAAAAACTAAAAAGCCAAATTTTCTACTTTAATTAATTTTAATTTTAAGGTAATTCTGAAAATAGTTCACAGTTAAGTGTGAGGCGATTTTTTTTTAAATCAAAGTAGAATTTCAAGCTACTTCTGAGTAGAATTACATCCATCTTTGTGGGCTTCGGGGTCGTGTGGCGTCACCCATCATTTAGGCATATTGTGAGTGCTACGAAGTGAGGGTTCGATTCACACTCCAGCCAGGGCAAATTATGGCAACCTAAAAATTTGCCTATTGTTCTAATGGTAATGGGTGTGGTGTGTTTTCCGTTGTTTAATGTTAAATATTTAGTCTGTGCAACCTCTGGTTGAAGACGGTGTCAATTGTCTTGTCAACTATGATGACAATTGCATGGAGATTTTGTCAATAAAGGAAATTTCAATCCGGAAAATAAATCATAGAAAATTCTTGTCATGAAACTTAAGGAGTATGCTGATACGAATCGCGACAATAATTTCAATGGAATTCTGTCCAATGTTTCTATGGAGATTAATTTTACTAACAATTAAGGTGCAATTTCTGCGAGACTTTCAAAACCATTTTGGCAAAATACTTGAGTACTTGGGTAATACTGAAAAGGATTTCAAACCAATTCTAACCTTACCTACAAAGCAGTTTAAAGGGAATTATCGGATAAGTTTGAGAAGAGTGTGATGGTCATTCTGAAGAGTGTACCAAGGAAATTGTTAAGAATATTTTAAGAATTTCATAGAGAAAAATAGACACAAAATTGAGCCAATTATTGGGAATTATTACCAATTTGAGGGAGTTGTGGGATTGAAGAGTGATTTATAAAAGATTTCAAGAGGTAATGATAAGAACTCTTAGAATGTTACTGGAAAAGTTTAGATATTTTCAAGATTATTTTAGGGGAATAAAGAAAAGAAATATAATGGAATTCTAGGATGATTCAAATTGAACAAAAAAAAAAGGCCAAGATATCCTGTAATGAGTTCCAAGTAAATTCAGACTACCAAAACATTTTATGGTCTGGGACGCAGGAAAAATATAAATTCCGGAATTTAGAATCATTGCAAGATCCTGAGACTTCAAAAATGAAACTATCAGACTTTCATTTTAGTAATATAATAAAATTATTCTTTGGCATAATGGTCTTGCGAATAGTGGAGTTACCCGTAGTTTAGGTAAACTGTGTGTGAGTTCCACGATGTTAGGTTTTGATTCCCACTTCAGCCCGGTGAATTTAGTTTCAAAATAAAATTGCCTACTGGTCTGTTGGGTGTTGTGGGTTGTATGCTGTTAAGAATTAAACTGTAAATCTGATCAACCTCAGAGTAATATTAGAATTATTTAGAACTAATAAAATCTTTAAATTCTGGTACTGCATCAAATAGTAAGGACTACATCGACTATTAGTTCAAAAAATCCATCCCATCAAATTTCCTTGATTCTTTGCTTCTCATTCTTTTTTAAAAAGTCACAGTTTAAAAAACAATTCTAACCATATTTTCTGATGTTTTTTACCCACATTTATCTCAATTTTTGAAATGCCGGGTAATGGATATATGAATTTTTTAGGCACACCGTGTCAATACTTTTCAACTTTTGGAAGCAATGTTTACAAATTATTTGCTTTATATAATTTATTTAAACATGTAATTTATAACCATTCTAGAACTTTGAATAAATTCTAGATTATCATACTGACCTATTTTTACGGGGAATTGACACATCACTTTGATTTCAATAGCATTATGTTAAAAAGAAGATTTTTTGGAGCATTCCAGATTTTTCCAGATTTTATATTTTACCTGGTCCAGATTTTTCTGAAAATTACCTGGCAACGCTGGTTGTCACCATGCGACACGTAACGTGGGAAAGCCACAGCGCGGTTTCTCTCTTGATCATTTCTCTCCCTCTCTTGGTCGATCTATGTATCGATCGCTGATTGGCTAAGCAAATACATAATGACTTCAAATACCTCCAGTTTAGGCTAAGTTAAATTTGAACAATAAAATCAATCTAACATAAACCATCAACAAGTGAAGTTGAATCATTTAATGAGGAACACAAGTGACAGATAGCAGGATACTTCACAAAAGTCCAGCATCAAAATGACATCAAATTGAAATCAAGTTTTGATATCAACATCAAACTGAAATCATAATTTGATTTCAGTTTACGCAATTGACAAATTTGATTACAAATTTTGTTTTCATTTTGCTGTACATTTGCTCTTTAAAAATATGTTTGTTTTCGTTGCCTTAACATAACATCAAATTGAATATTTGTTTTGTTATCAACAGGAAAATTTATATCAAAATGAATTTTCAGTTTGCTCTCACTGATAGCAGAAACAGTTTTCAATGTGATGTCACAGGAAGATTTGTTTGCTCTTAATTTTGATATTTTAACCGTTACAACGACCAAAACTACAGTAACCTGAGTAATCATTATCAGCGAAATCACAACATCAAATTTTGATTTCATTTTGATCTCAGACTTTGCTCGGGCACCTTATTTATTTTCAATAGGTCACTATTGAAAATTGCACAAATGTCCAACTGTTGTAATGGTGATCAAAATTATCACAGAATTCTTGCAAACAGCGCTTTCCCCAACACAGATTTCAAAATCTAATTCCATCCGGTCTCACTGAACGGTGCTTAGTCCATCACCGTGTGTGGTTTTGTCCGGTTGGTCGTCAGTAGCAGCAGCAGCAGTGCTTTCGGCGTGTGGCGTTGAACATTGTATGCCCGCAAGCACCGAGCTGGTGCCCATATTAGCGTCCATTCACCGAAGAAGTAGGAACAAGCCTCACCGCTAATGATCGGGATCCATCCTCGTGAGTATTTAAGGCGTCACCCTCGTTCCAAACAACATAAAATTTCTATCATTCACGAAGGCGATTAACCCTTCACATTTTTTTATGGTGATGTAAGACCAAAAAAGGCGAAATAATTGGTCAGTAGAGTGCAATTCAAGGGATTCCTATACCCTATTCTTTTATCGATTTGCATGAAACAGTATGTAGAACTTGCAACGTTTCGCGACATGAACAAATTCTATAATATGGTCGCCGGAAAGTTTTATAATAATTTTGTAATTTTTATGTTAGCTGATTTTTCGAAACAAGTTTATTTTCAATGAATTGCGTCTAGAAAATCATCGTGATGGTTTTATATAAAACCATGCATTCAGGAATAAATTGCTTGTACGCAGCAGTCCATTGCATTAACTGCCATTCCATTTGTTGTATGAAACATATGCAGAGGATGTAATAAATCCATCCTTACATTAGATGCAATAGAATTTTTATGCGTGGGATCAAGAGTGCACAAGCTCCCTTATACAAATGAATTATTAGCCTTAAAATATTATTTTTCATATCGACAACGGTTTCTCTGGTAGAAACACATTATTATGAAAAATCAGTATCGTTTAAACACCCACCAAACAAAATCTTAGGTGCTGCTCTTGAATAGGAGGCTAGTTATAAAATATTCTATTTGGAGTCATTTGTCCATACATATTTGGCTGAATGCGGCTTAAAAATTATTTTTTGACGTGATTTCCACTAAAAAATCCGAAAAAAAAAATATAAATTGTTCTAGAGCCCGCGATTCTAGTATTAAAAGGCAAGCGTAAGCTTTTGTTTAGTGGGTTTTCGGCGATGCTTATTTATATCAATCAGGATTTCTTTCGCTGTGTGACATATGCCCAGTATAATTGTTATGGAACTAGTGGTCCTCTAATTGCCCACACAACCAAGAACCTTGATTTTATCAAAATCGTGAAAATTTCTTCCACAGAAAGTTAGCCTCAGTGCAGTTATGAATGTCTACGTTGAAATGAAAAAAAAAAACTTATTTTGAACATTAGTTAGGTCGTATGTCCAATTAGGGGAGCACTAGTGTCATAGCTGACACACTTACCCTATACGAGGCCAGTTGAGCTGAGATATTTGAACTGTGCAAATCTTCCTCGTTTTGTGCGTATCATATGATAATTAGTCAATGCTTCTTCGTACCCTGATACTTTTTCGGCAGGGCCGATCTGCGCCATCACTTTATTCACGGTTTCATCATTCTTTTCACGGGCGAGAAGCTATTAATTAAATGAATTAATTTTTTTACGTGGCATCATTTAATTTTGTATTCCATCTCAAATTAAAGACGCTTGAGTCGAACTTCAACAAGGAGCTGCGTACTGTTCCGTGCAAACTTTCCCTTGAGAACTAATTATGAAAGTGCTTTTCCGGAAATGTTCTGTGGCAGCACACGGAATTTGACACGGCCTCAATTTCGCTTTCTAACTTTGTGGGCAAGGCATGTGATCAAAAGTTTCCATTGGAAACGAGCCGTCTCCTTTGTACTCGTTTAGCTTAGTTTTGACAAGATGTGGAAGCTGAATTTTATTAAATCAGTCTCTGCCAATACCTATCTTCAAGAAACCGTGGTATATCAATAATATTTCAGTTGTACATTAACGATGAAACCGACTCAAAAGTGCATTGAATATGACTTAATTTGGCTTAAAGTGGATTTACTCAAAAGTTAGTTGAATTTGTAGATAATTTCCAGGAAAAACTTATATAAGGAAAATCAAGAAGGGTTTAACTCAGTCTATTAGTATACTCCAAGACAAAGTAAAATTATCATTGATTTTCATAATATTCGAGAATTTTTTTCCTGGAAATGTTCTAAAAATTTTAATCACTTTGCTTGGGTTCAATTCACTTTTGAGTTTCATCGTCCGTGTACACTGCAGTCGTCTAAAAAGGGAGTTAGCATTATGGAGCTTTTCATTTTACTTTGCACAATACCCAGTCAGATTCTGTCGGCAATTAAATCACAGATTGTTGAAATCGAACGACAAAAGAAACGAGAGATGAAACAAATATCAACTGAATACACGGGATCTCATTTTTCACGTGGCTTTATTTCCAGCAAAACAAGAAACAGTGCCAAGGAAATACCTAACGCGAAAACAGGAGAGAATTGTTTCTAGTATAGATGCAGTGGTGAAAGCGACACCATTCGAAAAGGGAAAGTCGGCTAATGAAATGGTGCTGCGTAATAGGAGACCCATCGAAAATTTACAGCTGGTGATTAATGGTAGATTTGAAATTAATTATCGATCGTAAATGCCCAGACAACGAAGCGGCAAAAAGTGGGATAAGCTCCCATGCAGGTTCATCTTTTGTTTTAATTTGAGGCGTTTCAAATTAACAAAGTCTGTGATCAAGTGCAGAGTGGTAGAAAAGTTCTCACGTGCTTCAAAGGAAAGATTAAAGCCTCAGACCGATGTCGATTTGGCAAGTGTAGATTAAATGCGGGTTCTTAGTTAGTGTTTGGGCTTAGGATTATTTGCAAATGCACAGCAATTATTGGTTAATGCTGAGAGTAGAGAAAACACACACAGTTCCAGTCATCATTAAGACGCTTCCAAAATACAACTGTATATATGAGTATATAGAGTAATGTTTATGATTCTGGTACTTAAGGGCGAATGCCAACCATTAAAATTAAAAAAAAAAAACGATTGCATAAATCTAAAGTGTATATATTTTATTTTATTATCCATTTGATTAGGATTATCTCGAAAACTAATTTTGAAAGTGCAGACACCGACCGATAACGCATATACACTACATTTGATTTGTTCAGTTATTTATGTATATTATTTAGAACTGTTTATTGAAGGCCTTGATATAAAGGCACGACATTACCAAGCAAAAGGCCGCAGGTTTGAATCCCGGTCCGGTCGAGGAAATCTATCGGCTTGGACATTTTCAAGACTTACTTGGGCATAAAATATCATTGTGCTTGCCACACAATATACAGGCTCATGCTGTTGGAAATTAACATTGAAAGCTCTCAATTAATATCTGTGGAAGTGCATTTATAACACATAGTTGAGAGCACGAAATATGCGATAAATCAAATCATATGCTTGAATAAGAACTAACTGAAGTAAACACGTCACAGTTTTTTTTTAGAAAAGTTTGAAAAATTTCCTTAAAATCATTCATAATTTCACTCAGAGCGTGATTCAGAATTCGTTTAAAACATTCTTTGATTGCTCCCTAGAAACTCTACCATTTATATCTTATCCTTTATCCTTAATCCAAGAATTTTCTTTCGATAATTTCTTTTAAATTTTGTGGTATTTCTTTAAAACATTTCTCCGATTATTCGCGGTATACCCTTCAGAAATATCCCAAAATTGTATTGAGAATTGCATTGGAGTTCGGTTCAACATAATCTTATATACATTCTGAAAATTCATATAGAATTCTCGTGTAATTTTCTAGAGAGTTCCTTTCGAACTGTATGCAGAGTTTGTTGATTACTTGGAATGGATCACAAAACTTAAACTTTGACGTAGATAAATATTTAGATATTTTTTTTTCTGAAAACTCTGTAATTTATTGCGTCGTTTTTATAAAATCGCTGGTAGAAGGTCATCCCAAAGTTGCTCAACAATATAATTAATTCGCTTGGAGTTCACTTCTACATTTCCTTGGAATTGTCCTCAGAATTATTTTCCTTCAGTTTCTACTCAAAATTAATCGAAGATAAACTAGTCCGTGACTAAAATGCTTCTAAATAAAGTTTAAAAAATCTTCAAAATTAAATTGGTATTTTCTTCAGAATTTCCTTTAAAATCCATTCAGAATTATTCTATTTTCTCTAAAAAATTTCTTTTGAAGCCTACATCTAAATACTTTTATATATTTTTCAATCTCTCAGAATGACGCAAATTTGTTCAATTGTTTTGCAAAGTCTGACATCTTAATAATTTCTTTCTGTTGCATTGATTCTAAAAATACTTCCAGTTTTTTTTTCCTTGATTTGTTTTCCGTCAATCTTGTTTTTCCGTTCTGAGCACCAATGCTACCCACGCCAGGGAGGCAGCTCCCACTCCTGGTCCATACCTATCAACCCATCAACTCAGGGACCGGGGACCAACGGCTTTACAAGGCGTGATCATAGATGTTATACCTCAGAACATCCCGGCGGCGCCAACTGGGATTGAACCCAGGCCTGCTGGGGTGAAAGGTAATCACGCTTACCACTACACCACCGGTGCCGCTATACTTTCACTTTCTAAACTGTTTTTTTTTCATATCTCAAAATGTTTTCTATATCATGAAACTTGTTAAAAAAAGTCGAAAAATCTTAAGCTTATGTCATTCCAGCTCAAGTGTATACAGAGTTGTGGTCAATGTCACCGATTTCAACCTAACTTTGCCCAGATTCTGATTTAGACATTCTAAAAAAATATCTATTTGGATTTTGCTCTAAAGTGCCCCTCACCATCCTTCTCCAACGTGGGAATTTGGTAAAGAGAGATGATCTACACAGCAAAAAAATAATTTTGATATCACGTCAAAGTGGATGCACTACAATCATGTCGAAAATATGGTGTAATATTACTTGCTAAAAAGGACAAAATTATCATTAATACAATGCATGAACTGACATTACGCTGCTTTTACTGCATTTGTTTATTTATGTGTTCATAAAAATTACATGAAATTTTCGACATGATTGTAGTGCATCCACTTTGATGTGATATCAAAATTATTTTTTTGCTGTGTACCCGATTCGTACAGTTTTCACACTGCCGTACTCTAACAGAACTATCAACTTTCATCTCCTCCATCTATCGTATAAAATAAGTCTGTTATTTGACGTTTAGCATCTTCAACTATAAAAAAAAAAGTTATTTTTCATTCTGCTGGGGTTTTATTGTTTTTAAAGACATTTACCTGAACTTTCCTCCATCTACTGAATTTGTTCCAAAAATTAAATGATTTGGATTTATGTGCTATTTTTTAAGATTTATGAAATTTATTTCATGGAAACTAGTTAACTCTGAAAATTATGAATTGCCGTCGTGTTATGCCACAAAGGGTCAGAAATTATTATGCGATTCAAAGGCTTTATTCTTTTCACTGTTGCAATATAGCACGCAAACGGATGAACATTTGCCTGATTATTGTTGTAAATAACACTTTGAACGCTGCCTTTATAGAAGAAAGTGTAGAGCCCTTTATTCACTAATATCATTACCATAATAAAGAAAAGATTAAACTAAAAATAAAGTGAAAGCACGCGAAAAACAGAGTTTCCGTGGTTTTCATACGATTTGAGCGTTAATTTCACTAGATAATACGGATACGAACAACTTTATACAAAATATGGATCCCTAGTAATAGGAGCGAATAAGTTGTTTCCTAAATAAAGTAATAAATTTGATGTGCTGAACTAAAATGTTGTGTTTTGTGAAATTTTATAATTAAATTATTTATCATTTATATGTGAGAGTAAGCTGTCACATATTAGGTTCTGGGTCATTTCGCCGAAGGACATACTACCACAATAAAAATTCGTTTAAAAAATGAGCAATTCTTTAAACATTTAAAATTATTGAAAATTAACTTGTGAATCGGGGTTGATGATGAACATGATCAATATCGGTACGATTATGCTAAAAGTATTTAGTTTTCAATTAAATTTATTTAAATATGACCGCATCTTCAGAAAATCGGAATCACTGTGCGTTAACAAGTTCCTGGGAGTACAATTAGGTCGGCTTTTCGGCAGAGATTTAGGTTTCAGCTGAAAGCCCGGCGTTGTTGTAGGAAATATATCCAATGACAGTTCGGTATTATGGTATTTGCAGAATTACAGCACCTGGCGAAATTTCATACCTGTCCACGGTGAGGATGTGGTCGTCTCTCACTCGAACCCATGACACCGACTTGTTCCCCAGCTGTTTCACCTGTGGACAATAATGAGAGAAAATCAGGTGGTGAAAAGAGCGGGCAGTGAGTTGGTCCGTTCCGGGTAACTGGATTTTCTGTCATGCGCACTTTGAGCTGAATCTCGGATTTTCGAGAACATCCCGGCAGAGCATAAAAAAGTGAAAAAATCACATCCATTTGACACGATTTGCTTACCTTGCACGGCAGATATGCATGTGTTCCTATCTGTGTGGTAACGTTGCTAACTCCACTTCCGTCTAAATATGGTCCAGCGAAAAATGTTCCACCAGAATTGAGCTTGTTTAGCGCTAAGGACGTACTGATGTCGCCTGTGACGTAATCTGTAATTAGCAAAGCAGGACGAAGAAAAAGAAACTTTGTAGATTTCGTTAATGAATTCGTTGTACCTAATGAGAACATTTCCGTTCGGTGGAATAGAGGCTTTCGCTGTTGTGTTGCATGAAGTTAGATATTTAAATTTTAGGAATGGCGAGAGATTACACGGTTCGTACCATCATGTCAAGACAGTGGAAGCGTCGGCAGAATGATAATGGAGTCAATAAAATAGATTTACAACTACGAGTAATTGAATGCATTGATGTAATTAAATTTCAACCACTTTATAAAAGATGCTCATCGATACAGCTCCAGTGATGAGTGAATTTTGAGTTCATGGATGGTAAAGAATTGTAATCGAAATTGAATTTACTTCTTTAAAGAAAATATAGGATAGGTCAAATACCAACATTTACAATATGTGAAACATCTAACATTCTGAAACACCTGCATAAAGACGAGAAATTATTCTTGCTGATGTCATTGTATGGCCGAGAATTTATTTATGAAACATTTGCTATTGAAGTTTTGTTGAAGCGTTTTGCATTTTTATTTCTTGTTTTATTATTTTTTTTGTTCAATTTGTTTATTTAGTAGTCTCTATATCCTCTACGGAACTGAGAGACTATATATCAATGATTCACAATTCATTCAGATGTTGTGTTGGATTAGTTACAGACGGAAAAGTTGCGTTATGAGTTCTAGATCAGTTTCTTGTAACGATGAGATAAACGTTGATTTTATTTTTGGCCTGCTCCATTTTATCTGCAAATCGTTTCTGACGAATTTGATACCGATTCAGTTAGAATACTTCTGTTTCTTTTTAACTCTGTTTATTATTTAGCGTTTGCTTTCAGTCGTCTTCATATGTTCTTGTTACTACAGTATCTTTCGTTTGCATTATATCTTGCTGAATTAGGAAGGGTAAAATTATAAAATATACCGCTTCACGTTCAAAATTCGTGAATTTGACGAGCAGCCTTTTAAGCTCAGTATTTCGGCAAATGGATAAACATAGATTTTTCCTTTGGCTTCAATTTTATTAAAACACGTTTAGTACGAACAGAGCTACAACAGTTTATTTTTTTTCTATCATAAATGGTTGTTTGTTGATATTAATATTGCTGACAAATTCTAATTTTACATTTGTTGTGGCTAAATGTTAGAAGATTCCACCAGTTAAAACAGAAGATGTAAAGAGATTACGAGTGAATAAAAAAAAGTATTGTTTGTTGGAGGCAATAAAGTTTCCACTGCCTTATAGAGGGTCTAAGAGCAAAATTAAATTTCGACCACCCTAGGCAGTAGTACGCTGGTCGAAATTTTATTTTGCTTTTCAACATCAACATCAACATAAACCAGAGCAAGGTAGGGCTAAAGTTCGTTTTGAGGTTTTCGAAGCCAGTGCAACATAACACTAAAATAGGTTCATGTTTGAAAGAAAGCAAAATCTCTTAAAATTTTTAAAATATTTTTTTCTAATGAAAATTTAGCACAAGCTGTGTTTACTGTAAAAAAAAACAATAAGAACATTAAAGCTACAAAGAACTGCTCATGTTTGAAAGAAGGAAAAATCTCCAAATTTGTTCAAATTCAGTGTTGTCTTAATTTTATGAAAAGATGCGTTTACTGTGCACAAAATATTAAGATCTTAACCCTGGGGTGACCCCGGTGTTGTGGTTAGCATCCATACCTTTCACGCCAAAGTTACGAGTTCAAATCCCAAATTTATAATGTCAAAAAACCAGAATTGTGGAAAGTAATAAATAAAATCCACAGGGTTGCCATTTATTAATAGGCAGCACAATTAATCATCATTTAAAAAAGCGAAATGAGCAATAAAAAAATCTGAAATTGGCCACTAAATACTACAGGGGTGCACCAATAAACAAAAAAAAAAAGTTGCAATAGAAATGAAGAAAAAGCCACTAAACAAATAAAAAGCTTCTTTTAATAATTTGAATGTCAGCGATGAAAATGGCGAAAAGGGCAACAGTTAAAAGAATACGCTCAATTAATTAAGGATCAATCTCCACTAAATTAGGAAATTTGAGCACTAAATAACTCACCTACGTCACCTGCAGTTGAACATATTTTCCCATAAAAGTGGCAAAATGAGCAATGTCATATTAAATAACCGCGATAAATAAATCTAAAATGTCCCACACAAAGTTCACACTTATCACTGTTTAAATCCAAATATGCTGTGAAATCGTGATTATTTCCCCAAAAATAAAATGAAAATATCTTTTTCAAAACTGAAAAAGTTCCAGAAACCAGGAGATAAATGTATGCTTGAACATGAGGATGAGCCATCGTAAAATATGAATCGTTCTTAAAGAAAAGAAAATAATTCATGAGCAATTAAAAACGAACACTGCAAAATTTAAAATAAAAAAAATTCCAATGATATTCAGGATATATTCCTTTAAATTGAAAGTTTGTGAGCCAATAACCCAGATCAATTTCCATATGGTATTTTCAAGACAGCAATAAGTAATGATACTGTGTCTCGGCTAACAAAGGCGATGTCGATAAAGAAGATTAACGAATGTGGGTCCCATTGAAAAAGGTACCATTAAACAAAATCAAAAGAGCACTAAAAACAGATGTTTGAGCAATCTATACGTCACAAAAGAGCACTAGAAAATGCCGTTTGAGCAATATAAAGGTAAAAAAAGACACAAAAAGCATAATGAATGTCCCAGGTAAAATTTCAAAAACGCTCAACAAAAAATAGGAAATGAGCAAGAAACGTATAATATTAGCAATTTGAAAAATAAATTGAACATTTTATAGGCCATGAAGGTCACTAAGAACGAAAACAATATTTTTTTTTTCGTTTTAAAAAATAGGGATTAAAAATGATTCCTTCCAAATTGGAGGCAGCATGCTGGCGTTTAACGATGAATTAAACAACCCAAATAAAGGCTTTACTAATTCTTTTGAAAGTGTTTTTAGAAGAATAGGTGGTAAACCATCTGGACCTGCGCTTTTTGACGTATCCAATTACTCAAGAGCATGCAAGATTTCTTTGAGGGATAAATTGTTAACTTTAATATCCGTCATTGGCTCCGGGAGATATGAAAAATATTGAAGATCACGATCATTCTCGTCATGCGTTGTGTAAATGTTCTGAAAAAAGTCAGCAAATAAATTACTGATCTCACTAGATGTGTTGCCGGTTCTGTTATCTAACTGTATTTTAGAAGGAAAGTTCTTTGATTTTTGATTTTTTTTTTCATAGCATGATAGCATGAGGTTTTCTTCTGTCGTCCAAATCGTCAAATGCAACAATGAATGTTGTTACAGCTGAGTTATTAACGAAAGTCGATGAAGAGAATCAATCAAAGCAGATAGGCTCTTTTTCCAGGTCTTTATAGATTTATTCTGGATCAGTGTTTGACGTGATTACTTATTTCGCTTGACGTTTTGTCGCTGAATTCGAATTCGATATCAGATTTCGTTAAAATGAACGATTTAGAATCATACAAATCGACAGTGAGCACGCATAAGTAAGGACACGCATTGCTACAGCTAAGCTAAACAATTTTCTAGATTTTGTTGAATGCAGTGCTATACAGATTGTATTGAGTATCAAAAGCACCAGAAAACACACCGAGAAACATTAATCCAAGCGAGTTATTAACAAAAGAGAAAATCGACGAAGAGAATCGATCATCGCGTTTACGCCCCTATGCATGCTCACTATTGATATGATTTTGTGTTAGAGCCTGATATTTCCTACATTTAGGCGTATTTTTAACAACTTTGCTTTAAAATATGTAGTTTTTTTTGTAAACCACAGCTTTTGTTGAAATGATGAAACTAGATTTTCAATATTTTCACCCCAGAATTGAAAATTTTCATTTTTAATCTAATTTTATTTTTTAAATATACCATACATGCAATATATTTATTTGCTTATTTTCTTTGTACAGTCAACAGTACCCCAATGTCTTCACACTTAGAAAAAAATCATGTAAATTTAGGTGCTCTGAGACTGACATATACGAGTGTCAATTTTGACATAAAATTGAGCCATAACAGACGCGTAATTCAACTCAATCAAACGTATTTTTCGTCGAGTAACGAACTTTTCAGTCTCGGAGCACTTAATTTTACATGACATGTTTGTTTACGTCTCATCTTTTATGTCAAAGATGGATTCCGTCACGTGTAAAATTAGTTATTTCTAAGAGTGTAGCTTAAATTAAGTAACATGTAAAAATAACATCAAACAGATACGGCTCTCACAAAATTATTTTTATCATACGCCTAGACAAGTTAAAATCGAAACACGTGAACCAATTCTAGATAGAGATGTAATTAGGGCGTAACAGCTTTTGTAAACAATGACTTCTCTCGATGATTTCTTGGAAGACATGGCTCTCCCTGGCAAATCAACATCACCATCGAGTAGAGGAAGACTTCTCCTACCCGATGGATATATTGGTTTGTGTAGGCGTGCCTTGAATTCCGAGAAATCAACGAGAGAAGTCGTTGTTTACAAAGCCTGTTACGCCCTAATTCCAGCTCTATCTAGAATTGTCAAAAACACGACACACACTCTTCATGGGTTCGTGTATTCCGTAAATGATTAATTTTCTAGCTATATTGAGAAACGTATGGGAACGAAAGACACGTGTGCGGATGTTCACGTTCGGTTGACTAAGAAGCTCTGGGCAATCGATGTACAATGTTAGTAGGTCGCTGACAAAAGAAGCATTGGCTACATCTCTCCTAATATTGAATGAATCAAGATTATTCAACCCAGTCCGCATCGTGCTCTCTTGCCGTGCGGATCTATTTGCTTTTTGCTTAAGGAAGTGTTACTACTACCTAAAGCTACAACAAATTTAAACAGCACTTTTCAGTGCTCAACCTGTAAAAATTTTCTACCTTGTTCAACTCCTCTTATTCCTCTTCGATCCTTGTTTGGACCCTACCCGAGGTAATCCTTCTTGGATATCGATTTGGAAAATTCCTCTTCGATCCTTCAGATTCTTATAGTAATCTGCTTGGAAGTCGATTTGGATAAAAAATTTACTGCCGCCATGGCGCCTAAACGCAAAAGAAAGGGGCAAACTGTTGACGCCCCTTCTGAAGAAATTAATTTGAGTAATCAATTTGATTTGCTCACGGATGATGAGAATGATCCATCATCCAAGAAAAATTCTAGTAAACTTTCCCGGCTTAATGCCAAGAAGGAAAAGATTCCCCCTATTGTGATAACCACTACCGATTTCCATGCTCTTCGCATGGAACTTTTGAATTTCGTGAAAGTTAAGTTTTCACTACAAATTGGACGTCGGGGTGAATGCCGTGTATTGGCTGAAACCTTGGACGGATTTAAATGTCTTCTCAAGTATCTTACTGAGAAGAAGCACAAATTTTTTACTTACGACACCAAAACTGAACGTGTGTTCAAGGTTGTCATGAAAGGACTGCCCAGTGGTGAATCCCTGGATCAGATCAAAGATGAACTGGCAAAATTACTTGGAGTTGTGCCACTCCAAGTAATCAAAATGAAAATAAAATCCCGTCCTGGCGATTCGCGCAACGGGATTTCTAATGATTTTTATTTAGTTCACTTCAAGTCCGGTGAACTAAACAACCTTAAGGCCTTAGAAAAAGCTAGCCTTATGCTCCATGTCCGAGTGAAGTGGGAACACTTCAGGAAGACTGGAGGAAATTTCCAAAACCTCACTCAGTGCCGTAAGTGCCAGGGATGGGGTCACGGAACTAAAAATTGCTACATGCCAGCTAAATGCATGAATTGTGGTGATTCCTCTCACGCAAAGGACGACTGTCCTGTGAAGGAAGATCCTAAGAAATTTAAATGTTCAAATTGTGGTGAAAACCACAAATCCAATTTTTGGGAATGTAAGACTCGCAAAGCGATTCTACAATCTCGTTCTAACCGACAGGTAGGAAACGCTCCACGTTTCCGACCAGGTACAAATTCCTCTGCTGTTAACAACGGTCAGCGAGGAACAAATTCTACATTCGTACCCGTAGGTACAAATATCACCCCTGCTTCAAATGTTTCATCTGTACCTACTCCCCTCGCTGCTAACAATGTTCAGCGAGTTAATGGAGCTACCTATGCTGCTATTGCAGCGGGTAGAAATCAAAATACTAACCAACGTTCTAACGGAAATTTTGACAATTTTGACTTAGGAAGCATTACTGCCCCTAAAATGGAATTTTTACAGAATTCATTAATTGACATGATTTCTGATATGCTTAAATCTAACTCCATGTTTGATGCTATTCAAACTGGAGTAAAATTTGCTAATAATATTGTCATGACTTTAAAATTCAGTAATGGATTTTAAAGCATTAAACATTTTAAATTGGAATGCTCGATCTCTTAAAGATAATGAAGACGAGCTATTTAATTTTTTGAGAGTTCATAACGTGCATATTGCCGTTATAACTGAAACGTTCCTTAAGCCTGACCATAAGGTTAAGAAGGACGCAAATTACTTGATTTATAGAAATGATCGTCTTGATGGACCCTGTGGTGGCGTTGCCATCATTATTCATAGACGAATCAAACATAAAATTCTTTCTTCATTTGAAACCAAAGTTTTTGAAACTTTGGGAGTTTCTGTTGAAACAAAATTTGGACAACTTACGTTTATAGCTGCCTATTTGCCATTCCAATGCGTAGGCCAGCAAAAGAATTTTCTCAAGGGTGACCTCCAGAAACTTACCCGTCATAGGTCTAAATTCTTCATTATTGGTGATTTTAATGCAAAACACCGCTCATGGAATAATGCTCAAAGCAATTCCAATGGTAATATTCTGTTTGATGATTGTTCTGCAGGTTATTACACTATTCAATATCCAAACAGCCCAACATGCTTTTCTTCTGCAAGAAATCCCTCAACTATTGATTTGGTCTTAACTGATTCATGTCAACTTTGTAGCCAATTGGTTACCCATGCTGACTTCGGTTCTGATCACCTTCCAGTAACTTTTGAAATATCCCAAGAAATAATTTGTAATCCCAACAGCTCTACTTTCAATTACCATAGAGCTGATTGGGAGCAGTATCGAACATTTATGGAATATAACTTCGATCCAAACATTCCTTTGCAAACCAAAGATGAAATTAATTATGCTCTTGAATCTCTGACTACTTCTATAGTTGAAGCAAGAGCTGCCTCAGTACCAAAATGCGAGGTTAAATTCGATTCAATTATAATAGACGATGATCTTCAGCTCTTGATCCGTCTTAAAAATGTCCGTAGGAGACAATTTCAAAGAACACGCGATCCTGCCATGAAAGTTATCTGGCGGGATTTGCAAAAACAAATTAAAAAGCGATTCTCTGCCCTGAGGAACAAAACTTTTGAAAATAATGTTTCTAAATTAGACCCGAGTTCCAAACCCTTTTGGAAACTCACAAAAATTTTGAAAAAACCTCAAAAGCCAATTCCAGCGCTTAAAGAAGGTGGTAAAATTTTGAACACAAATTTGGAAAAAGCTCAGAAACTTGCTAAGCAATTCGAGAGTTCCCATAATTTCAGTTTGGGTCTTACTAGTCCTATTGAGAATCAGGTTTCTCGAGATTTTCTGAATATTTTCTCTCAGGAAAATATTTTTGATGATTCCTGGGGGACTGATTTGGACGAAGTAAGGTCTATAACTAAAAATTTTCAAAATATGAAAGCTCCAGGTGATGATGGAATTTTCTATATCCTCATCAAAAAACTCCCAGAGAGTACCTTGTCTTTCTTGGTAAAATTATTTAACAGATGTTTCCATTTGGCATACTTTCCTGATAAATGGAAAAATGCAAAAGTTGTTCCAATTTTGAAGCCGGATAAAAATCCAGCTGAAGCTTCTAGCTACCGTCCAATAAGTTTGCTTTCTTCAATAAGTAAACTTTTTGAAAAGATAATTTTAAATAGAATGATGCTTCACATCAATACGAACTCAATTTTTGCAGATGAGCAGTTTGGATTTCGCCATGGGCATTCAACTACTCATCAACTCTTGAGAGTTACCAATTTAATTCGTTCAAACAAATCTGAAGGCCACTCAACTGGAGTTGCTCTTCTAGACATAGAAAAAGCATTCGACAGTGTTTGGCATGAAGGTTTGATTGCTAAATTGAAAAAGTTTAATTTTCCACTTTACATTATGAAATTAGTTCAAAATTATTTAACTGACAGAACTCTGCAGGTAAATTATCAAAATTCCAAATCTAATCGACTACCTGTTAGAGCAGGAGTTCCTCAGGGTAGCATTCTTGGGCCTATATTGTATAACATTTTCACTTCGGACCTCCCTGATTTGCCTCAGGGTTGCCACAAATCTTTGTTCGCTGATGACACAGGCATTTCCGCTAAAGGAAGAAGTCTTCGTGTTATTTGCAGCAGACTTCAGAAAAGTTTAGATATTTTCTCTTCTTATTTACAAAAATGGAAGATTTCTCCCAACGCTTCCAAAACTCAACTTATAATATTTCCACATAAGCCCAGGGCTTCCTTTTTGAAACCTAGTAGTAGTCACATAGTCACTATGAACGGAGTTCCAATTTCCTGGTCAAACCAAGTGAAATATCTTGGATTAATACTTGACCATAAATTAACTTTTAAAGATCACATTGAGGGCATTCAAGCCAAATGTAACAAATATATAAAATGTTTGTATCCTCTTATTAACAGGAAATCCAAACTTTGCCTGACGAATAAACTTCTAATATTTAAACAAGTTTTTAGACCGGCCATGCTTTACGCTGTGCCAATATGGTCTAGTTGTTGCACTACCAGGAAAAAAGCACTTCAAAGGATTCAGAACAAAATTCTGAAGATGATTTTGAAGTTGCCTCCCTGGTACAGTACAACCGAAGTACATAGAATTTCGAATGTTGAGACTTTAGCACAAATGTCCAACAAAATAATTAATAATTTCCGGCAAAAATCGTTACAATCCTCAATTGCAACGATTAATTCCCTTTATACTTAGATAAGATTTAGTTTTAGTTATTTAGTTTTAAGCTATCAATTGTTATACTGACATGCAGGTTTAAAAAACCTGTTTAAAATACTGAATTGCCAAGACAGGAACAATGTAAAAACACTTAGATATATATCATAACAATTAAGGCTGGTAAGTTACTGTAGTAACTGGAGCACCTAGGTTAAAAATGAAATGTAATTTATTTTGAATTTGGAACAAATAAAGAGTTAAAAAAAAAAAAAAAAAAAAAAAAAAAAAAAAAAAAAAAAAAAAAAAAAAAAAAAAGATTATTCAACCTGCATAGATCAGCATAGCTGGGAAGATTAGTACGGTCATTCCATGGCAGGTGATGAAGTGCATAACGTACGAACTTCCGTTAGACGGCTTTGATTCTATTTATTCCGTTTTGATGATACGGCACCCACACCACAGCAGAATATTCGAGTGTAGAACGCACTAATGCACAACATAATGCCTACTAGCAATACACATCCTTGAAATGCTTGCCGAATCGGAAAATCAATCTCAAGGCTTTTGAAACGACGTATGACACTTGATCTTCAAACGTCACAGTGAAAAGTCAAGAAATACACCAAGATCTCACATTTAGAGAAGTACCACATAAAAAGTAGTCGTGGAGGGCCAGTGTGGTCGTTTGCGCCCAAAGGAAATAACAGAGTATTTATAAGCATTTAAGATCATGCTATTCCTCTTGCACCAAACTGTGCAGGCCTCTACTACTACCATATATACTATATGAGCAATGTTGATTTGCTATTAGGAGATAAAAAAAAAATCTGAAAATGCCAGGTGTATCTTTTTTGCACAGATTATAGAGTAAATGACAGTGTAACAGAAGTAAGCTACTTTCAATGATGTCCAAAATCCCTTTTTATAGGCTCCTTACGTTCTCTGTATAGTTTTCTTACGAGGAATACAACCAAGCAACTTATTCCTGAATGGTATTCAAATAAATTTGTAAATTAAAAGTAAATGAGCAACGTGCTCCTTAACAATTTCAGCTAGCGTTTTAATCTTTGGAGCTATGGTTGACAAAGCATATAACATGTCTTCTAAGACGTCTTGCATATGTACTTTAACTAAAGTGAGAAAAACATTTGCTACACACTTAGAAAAATTCATGTGAATTTAGGTGCTCTGAAAGTGACGAGCGTCAATTTTGACATAAATTAGAGTCATAACGGACGCGAAATATAGCTTAATCAAACGTACTTTTCGTCGAGCAACGAACTTTTCAGTCTCGGAGCACTTAGTCATGACATGTTTGTTTACGTCTCATCTTTTATGTATGGATTCCGTCACGTGTAAAATTATTTTTTTTCTAAGTGTTTAGTACAGGTTTAAGAGATATTTGTTTGTTTGTCAAACATATGGTTGGAAAAGTATTCAGGTTTATCGGTAAAAAATGATCACCTTACTCCCGTTAACGGTAACCAGGTGTTGCATGGCCAGTTTTAGCTTTACTTTTATTCGTCAATCCTTCAGAACATTCAATCGCCATTATGTGCTTTCTAGAATGCTTCGCAACTGTTCAACTTTAACAGAAAAAGTAAGCCAGCAGTCTTTTCGTCGCATCGATTTGGTCCATTGAAGCTGATATTGTGACGCCCTGACAAATAAAGAAAGGTGAGGAAAAAGTTCAAGTGGGACAAAAGTTCGGTTTTGAGGTGTTCGAAGCCCGTCGAACTAAAACTCCTACTTATTAGGATGGTCTTTTATAGTCAGACTTTATCCCAAATAATCACATAAATTGGTCATTGTTTTGTTTCGGGAAGATAAATATAAAACTTTTGTACCAAGTTTGGGGGCTAACAACAAGAAAAATTAAATAAATTACGGTTATTTATTAGCATGATTGTGTTTTTTTCTTGCAGATGGTTTAAAGAGAATTCTATAAAAGATAC
This sequence comes from Ochlerotatus camptorhynchus, assembly GCF_037179485.1. Taxonomy (NCBI): domain Eukaryota; kingdom Metazoa; phylum Arthropoda; class Insecta; order Diptera; family Culicidae; genus Ochlerotatus; species Ochlerotatus camptorhynchus. The sequence goes on from NW_027040539.1 coordinate 431,478, forward strand.
AAATATGACTGTGATTTTCGAAGGAGACTTTAAAAATTAAAAATATTTTTTTCGTAAACCAATCTTTAAAATTAGCAAAAGATAAGTTCTCGAACCAATAGCTAAGTGATCACAAAATTTCTGAGAATTTCTGAAAAATAATAATAATGCAGATTTAGAGATCTGTGATCAGAGATGTTATGCCTCAGAACATTCCGGTGGCGCCGACTGAGATTGAACCCAGGCCTGCTGGGGTGAGAGGTAATCACGCTTACCACGCTACACCACCGACGCCGCTACACCGTACACTTTAGGGGGAAGTTACATCTGCAGTTGTTCGTATTTGTTTGCTAATCTGATTTAAATGTTCTACTAACTACACGAAAAAAAAACCTACTGTCTTTGAAACTCACTCAACGTAAAACTAAGCACGTTTCATGGTACTTAATATCCATGTCCAATAGATCAATATATGAACAATATTTTGGAGAATATCAGCTTTAAAGATGTGCCCTCTAGGTGAAAATAACATACTGTTGTATTTTATACAACGCGCGAGTGCCCGTGTTACAAAAGTTGGCGCGAGCACTGAAAGGATAAAACACAGACAAACAGACATAATACATTGAATATGTCTTACTGTAAAACATCGTTGCTAAAACATTACCGCCATCTGTTGAGTAAACTGTGGTGGCCACTAATATGAACAGATGGCGGTAGTGTGTAAACGTCAAACGCAACCCCAGCAGGAGAAAATAACTAATGAATACCTAATTCAGACCTGATACCAAGATTTGGCATTGCCCGAGCAGGAGAAAATACCTTATTGATACCAAATTCAGGTATGAAAATAGCATAGCTGGCAATCTAAATATGGTATTGACGAGGCTGACATAAGAGGTAAAATACCAAAAATAATACTTCAAAAATGTTCTGCGAATAACGAACTAATAATTAATTTAGTTTTTACAATAACTGACGGATAACAGACGCTTTTTTTATGTCAGAATACCATAACTTGCTATTTGAAAGGCCTTTTAATACCAATACAATAACTCTTTGAGGTATTATTGTCTAAAAACTGAAAGATCACATTCTGTTATTTTGATATTTATTTGATTTTTTACAAAATATTTGTATAACTGAATAATATAAAAACAAGGTTTTATTTCACAAGCATCCAAAAATAAGGTATCATACCACATTAAGATATTCATATGTTATCGGATAGTTATCGGTTCTTGCTCGGGTGACCAGGAGGAACGAATATCTCGATTACTTAAATTAGTATGGATGAGTCTGACATAAGAGGTAAAATACAAAAAAAAAAATGTTTCCACAATACCATTACAATACTAAATTATGATCATGCAATACCAAAACAATGCCACACAGGTATTCTTTTGGTATTCAAACATCAATGTTTGTTTTTTACAAAGTACATATGTTCGTGTATGTTTTTGGAATAGGTAATTCTGCTCCTGCTTTCCGGTTCCTGCTCTGGAAGGGAATTGACTATGCGTATCACAAGTGGCGGTACTATCAACTACGATACTTTTAAATTGTCCTTTAAATGCTTGTTCGATGAACAACTTGCGAGTGTTATGGCTGTTTGTCTGCCGTTGAAGGTAAATTCAGGTCAAACCTTTGTATGGGTAAGAGGTGAACCCATCATCAACATCTGCTATTGTTTCAAACCAAAATGGTTGGAGCAATTTTCATTTGAGAAGCGTGCCATTCAATGCGAAAAGAGCATTTCTCGCTGAAACTGGGTCACTTTATTTCCGATTTATCAGGACATACCCTCCATATTTACGAATTAAGTTCAGTTGCAGTGCGAAGCTCCTAATTAACCGTAATACACTTCGAAGTAAAATTGTATGATTCTGAAATCTAATACCTTGAACAACTATTAAAATGTTTTCAATACTAGCTCCATGTACCTGGTGTACTGCCTATAATTGCATATCAGTCCCATATGGATTTTCATCAATTTAGAGATAACAACGCTATCCACTATCAGTTGGCATCGACTTTCATTTTTTGTGATTAAACATTGTCCCATCTAGCAAAGTAACTGCATATCCGTCCCATCCTGATATTCAATCGGCCAGAGGTCAAGTTACAGTTCTGCTTTTTGAATTGCCGTCTTTTTCGCTGATAAAGCAAAACAGGCAGCATTAATGGCAACTAACTAAAACTTTAACAAATTATTAATAAATTTTCTATTAATTTTCAAATATTTACATGTAAAATTCACTTAGTTTCTTCATCTGCCATTTTCTCAATGTCTTCTTTTTCCATATGGGACTGATATGCGACTAAAGGCAGTGTAGAAGCAATACCCCTTTCAGAGGAATGTCGGTTTTGTGCCTTCTATGATCAGCCCTGTCAATTATGCTTATCAACTTGATAAACTATATTCTTTGATAATCCTCTTTTCAATCATGCTGACAGTTGCTCTTCATGAATTAGACGACGGTAGCAGCAGAAAATCCTGAACATGCATGCCTTCACTTTTGCCTATTTCTGACGATGGTACGAGCTCTCACGTGTGGAAACCAGCGAAACGAGTCTAATTCTAGATGAAATGAAACACTGTTGGAAATATGCCTCCCATTCGTTTCCATGAACTGAACTCTCTCGAGATTGGCATGATACTGATTCACAGTAGTAGGAAGGTGGATGTTGCGGTAAGGGTTCATGACTTGACGAAAAGAGAAATCTAAATTGATCTAAAAGATACCTTCGACGCAACTGGTTGACGTTTCAGGATAGATGGAAACGCAAGGTAATTGATTGTTATTAAGTTGCATTGGCAGTCTGTAAAAACAAAAACAAAACGTTCACCATGGAGATTAAAGCGTCTAGCTCGAGAATTGAGTAGAAAGAACTATCGCCTACATAATATCTCTTTGCTTTCAGACATGACTTAATGGTCAGTAGCAAAGTAAACTTCTTGAAATAATCACGATTGATTCTGAGAAAAAATAAATAAATAAATGAGTATCCGGCATCTTTTTTAGAGTCAATTGTGTGCTGAAGCTGAATGTAAGCTCCACTTTAGCCCACATCCTCTTCCCTCCTAACATTGTAACTTTGAATGGCTTCTTTCGTATTGAGGTTTTCGAAAATCGATTCGTCACCGGTGCTTGAACTGCCATGCTCAATCGGAATTGGAATCCTCTTTCGAAGAGTGTGTACAATATGCCTAACCTCCAACCAAACACAAGGAGGATGCCAAAACCGATGTTAAATCTCCTGGGTTGTGGTTCAAACGAAAACGCAGTTTATACCTCTGAAATATGGCAGCCTCACAAAAATCCTTTCCTGAGAGCATCGTTACACCAGCATTTGCAAAAGAATCGTTGAGAACGGGGTGATCTCCCATCCATCGAACCGGCGATAAATGGCGGAAGTTACAATTCGTGGAAGGATCTAGGATGATGTACGCAAACCGTTTGAGGGGCTTTTTCTTTTTACTACTTCTGCCATCGTTGAGAAATCCTTGCCCGTATGAGAATCGGGTTCAATTTTCAATCGGGTTTTATTGATTGTGCCTTTTGAGTATGTGGTTTGGGAGCGAAAAAGTACACATATTTGTGGCTAAAGTGAGGAAAGCGGCTGTTTTTGTCCAAGGTAGCTGTGTACACATTTGCAAAAGGAAAGTGATATGCAAATGTGGGCTTGCGAAATAGGGTTGCACACACAGAGATAATGGTCGCGCTGGGACAAATAATCGAAAGTATATCATATCTGAGTGGCTTAGCTCTTCCGCAAAACGGTCGTCTTTATGTCTACTTATCCCTCGGAAGGGTCAGTCATTACGGCTTTGATTTGCAGAATTATTTGTAGGCAAAATCAATATCAAAATATACAAATTTACCGTTGTTGTTGCAGTTTTTCAAAGTCAAAGGTCGAAATCTTAATTAACTCTTCAAGTACCGAACCGAAAATGATGTTGACATTGTTTTTTTTCTCTCGAAATAATGTATCTCGGATTGCAGTCATATGTTTTACGAATATCGTTAGAAGGTTACTTCCTCAACTTCCAAGATGAATAGCTGAAAATCTCGTTAATAATGATTGAAAAAATTCCTGATCTTTTCACCAATGTGTAGGTAACAAAAATGAATTGTACATTGATCCCTCCACCATGTTTCATAACAGCCCAGTGGCAGCCGCGTAGACAACATGTTATCAAACAGCGGGCCCAGAACAGCAAAATAAACTATTTGAGCCCGGAACATGCTACCTAATGTCAAACGCTGCTGTTAGTATAAGGTCTTGTCACTGGCCTGTTTCATAACCAATTAAACCATAAGAACGAAAAACTTATACCCTTTCGAACAAGATAATGCTGATGAATGTGGGTGTCTATAGGGGAATCCCTGCAAAAAGAACGGGAGAAGGATTAGTAATTTACATTTCATTCCACTACCTTACTTGCTTATCCTTGAATCCGTTTACAATGTGCAGACTTCTACAGTGTCTTGTACTAATACTAGGCTCAGTTTATTATACTAATATTGAATCACTACACGTGTTACTGCTCTGTTCATCATTCCGCTGTAAGTTTTCATCTTCTTGTTGGTATTGTAATGGTATCTTCCAGTCCTTCCGCTTTCGGCAGGAATTAATCCAATGCCCTCCATATTGCATAAGAAACACATGTTTTTATCCCTTTGATAGAATATGTTCCCCTTCCGATTGAGGAAATACAGTGAAGTGGGAATTTCCTTTCAACTTTGTGACCAAAGGTTTACTATTCAAAGTGATTCTATTGAAGATTGACTTAGTTTCATGAGTGAAGAATTTTAAAGTATTTGTTCTACGAACTTTCCACCCATATGATATAAAATTGAGTAGTCTGCGGCATAATGTTCTAGAAATTTCTAAAAATCAGAAAAGAGGCCGTTAAAGCTATAATTCACAAGACAACAGAGCCAATAAAAGTTTTAATTAGATTTACAGAACATAGTTGCATTACTTTTCAATGACGACCGATGACTGTTTCAATGAATGATGATTTTTTTAGAAGCATAAAACAGCATAAAAAATAAATGAAAGGGAATATAAATATTCAGATTTTGTATGAGCTAGCGTCAAATTTTTGTTCAATCATGTTGTAAGTTGTGAGCATTTTCAAAGTAAATTGTAGATTTCGTTAAACATTATGATCAATTTCATGCAAAATTGCGACAAATATCTTTTGCAATAATGACTAATTATTTAAAATTTTGTCATTCCAATGCAAACTGTGAGCAACGTTGTTTTTTTAATATCATTTTTAAACGCTATGGTAAATTTCTTGGTAAAACGACATGACCAATTTATTTGAAATTCCATCCGATCTGACGGTCTCTCTCGGACCGAAGAGGAGTCGTCGTTTGATTTCTGTTTTACCATAATACATCATAATAATTATCGACAAGAAAAAATACATCAAGAAAGTTATGTAATCTGGCCAGTTTCTTATGATGCATTCCTTGTTTACTTGTGTATTATATTAATTGAGAATAGTTCTTTTTTTAAACTGAATCATAAATGTTTGGTGTAAATGTGATGAAGCATATGCGATAGAATCATGTTCGTGTTTTTATTCTGCGAAACGTTCAAAGAGTGTCTGTCTTCATCTATTCAGATTCCTGTCTATTATGTGGCAGGGGCGTTTGATGTAGATATGCCTTGTACGTTGCTAGCTAAAAACGTTCTTCATGCGACGATGAATAGAAAAGCTTGGGGTTGCTTGACAGCCATCATCCGATAGTAGTGGTTGCAACAGAAGCAACAATAACAGCAACAGCAACGTTAAAGCAAGGAGGTCGTTTGTATTCTCACATAAAAGGTGATTGGTGTCAGAGGTGTGAACCTTAGGCACTTATCTAATTTCCGCGTTTACTGCTACGGGGAGTATACGTTGATTCGTTCCAAGCACGGTGGTAGTGATGTAAGAAAATGGGAAACAACAGGAAACTCATTTGTCACTTCCAATGTGTCCGATTAAAGGTTACATTGCTATCTGATGGATAGTAATAGTGGGTGTAATCACTTTAAGCAAGCTAGAATAGTCTAAAGAATAGTCAGAATTCTATCAGAAGCACCAGCATATAAATAAAGGAAATTAAATTTCGTCATTGTTATCTGATCCCTGGGTGCCTCCATTTTGCGAAAAGTGAAGTCTTAATTTCATTAATTTTCCAAGACACGACAGTCAGCTTTCGTTTCCAATTTTTCGGTGGATGGGTTGGGTGGATAACTAAACCTATTTATCCTGAAGAGGATCAAACTATCTCCGCTCGAGTGTGACTCATTTTCAGAGGCATTGACCCGAACAAATTTGTGCTGTGAAAGAAAGAATGTTTTCGCTTTTCTTCTCGTTCGTTTTGCAAGTTGTGTTGCTGGCATTTACTTGTGAATAGGTAATCCTTTCAACTTAGTACCAAGTTTTTGTTGATGTAATTCAAAATATTATTGAGAGAAAAGGGGACGAAAATCTATTTTTCAAAAATTCCTTTGAAATGTTTTCGCTTCAAACTGAAATTCTGCCAATAAAAAAATATGTTAACTGTGCTTTGGTTGTTAAGTACAATATAGTGATCACAATTTCATGAGCTGAATTTTGGATTTTAACGAAAAACATGCTGTTGAACTGTTTTCAAAAATGCACTGCTTCCCTTTGTTATGCCGTGGATTGATGGGTTTGTTTTCGTAGCAGTATTCATTAAGCAAGGGCAGGATAATTGGATTAGGTAAAAAAGGATGCTTAATATTCCTTTTGAAAATCTTCGTAAATTGGTTTTAATCAATAAACTGTTACGATGACAGGCACAGGCAATCAGATTCTAAATTCGGAATGCATTACGTACATACTACGAAAAAGTCGTGTAAATTTCGGTTCGCTGAGACCGACACATGTAGGCGGCCCTTTTGACATAATAATCAGTTGAAAGAAACGAGAAAGTCAATTGAATCAAACGTACTCTTCGTCGAGTTGCTTATGTTTTGGTTTGAGAACACTTAATGTTACATGAAATGTTTGTTAACGTTCCACGATTTACGTCCAATATGGATTACGTCTCGTGTAAAAGTAATTATTTCTAAGTGTGTAGGCCTCCCGATAGCTTAGTCAGGAAAAGTACAAAATACCATGCATTGTTCGAAAAGTAGTGTAAATTTTTGTTCAATATGATGCACATAAATAGAGCGTCCCATATCATATTAGATTGCATTATAAATCGTGTAAAGTTCTGATACGTTGCATGATGGTTTTGCTTTCGACAATATAATTCGGGGAGCGCATTATACCCCTTACGGTGAAGCTCCAACCGGTATTATCCTCGGATTAAATCCCAATCAAGAATGTCCGGCTGCTTTGATGTTGACATCAGAGCTAATCAACACGACTCTAAACAAAATTTTTGCAGATCATCCAAACAGGGACGATATTAAAAGTTAATCCAACTTGGAGCTTACAGCCATTAGAGTAACAGATACCATATCTAACTATAATTTTTCTATTAAACATACCAGTTGAGCTATAGAGTTGAAAGATGAAGGATGTGCCAAACAACTTGTATCAATGTAATCGTTAATTTTGGTAGTATTCAGAGATACCAGCTGTTTCGAGAAACAACTTTTCTTGCGTGTTTTTCTGTCAAAATTGTTATTTTTTTTTTTTTATATTTCAAATGGCTTTATTAAACGAATTTTGGCCTCCATTCACATAGTACGTGTAAAGTGCAACGATTGCCAGCGATTGTTTTTCATCATATCAACTAGCAGCTAAGATAGAGAGGGAGCGCATTTTGCCCGCTATGGGCATTTTACCTCCATTGCCCATACATCCTTCATGGAATCCAGCAAACTTTTAAGTTAGAGCGCGACGGGTGTCAGGGCAAATGATCGAATCTGTGAAATACAATCCAACGAAAAAAAACTTCCATCATATGAAATTCTCATCAAGAAAATCATTGGAAGTCATCTGATTAAATGATACCGGGTAAAATTGCCAATTTTATGAAATCACAGGACGCGGATTCCGTTCAGATTATGGCTATATATCGGATAGAGGAGGAGAAATCTGTGTTCTTTAAGTTCAAGTCAGAGAAATGGATGCTTCATTATTTGTTGCATAATCATGACCAATTAATTTTCCGTTGTGCCGGTGGGTAATCAGTCGAGATACGCATGACACCTGCGGGAGTAACGTTCAATACGCGTACGATCTTCCAACTTCCGAGTGTATGATCTTCCACCAGAAGTCCCGGATTGCGATTTATCGTAGGGAAATACGGTGATATGAAGCATGTTATTCGTGAAAAATTCCCTGCGGGCTTGTGCCTCAGCATGCACATAGGACTGCCGTGAGAAGATAAAGTGGAGCAAAGCTCAAATTGCCTCCCAGAAAGAGTAATAAGATCTCCTGAACAGTGTTATTCATAAATGTGTTTTATAATTAAAACATTATTTGCTAGTTCTCGAATCTATGCAGTTCTTTTGAAAATTTGAGCCTGAATAAATAAACGAATTGGAAAAAAAAACTTTGTCCAAGGCACAAAGCTCGTATCTTCCTTCTTTTGAAGATATTTAATGATATTTACCTTAAGAAAGGTTTATTCGTCATAACTATTTAACCGTATTTTAGATGCTTGTAACTCAACAAGCTACAAAATAGTGCAGGTTATCTCCCATGCATCTAAAACTTCAGAGTTGGAGATGCTTAACGTTAAATATCAGACTTAATTTTATACGATAGATGAGAAGATGAAAGTATAGAGGTTATAGTTTCGTAATAATATACATACGGCAGTGTTAAAATTGTGTATAGGAAGTAGAACAATTTTGAGGAAGGTACAAATCGGATTGATCATCCCCCTTACCAAACTCATTCGATGATGAGGGATGATGAGGACTGTCCCCCCCCCCCCACCACAACTGGCAAAAGAGATGATCACCAATTTGATCATGTACCTCCTATGTTTAGAAACAATTATATCGATTGTTTCACACTCAAGTCACCATGGTTGCAAAGCTTGAATAATTTTACTGAACTTCGTCACGATCTCGCATTCGCAACTTTGTAACAAATTGAAACATTATTTTAATTTCGGTGAAAATGCTGTAAAACTAATCCAGTCATATTTAAGTAACCGGAAATCGGCTGTTTACTTAAACGGGATATTGTCAGAGATTCTCACAGTAACGTTAGGTGTTCCACAAGGATCTGTTTTAGGCCCAATATTTTTTAGTATGTATATTAAAGATTTACCACGCGTTATCAAATTCGGTAGTATTCATTTATTTGGGGATGATGTGCAATTGTATGGCACTGGCATGAGTATGTCGACTATATCTCGATGTGTTATGATGATTTAAAAAGATGAAGATTTATGAAGGATTACAATTTGAACACTAAATAGTTCATTGAAACTAAATGCTAGTAAAACGAATGCATTGCAATCTACACAATTGGTAGAATCCGTAAACAGCCTTGGATACATTGTTCAGAGTAACTTCCAATAGGACAAGCTTATGTTAAGCCAATGTGGTAAGACCTACCCGTGTTTGCGTTCAATTCGCTTAAATACATACCATCTATTTTTAAAAACTTTATTTAGGAGATTTTTAGCCGTGGGGTAGTTCATCTTCGATGTATACCATTTAAAACAGGATGCAAAACTTAAGGTTTTTAAAAGTTTATCACTTTTATCATGTGATTTCCTTCTCAATACTGTTTCTGTCCGTACAACAGATCGGCTGAGAGTAGTTGATATGATAAATTAAGATGAAATTTGTATTTATTATTGATTAAAACAGCCTTGAATGTAAAGAATTAGGCATTTTGGAACAATCAGTAATATCCGCTCTATTTTTTTTTATTGATTTATTTATTTCCACAGGCTCAATCGAATAAACTATACAGAGTCAAGTTATCATTTGCGTTGTACATAATTGATGTCTTAAATCTAGAGTTAAAGGAACTGAACCGATTACTCGCGGTCGTCTCGAGGTTAGTAGAGATTTACAGTTTTATGGATGAGGAGAGGGAGGACGAGGTTTGAGTTATGATTTTCGATACAAATATTTTATTATTCTTAAAACATGAACTTATTCCTATTCAATTTGGTATCCACAGTGTAATTATACAATTATTACAGAAACAAACATTAAAAAAAAACCACACGAACAAAACAAAAACTAAACACAAGGTTAGTCAAACTTACAATCTAAGAAACCATATATAAGTTTCATAAACTCCAGATCGCGTCTACCCAAAATATACCGAACTGGTTGTCTACCTTGACCCCGAAGGGAATCGTACAGTTCAGATCTGACTCCGCGATGCTCAGCACAAGACCAAATAATGTTATCTGCGTCCTGGTAACCTTGTCCACATTCACAAAGATTGCTTTCCCCCAGCCATGGAAAGGCGAGACCGAATGAAGTCTCGACCCACATCCAACCCCTTGAACCAAGGACTCTTTGACACCTTAGGGATGATCGAATATAGCCATCGTCCCAAACTCCCTTCGCTCCATTTATTCTGCCAGCTGACAAGTGACTGTTGACGATAAATGAAGAAAAATTCATCGTAGGCGATTTGTCGATCGTAAATATCGCCTTCCATAGCGCCCACCTTAGTAAGTGATCCGCCATGGGACCCATGCAAAGGTGATGACAAAAGATCTTAAAGATAAAGCACTTAGAAGCTCTCGTATTTTCATGAGAAAATACGAGGAGTGCTCTACCGGCCTCATAGAGCGAATAGCCTCCCTCGACAGAACTGAGACTATCCGTAAAAATAAAATAATGATCTGGTGCAAGTGAGGTGATAGTTTCTAGCGTATAATATATTGCCGCCCGCTCAGCAACATATACGGAACAATGAGCTTGAAGCATTCGAGAGGCGCTATGAAATTCGTTATAAATACCAAAACCAGCGGACGCCTCTATTAATGATCCATCTATGAAGAACGATCTTGCGGAATCAACTTGTCCAAACTTTGCAGCATAAATTGACGGAACAATCATGGAACGATGATGTTCTGGGATCCCACGAATCTCCCGCGTCATAGATTAATCAAAACTAACTGAATTGCCGAAGTCGGAGAAGCATACACGATGAGGATTATGCTGTGAAGGGCTGACATCCAGTGTTATGTACACGTAGTACAATGACATAAAACGAGTTTGAGGGTTCAGCTCAAGAAGCTTTTCAAAGTTTTCGATTACCAGTGGCTTCATAACTTCACAACGGGTGAGGAGCCTGAAGGACATATTATCCGCTCTATGTGTGTCACATTTTTAAATTCGAAAATTTAACAGATTGTTGCTTTCCATCAAAAATTTACTATCTATGTACCCCAATAGCCTCTGTGCAAACAATCAGCTCACTTGCTTATTATAGGACCTGGTTGATTGGTTTCCTTTATTAAGGAGCCTAAATTGATTGATCAGCGTTTTAGAAGAATCATTGTATACCTTATAAGTAATAAGGTTTATTTACTAACGAGATTTTCAGCAAAGATTATAGTACCTGTTCCTAAGAACTTGTATGAATAAAAAAAATCTTTTTTGGCCCATTGTTTACTTTATACGGTCATGACTGATCCAAAAAAAAACATGTTATGCCTCAGAATATCCCGGTGGCGCCGACTGGGATTGAACCCAGACCTGCTGGGGTGAGAGGTAATCACGCTTACCACTACAACACTGGCGCCGCTTGACCGGCATCTAAATATTTATACATGTTTTAACTAATTTTGTGGGAAAACTATACCGCCATTATCGCTAGGACTTAGTTAGCTATTGAAAAAAAAAACTTTTCTGCGATACAACATATAATTTAGTACTTAATTCATGTGTGGCGAAATTGATCGGAGATAAGCGTACGTGCAAGTTGAAATACCAATTTTATTCATAGTACGCCTTACAAAATCTGATCATTCAGGATAACTGACATACAAACTATCATCTCACATCAGCTAAAATTATGCCACAAATACCCTTGACTTTTAGATATAAGGTATCGGGACTCTCGGAACTGAAAGTGCATTCATCTTTTATTTGACTAATAACTGAACAAATTACAACTGAAAATTATTTTTTACTTTATTGAACTCGAATTGCAATAGCGTAAAAGATCCAACAATGCACTGCTAATTTGATTAAATAAATGACCAAATGTACTCTGAAGTCACATGGCCCACATCTGTGAAAGTGAATTTTGCTCCCACGAAAAGGTAATTAATCGCTCACTTCCAGACCATATCCTGACCACATCAGTGAATGTAGCCGGCAATGAAGTATGCGCGTACCTACCGTGGCAAAATATTATGCCTTGAAAATGCAATTGAGTTTGAATTTTTTCGATACATTCCATGCAAGCCAATGCCTCTTGGTGCTGCTGTGCGGAATGGAGGCGTGGGAACGGTAGGTTGCCATATCGTGGAGAGAGCAAGAAAGAGAGAGAGAGAGAGGGACAAAGCGTAATTCATTTGCATAGAAAAGGAATGCAAGGAATTGCTTTCACGTCGGACATAGAATATAATTTATGGAATTTCTTTGGCATCCGTAATGAGTATGCTCCCTGCGATCAGTCGTAGGTTAGATTGAATTCCTATAGAAGGTAAGCAGCGAAGGCGAAGCAGTAGGAAGCGGTCATGAAAAAATATCTGCATGCTCAGAAAGCAACGATATGTAAAGCGCTGCGCCAGTTCTGTAGCTGCATCATGACGTGAAATGCGATATGCGATGATAATGATAACACGACCTGTGATGAACAACCTGGAATTAACGACAGCCTGGGCTGAATGATGAATGTAGGAGGTCGTCAATAGTTTAGCATACACTCGACTAGGTGATGTACACTCCAAAAAATTCTGAATTTTACTGGCGATGTAAACATCCATGCATGCAAACATTCATACATATAAACTTCCTTTTCACGTAAACTAGCAACTTGCAAGAAATGTTGCAAAAAAAAGTGGACAGTTGCATACAATATATGGGATATTACATGACATGTCTCATAAATTTACACGATCTATAATCTAAACTTGTATGATATATGCCGCTCCATTATGTGCATCATAGTAACGGAAATTTACACTACTTTTTTTAAGCTGTGTAGGATTCCCTTACAGTTTTGTATAATAATTATGTGGCATAGGGGAAATGGATGTAATGTCGGACTAAATGCCCCTAGCTTACGCCAGAGTTCTATCTGCTACGGTTTTCTACAATAACGGCCTGGGATAGATCGTATTATATTATGCCAGCAAGACTCAAACATGTGTTTGAAACTGCACAGATAAAAATTCTGATTTTTAATTGTGATGTAAATATTCATTCACGTAGACTTGTATTTAATTTCATGCAACCGAGCAACTTGCAAACAATGTTGTTTACAAAGATGAGCTTTTGTCTACAATATTTGCTACATTGCATGAAATGTGTCAGAACTTGACATGATATATAATGTAAACGTAGGGGAAAAGTTGGCTTCGGCAATACCTTAACCTATTATCGTCAGGGGGTAAACAAAGTCCTAGAGCACTCAAATTTGGCCAATAGTTGCTCTGAAACACAATGTATCCACTTGCCAAAATTGAGCTCTCAAGGGCGTTGTTTACCCCCTTGACGATAATAGGTTAAGGTATTGCCGAAGCCAACTTTCCCCCTATATGATATGTGACGCTCCATTTATGTGCATTATATTGAACATAAATTTACACTACTTTTTCGAACATTCGTGTAAATTTATGAGACAAATAATGAAATACTCCAAATATTGTATTCAAGCAATATAACTTGCAAGTAGCTAATTAACGTGAAAAGGAAATTTACACGCTTGAGTTTTTTTCTGTGTAGGGCAAATGTCTGATTCGGCACCCATTGAAAGTTTTCGGCAACAAAAATGTAAGCGGTTATTTCACTGTATTTTCTCACCAAAACACTTTGTTGAATGTTTTCAAAGGATTCCTTAGACTTACAGCTTCAATCTGATAAGGTTTTTATGGCTGAGCAAAAGCATTTTTCCAGGTTTTTCTTGAAATTAACCACACGCATTACAAAATGCTGCTGATTTCGAGTTGCCAATAATAAAACAACAGATTAACAAGCAGATCAAATGGAAAGGTTGCCAAAGCAAAATAGACTGCCGATAATAGTCACTCTCGCCTGAGAAATTTTAAACTTTGTAAAATTACTTTTAAACCATTTTGGACAGTTCTATCGATTGTAATGGAATGAATGGATAAAGAAGCAGACAGAAATTAAATGTAAACAACGAAACTGCTTACACAGATAAAAATTCTGAATTTTAATTGTGATGTAAACATTCATTCACGTAAACTTGTATTTCATTTCACGCAACCGAGCAAGTTGCAAACAATATTGTTTACAAAGATGGGCTTTTGTATACAATATTTGCTACATTGCATGAAATGTGTCAGAACTTTACATGATATATAATGTAAACGTATATGATATGTGACGCTCCATTTATGTGCATCGTATTGAACAGAAATTTACACTACTTTTTCGAACTTTGTAGATTACCAAGAATACGTAAATTTCTCTACGATAGTTGTGGTTTGGTAAAATTTTGAACTGGGGTACGTAAAATCATTTGTATAACTACCTTCAGCCAGACTTGAAAAATCGTTGGTCGTAGCTTTATTGTGATGTCAGGGGCACGGTAGCCTTAGAGCGACCGTTTTTCGGGGCTTAAACCATGCTTTAAAGATAGCACATTTTTCCAATGTGAATCCAGATCTACTCCACCCTCCCACTAACAAAAACGTCCTTCCCGCGACAACTGGGGAGATGCATAGGTAAACTCGGTCTCTAGTAGCAACGGGTGTCGAATACCAACTGCGGCCAGGGCCGCACTAAAACAGCAGATAAAGCAGAGCTGTTTTAAGGAGCTCTTTCGAGACGCTAATGCCAATCCTTGGGGCGACGCATTTAAAATTGTGATCGCGAAGATCAGAGGTTCAACGACGCCCGCTGAAATATGGCTGGACAAGCTGAAGGTCATTATTAAGAGACCTTCCCGGAGCACGACCAAACGACCAGGACACCTACACCGTACGGCGAGGTAAAGTGGGATAAGGTGATCCAAGAGACGTTTCTAAGTGGATCTGACAGCAAGAAATCTAGAGTGTGTGGGTGATATGGTGTTGATGGTGCTGAATGTAAACATAAACAAAGCAGAAATTCATATGATAATAAACTGCCAGCTCTACTGTGATCTGTCAAAAGTTCTTGGTAAACAAAAAAATCAGCTATTCGCAACTGTCTCGTGGACAACCTTATAACGCCAAAGGTATACAAGTCTCCAACAAGGTACTCGTGGCAGTGGCGAAAGTATTGAAGGTGAAGAAAGCCACATTCTCAGCGTTATACGTTTTCACTGGAATGATCCTTATCGGCAGGGTGATGCAGGGTGGAGAACAGCGAATGCTATAAGCGGAAGCAAACCAAAGAAGTACGGACAATGGTGTGAGCGGAGTCGATTTTCGAAAAGGTCGGAGGTATGTTTGAAAATCGAGAGCCAAACTTTCTAACTTTAATGTAATGCCGGTGAC
Organism: Ochlerotatus camptorhynchus; assembly: GCF_037179485.1. Taxonomy (NCBI): domain Eukaryota; kingdom Metazoa; phylum Arthropoda; class Insecta; order Diptera; family Culicidae; genus Ochlerotatus; species Ochlerotatus camptorhynchus. Next base: position 447,053 of record NW_027040539.1, read on the forward strand.
ACAATAGTGACTACATGAAATTAGCAAATATTAAATTTACACAATCATTTGAAAAGTCTTTTGACTACCAACATAGTATCGGTGTATGTAAGATTCCGATAAGATTCTTTTCATTTTTTATACAAAACTATAAAACAATTTTGCTTTTCTATGTTGGCTGAAGAAATTTATGATAAAATTTTATGTTTATTTTCAGATTATGGAATGCGCTTGACTTAATCTTACTAGTGCATTGAGGTCATTTTTGGCCTGGAAACACTGGAAGGTTAAACAGGGCTGTTGGATTAATTACTTTGGATATGTTAAAGCAACTTTTTCATCATTGCTTGGCGGATTTATTTTTGTGTGGTGCATTGTATGACAGGTATGTCAGTAAACTACACAGACTTTCACACATGTACACCCACACAGAAGAGGCCACTAACGTGTGCTCATCTATGGGGATTATTCCTACACTTCATCATATATCCCCCTAATTGAGTTATCAGCAAATTTTCTGCTTACTTCAAAGAAGCCAATACCGTCTGCTTTTGTCAGATTATTTCATCACCAGGCTCCCACTTTGGAAGCAATCACCTTGGAAGAGCTCTGGAAACATGAAGCCACCGCTGCACCAAAAGATGCTTTTCAGTTTTCCAAAGCTCATGTTAGTATGGTCCGAAAATCCGCTCTCCATTATCTGTGGGTATTCTTTTGCTGCTCTTCCGACTCTTGGTCGCTTTATGACATAAACTAACAGCTCCTGTGTCCGTATCGAAATTCTGGCCGTTGGGAGCATGCCGAGATGTGAGATATAGGGAGATAAAGACCACCAGAGCAGCCCAAGTAGGTATATACAGCGTCACCGGGGAAAATAATTAAATTATTAGACAAAGATTTGATACTGGAGCCAGCCAATACAATCACCAAAGCCGATCGTCGTCGTCGTCATCGTTGTTGAAGGCTGGGGCGACCAAAGTGTTCCATCGAAGGCTTTTGAGCAGCACTCACTCGCTTGTTTTTGCTTTGTGTGGTTCCGATGAGCCCAGGAATTGCCACAGTGCAGCATGATGTCATGGCGGTTAAACACATTAGAAGGTAAATTGAGTTCTGCTGATTAGTTTTAGCCTAATATAATCGCGTTAAATCAATAGCATATTCTAAATGTCGGGTTTGTGGAACTTTTTGTTTTTACCCACACGCGGTAAGTTATTAAGACCGTGTTAAGATTTTTTTTAAGGTTTATGTTTAAATTTTCCACTTAGTTATGTTTTGATTATTTACTTACGGAGCTTTTCATCTTCCTTACCTGAAAGAAAACAAAAAAGAAGTTACTCATTATTTGTAATACGGAAAACGAACGAGTATGTAGCAAAACATAAACGTTTGAATCAATTTACCCCTTCATAATGATATCAATGTAGCTGTAAAATTATAGTTCCGGTTTACTTTGCAACTAATCATTAACCAAATAATTGATATTCACAGACCACTGTTTTTATCGCTTGCTTCCGAGCTTTAATTCCATTGTTCAAGGTCCGGGTTTAGAGCAACGGAAATGCAGAGAAATAAATTTATATTTATGTGTTTCTACCGGAACCTGAAACACTCAACTTTTTTTTCCTTCTCTCCCCATCCACTCACACAGCTTGCCCACAAAAGATGTTTTTCTTTGCCTCTTGCGAGCCCTGACCATCAGGATTCGCTTTCAAGTGGCTGTTCCCAGAGTGGTTTATAATAACCTAGAGTAAAGAAAGCGTTCACAGCAGTGGGAGTGGCGCTTACGTACAGAACAACAGACCATATTGTTGTTGTGTTTACTACAGCAGCACCAGCTCAGCTAACGTCTCGTAATATCTAGCCGCCCAACTCATTTTCTTCTTCCGCCTCGCCAGTTGCCTTCAGTGGGAGTGCATTGAGTCGGAAAGCCACCGGGATTGAGAATCGCTGGAAGCACACACTATTTTTGTTTTGTTTTTTCACAGTTTTAGCTATGGTAAAACCTATCAGGTCATTCACTACACAACATGAAGTTCTCATGGTGTGTTACATTTAAGAAAAAAAAAACAAAAAAAAATGCTGCATTGAATAAGGGTTATGGTGGTGAACAGATGGCATAATGTATTTCTATATTTGGATACGATCAGAACTATAGGCATTTCCATAGAATACTGAAAATAAACAACACACTCAAGTAAATTGATCGATTTGTTTGAAATGTACAAGCTCCAAACTGTTTTTAAGAAGAATACTCATCGCCATACGTAACTGCTATCTAATTTGGGATCAATGACTACCTCTTATATAAAGAATAATTCATCTTCAAACCATCCAGAGCTGTCTTGCTTACGTCCTTACAAGTGGTGAGGATGGGGAAGGAATGTTAGTCTAAATTTACTTATCCTGTCAGTACTCGCACCGTTGTGCAAAGTATAACAAGAAAAAAATATAAACCTACTAGCTTTGGAACTCTTCATCGTGAAACTCAACATATCTTGGAAGTTTTTAATAACGAAAGAATGCCATAGGTCATGCCTAGTTGGCGTTGCTGGCAATCATTATGTTTTCAAGTTAATAAGATAGTATGGTTTATAATTGAATAATCAAATTCATTAAAATTCAATATGCTAGGCAAGGTATATGAAAAAGATAAAGAGATCATATCATTGACATCAGTGTACCCTCGGCTGCCGACAGATCTAAGCCACGTGATCGTGTGTCACGCGATTGTTTGTTTACTCGGCAGCAATCATGTGTGATCCTCCTCGTTGTTCTTCATCAGCAGTTCTTTCGGTCGATGCGACGTCGACTTTGGAAAGCAACCGTTTCGTGATGAGTGTGTGAGTGATGACCTAGTTTTGCGTCCATTTCTGCAATGGAAGCGCTCTGCTCTCCGTTGGCGATACTGCCAAACAAATGAATTCTCTGGAAGCGGATCCCGCTCTCATGGAGGAAGCTTATTGGATAGCGGAAGATAGTGTGTTTATTTTGTTTTGTATAGTGAACAAGAATCCTTGGCTCTGTAAAGTTAATTTGATTGAGCCTTATCTAATAAATAAATTAACAAACAAATCATATAAACTGTTAATATCCCTTGAAAAAGTCGGGCAATGAAAAATTGAACCGTTTGAGTTCCCACAAGGCTGAGAAAGTCAGTTAAAATTTCTTGCCCAACAATACCAGTTTTCGTAGACAAAAGTCAACAAGAATACAGCTGCGGTTGATTTTGCAAGCTGTGATAATGTAGTTCGAAATATCAAGCTAACCAAACTCACCAACTGCAAATCTCAACAAACTGTGGTGAGATTGAGTTTAATGATTTTTGCTTTACACCCGAACGCAACCGAAACTTCCATAAAGGCTGGCAGCAGTCACTTCGTGTCTGACATCGGTGAACAGTAAAAAGAGATAGCAAATTATACTTTCTCTTTCTAAGAAAACGATGTGCAACGGAATCATTTTTGTGTCTAGTCAACTCTCCGCTTGATTTTTGCACGTTGTGAATAGTCTCGCAATATCAAAAGAGCTCGTAAAATCAATATCAAGCATGATATTTTGTTCCAATATTACTCGTGATATTGAGATCGTATGAGAGCGGGAAAATATAATTTTATTGATGATTTTGCCAACACTGATAGATGCATTAGAATATTAGAACATTAAAATATTGTGCATTTTGTACCTGCTCTGAAAATAATCCCTTAGAATTTTAATCGCCATAAATTTTCAAAGTTTTATCACCATTAAGATATTCCATTGTAAAATGTAGCGCTATACAACATTCAAAGTGATAAATTCATCACACTTATCCTTCGCAGTCACATATAGGTGTCCTGGAATCTGGTTGAAGTCCACCTTTACATATGTCTCGTCATCCATTACGCAGCAGTGTATACATTTTTTTTTTTTTTTTTTTTTCTTTATTATAGAGATTTTTAGCCATAGGCTAGTTCATCTCTTAGTGTATACATCTTATCTTTCCTATCTTTCTTTCTTTCTTAAAAAAAAACTTTCAGCCGTCGGCTGGTGCATTCTGAACCTTAAACGTACGTAGTATACCTCAATTTTTGTTATTCTGTACGAAAGTCTTGCTCACATGCAACTTTTTAGCCACATCTCGAACTGAAGCGTTCGGTTTCCGTTTAAAGGCCCCAACCACGCTTTTGTGATCGTTCCGTTGACCTGATGGCTTTTTTTTACGGATCCTCGCTTCAGGTAAACAGTCAGACTTTTGCGCACCTGATGAAATCAACTTACAGAGTGTTAAAAATACACATTAAACTATGTCTTCGCAAAATTTCATTTAATTTTACCAAACGGATCAAAAGTTAGAGCAATTTGAGTGTGTGCGGATTTTAAACTTTTTATCTCACAGTGCCAAATTTTGGAATCACTTTCATGGTTTTTATTTTCTCCACGGGGGCTTACTTTGATTTGCCAATTGACAAATCAAAGTTGGTACTCGTGGAGAGTAGAAGAACTATGAGAGTGATGATGGTTTCAAAATTTTACACGGTGAGTGTTGTAGTAGATAGAGTTAGTGTTGAATACATAATGAGTAGAATAGAGTGAGCGTGAAGCGTGATAGTCCGTATGTAAACGGAATCTCATTAGTTAGAGAATTTTGATAGGTTAGCAGGTATAAATATGAGGTACCTAGGCTCGTAGAGGGCATCATCCACACTCTAAGTCTCCCAGACTTGTTCCGTCGGTGAATAATAAGATCTGCCTCAACGGCACAGTCGTGGAATGGTCGAAAGAGGTAGTCTACCTTGGCTTAACACTAGACAGCAAGCTGATTTTCAGAGAGCACGTTGACAAAACCAAAACCAAGTGTAACATCTTGATAAGATCACTGTATGCACTCATCAACAGGAGGTCTACGGAGGCACGACGTTAGGCATACGGTCGTTAGGCATATGGACGTTAGGCATACGTACGTTAGGCATACGGACGTTAGGCATAATGTACGATAGGCATAATGGACGTTGGGCATAAAGGACGTTAGGCATAATGGACGTTAGGCATAATCTACCGGATGAATTCCAGAAGGATGATAATGGAGACCGTCTATTGATTGCTGACTTCAGTGACAATAATGTAAGAGCCTTAATTTTTGGAACTCATGAACGACGTCTTCGACAGGCAAAGTATTGGGTTACAGATGGTACGTTTGCCACAGTTCCTTGTTTGTTTCGGCAACTCGTCACTGTTCATGGAAGTATCACTCCCTCACATCAGCAGAGGGTTCCGCTAGTTTTCATTCTGATGACAACAAAATCAGAATCGTTGTATCGAAAAGTATGGCAGGAAATCCTGAAAGCAGCAGGTATGTTTTTTTGTTATTGAATGAAAAACCACAGAATTAACCATTCTTGATTTCATAAGCTGTTCTTTGGCATCATATTTTATTCAACCTTGGCTGTTTTTTTGTTATTGAATGAATAATCACAGAATTCACCATTCTTTATTTCATGAGCTGTTCTTTGAGGAAAACCTTTTCTTCTTTGACTTTTGCAATATGTGTGTAAGAATATATTACAACAAATGTGAGATTTTTTTATTTCTAGATGCGATTGATTTCAAGATATAGTTCAAAACTAAGCTGAGTTTTCATTGTAAGATTACTTAACCACTATCGCTACTAATCATGGATCTAAGTAAATATAATAGATACGTCACTTATGATATGATAAATAATGGATTCCAAACTGTGCTTATTAAATAAACTATGTTTGTTTAACTTGTATCATTTTTTATTCAACGCTAAGCCTAATTTAAGCATTGTTTACAGGTTTACAGGTTAAGCAGGTTTCTAGAGTTGCACAGCAGCAAGGTATTTTATGCCTAACGTCCATTATGCCTAACGTATATTATGCCTAACGTCCATTATGCATAATGACTTTATGCCTAACGTCCATTATGCCTAACGTCCGTATGCCTAACGTCCGTATGTCTAACGTATTTATGCCTAATGGGGTACCCTCGAGGTCTACTCTATCCCTGAAAAATAAGCTTGCTGTCTACAAACAAATCATCCTTCCCGTAATAGAATACGGGATGTCAATCTGGGAGAATTGCGCCAAATGCCATCACCTTAAACTCCAAAGGATCCAGAACAAGATCCTTAGGATGGTCCTAAACAGTCCCCCGCGGACTAGAAATTCCGAGATCCACCTCCTGGCTGGAATTAAGACATTAGAAGAATGGAGAGTATTCATCCTGAAAAGTTCATAGACACCTGCCTGAGATCAAATCATCAGATCATACGTGATCTAGCACGCTAGGTTAAGTTATACTCGTAGTTAGTTTTTCAATTCATACAAAACACACTCCCAATAAGGGTATTCTGTAAACTAGTTGAAAAACGCAAATATTAAATAAGAATATTAAATTAAACAAAGATGAAGAGCCAGGTAGGCTAATCAATTAAAATGTTAAATCAATGTACTGTCATAATCAACAGAAATAAACATACTTTTACTGTATGAAGAGCTTTGAGTGTGTTGGGGTATTTCCTTTGAATTCCGTTATAATTACTTATCTTTTGACAGATACGCGTATTTCGTCTACTACTTGCAGACTTCATAAGTGCCAAGTACTCAACACCACTCTACTTGGCACTGATGAAGTCTGCAAGTAGTAGACGAAATTCGCGTATCTGTCAAAAGATAAGCAATTATAACGGAATTTAAAGGAAATAAACCAACACACTCAAAGCTTTTCATAAAGGGATTCCGTTAAGATGTTCGACAAATTTAAAGGAATAATTTTACTACTACTCGTTAAGGGCATTCTTGTGACGAATTTTGGAGCTGACGGACCACCAACAGCAACAGAAACAGCAGCAGCATCAGCAGCAGCAATAGAAGCAGCCGCACCCGTGGGAGCTGCTTCACTAATTCGTGTAGCCGTGGCCGAGGCTGGAAACCTCGGACAGGTCACGACAGTTAGATATACGAGTGCAATTTTAAAATGCTTTTATTTTGCCAATGGAGTATTTTATATAAATGCTACGTAATGCTCCCAAGCAGGGACGAATATCTCGATACCTTAAATTGGTATCGATGAGCCTGACATAAGAGGTAAAATACCAAAAAAATAATACCAAAAAATTGTTCCCACAATACTATTTCAATACCAAATTATAATAATGCAATACCAAAACAATACCACAAAGGTATTCTTTTGGTATCGAAAAATCAATTTTTGTTATTGACAAAGTATTTTGCTTGTATTTTTTTGGAATTATTCTTTGGTATTTTACCTCTTATGTCATGCTGGTCAATACCAAATTTTGGTATCAGATCAGAATTAGGTATTCATTAGTTATTTTCTCCTGTTCGGGCTACGTTAGTAGAAAACTTAAGGACTACTCAATAGACATATAATATAGAAAAAAAAATATCTTTTCAGATTTTTAGGTGTATACATAGATTTCAGCTTTTCAACCACTGCACTGTAGCAGCAACCAGATTTACCAACCATTTGCAGAATAAAAGCATTTCAAGATTGCACTCGTATACCTCCCCGTGGAAAATTTCGAAACCATCTTCACTTTCATAGGTTTTCTATTCTCCACGAGTGCCAACTTTGATTGCCAATAAGTACACACCAATTTATTTCATAGAAAATAATTACTGCCCCCAGCAGAATAACAAAAAAGCTTGATTCTCGGCAATCTAACGAGTGTCTGCGATTCTATCGGCTTTTTCTCGACTGCGATCTCTCTCGATTTGCGTTACGCACACATGTATCCAGCGTTTGTTAGTTTGTTTGTTTGTTTACATTAAGTTGCTGCCTGTTGCTCCATTCCAATCGATAGAATTGTGCAAACCTTTTTCAACACGCTAAAAACTTTTCATATATTGGACACAAAGGACACTTTTAAATTGTCCAAAACCATTAAACCTCGATAGTTAGTAAATTAATTTTTTCACAGAAAATTTACGTTATTTGTGCAAAGTGCATATTTCGACTGAAACCGCTGTTTGTCGAAGAAAAAAAAAAATAAAAAAATTATCGAGAAAAAGCATAACTAAAACTTGATGTTTTACGGTTTTGGTCAATTCAATAGTGTTCATTGTGTCCAATATCAGCAAAGTTGGCATAGATGGTGTGTTCAATAATGTTATAGAATTATAATCCACTGATCGTTGAACAATCAGTTATTCCGATGCCCCATGTTACGTTCAAATATTAATGAGCATCTTAGAACAGTAACCTTTATGTTGTGTCTCATTGTTTTTTTAGATTCGATACACAACAAACTACTAATGTTTTGAACGATCAGTACATGCTAGACTGTCTGGAAGCGAGTCATTCTGTATAAAAAAAATCTCCCCGATACACTCCCTAAGTGGTGACCTCAGCGGATGTACGGTGGAAAACAACGATAGAATATAACAGAACATTTCCTGTTCCATCCATCTTTCGTATACTGGCAACTTTTTTTCAGTTCGCCCAAGAGGAAAGCTGTATTCATTTTGATTGATTGAGGAAATGTACCATCATCGGGATGATTGATTGTTTCAGCAAAATATGATTTTAAAAGCTTACACTCCACCACTATCCCCCGCTCCGGATGTCGAGTCTTGAGACTCAAGACTGATCGGATGGGATGTAGGTAAACTACGTAGCCGTACCAAGTTGTAGGATTATGGCAATACATTCAACGCGGGTTGGTATGCGGTACCTAGTTGATAGCTGCTTGTAGTTTATGCACTTCAAGCTCGTAGAGACCGATTTCTGGTATAAATATTTTTCTACGTTTTACACCACACCGTGTGCTGAGTGGTGAATTATGGTTGAGAAGAAAGAATTGTTTTTAAGATGGATGTTTTCAAATTTTCCGAATATCAAGGACGATGAATTTGCATTGGATGTTATATGTTGGTTTGAGCAGACGAATTCAGTTATCAGTTTTCAATTTTTTTTTATCAATTTCTTCTTTTTTATCTTTCTTTTTTCATAGCTATTATTGCTCACAAGATTCACAACTTTATAGCCTAAAAAGTTCCATAATCTAAGAAGATCACATCAGAGGAATCAATGGAGTGCGTATCGAATAAATTTGTTGAGCTGACTCAATTCGCTCAACTCAACTCAACTGATAGAAAGAGTTCCAAACAGCTGCACCGTTTTGCAAAGTGGAGTGTGCTAGGGTACAATGGAAATCAACGTTTCAGAAAGGTTTTTGTACGAGAAAAATAGACACAAACCTAGGAATAGACATAAACCTAGGAATAGGGGTTTTCAACGCTTTCTTGACGACAAATATTTTTGTGCTTTTAATAATTAGCACTCAAAGAAATTTCGGAAAGACGCATTTTGGATCTTAAAAAAAATCGCTCTGATTCATCATGCATAAGAGATACAGATTCGAGTTGTTTACAAAAGATGTAGCTAATATCAAAGCCTACAACAACTTCAAACGCTATTTTACGGAATTATGTTGATGAAAAAAGTTAGAGACAAATGAATGTAATTGAATGCACGAAATGAATGTCAATGATTTTCCATCCCTGGGATGGATGGGACGTAGCCTTATTTTGATCAAATGTAAACCCCTCCTCCATCGTTGTGTATTTTGCTATACCTAATACATGGGCATATAAAACTTCTAAAACCACTCCCAGGCCCTTGAAATGCTACGTCATTTATGCATAATCCCTAACTGTTCGTGCAGGCGACTACTACTGCCTCTATCCTTAACATAAAATAGCTAAGATATCCACCTATAGATGTCACCACCTATCTCCATAGCATTGTCATTACTCGATATCTACTGTTCTTGATATGTTACGATAAATAAACACATTAAAAGATTGTACTCGAAACTAAAAATTCACATTTCTATTGTGCATAACTTTTTATTGCATGGGTAAACTTTGAAGAAATTTCGAGTAAAACTAGTTTAAAGTGATGAAACAAGGTAGGCACTCGTCTTATTTCCTTTCAAAGGTAAGGGAGCAGATGTGTGTGCTGGTCGAAAGATCATATATGATTACCTTTGTATGGGTCCCCTCACATTGCTCAATCCCAGGCAATGAGAAGGCGGACTCTCTCGCAAAGGTGGGCGCGCAGGAAGGCGAATTGTATGACAGGCAAATTTTACACGATGAATTTTACCATTTAGTGCGTCAGAGTACCTTTTCGAGTTGGCAAACCGATTGGGACACTGGAAATCTTGGACGGTGGTTACATTCAATTATTCCTAATGTTTCTTCGAGAGCGTGGTTTAAAGGCTTGGGCTTAAGTCGTGACTTCATTCGCGTGATGAGTAGACTTATGTCCAACCACTACTCGCTAGATGCTCATCTCAATAGAATAAACCTCGTGGACAGCAACATCTGTCGGTGTGGAAACGGTTACGATGACATCGAACACGCAGGTGGCAATGTACGGATAATGACGCCGCCAGAGAGCGACTTTTGAATACCCTCGAGGCCCAAGGAAGACAACCCTATGTTCCTATCAGAGACGTGTTGGCAACCCGTGATCTCTGCTATATGCAGTCCGTTTATGTTTTTCTTCAAATGTCTAGTATAAGAATTTAATTCCTTTTGTCTTTTGTCTCTCTTTATTAGTTTTTGTTTGTCTTGTCCCCCCGTCTCGAGTCTCATCGTCGCCCACTGGTCACCCACCATAGCCGGTCGAACTCCGGACGAAGCTAGAACAGCACTACCGTTCATACTGGCGACAACGCTCTGATGAGACAACGAAACCCTACCCCAAGCTCCTCCCCTGATCCTATCCTTCGAAAATGTACCCTTCTAACCTCGAGTAAGCCGCGAGTAATCGGCCTAACTCCTACTAGACATAGAATTAAGTGAATTTTGTTACACACAGTGAACAATGAATTATCGGCTCCATAAAGCTAACGCGATTGAGCCTTCCAAATAAACGAACTAGATAAAAAAAAAAACTAAGTGCTCGGAGACAATTTGTTGCTCGAAGAAAAGTATCTTTGATTGACCTGAGTTTCATGTCTGTTTTTACTCAATTTTAAGTCAAAATTGACGCTCTTATATGTCAGTCTCATAGCATATAAATGTACATGAATTTTTCTAAGTGTGTACGTTGGTACGGAATCCTGCTCAAGATCAGTAACTAACAATTTGAAAATAAATTCATTTCTTCTGTCAGAACTGGGAAATCAGAATCAGAGATTTACTTAAAATCGTTCAGTTATTGCTTTCAATTTAAGTTGAGTTTTTGGATTTCCCTTTCTACCTGTTTTTACACTTTAAACGAGTTTTTAATTGAGAACATTCCATGCAAACAATTTGTTATATTGTGTGGCAAGTACAATGATATTCTATGCTTAGGGAAGTCAAAAAAAATCTCAGAACATCCATAACCTTTTTCAAACTTCCGAGAAAAGCCTTATACTTTTCACGAATTTTTCAGAGCATATGGGTGAAGCGAAGATCTAAAAATTTCTAAGAAATTTAAAAAAGAGGAAATGGATGTATTGTTGGCCTAAATGCTCCTAATTTGGACCCATTTATAAATTCAGCAATCAACTACATTCTCAATGCGACCAAAATATCTATTAGTACCGTCCCAATGACGCGTTCATCTAGGTAGAATTGATAAATAACAGATTTTTAGCGATGTGCCCAATCTCTTATCCATAGGCCATCATTAGAGCCATTTCTCCTACGTCTATAATATTCTAAATAGTGCTTAAGTTGAGATATTGATCTAAAGGCTATAAAACATTGATCGCTATTGAACATTTAGTCGAATGCTGAATTTATGTATGGACCCATATATCCATTTTCCTTATTTTAGAGTTCTTGTGCCAAAAAAATCATTTTTATTTTTTATCTGAACGGTGGAGTTTAACAAAAAACTAAAAATCCTGATGCTGCAGATTTCCGCATTATTGATGATCTCGAAGAAGGCAAATCGAAGAAGACAAAAGCACAGAGCCGGGAAATTTTGAAATTGCTTAAAGAAAAGGGAAACACTTATACAAGACCTAACGGTACTTGTTGCAGATGCAACGTAAAATATCGCAATTCATTATGCATTTTCAAGTTCCCACGATAGGTCACCGCCCTCGTACGGGAAATAAGCGAAAGCAAGAAATTTGTCTAAGAGAGGTGCAAGAAGCACAAAGTCAAGACCAAACCTACCCTAACTCACGCCTCGTAAACGAGAAGTAAACATGCCACACCGCCAGATCTGGCTGACGCATATAGAATCAGTACGCATTTACTTTCCACTTTCTTCGCTCCACGGTGAACCATATGCAGCCCTGCAATGCGTGCAGCGCTGCGGTGTATTAGACGCTCGATGCCAAGGCAGTCCGCGTGCTATGTGAATGGAATGGTAATGAATCGGTCGCATGGAGCTCGGTGCGCCCGGCAATGCGAGCCTGGCGCAAAGGTAATAAAATCTGGTTCCCTAAAAAGATGCGTAACAACGCCAAGATAAACGAATTATCGTAATAGAACCAGTCTTGGGAAGGATAGTTGAAGCATTAATAGAAAGCAATGAAATCGTCCCAAGGGACAATCTTGCGTTCGGCATCCTTCCAAAAACACAAAGGGCAATAAAACCGAGCTAGCGACGGTTCCACCGCAGAGAGCAAAATCAATGGAAAAATGCACTTAGGCCTAGATAGGCAGCGATGCATGCGTACGCATCCAAGCTATAGGCTAGATCTGGGGAGCGGGCCAATGTAAACAGGAAGCCTGGTGCGGATTGATTTAAAGTAATTTACATGCACCAGCGAGGCGCGAGAACTTGGGTCATAAAAGTTAAAAATGAAAACGTTCCCCTACTAGGATGCGTGACCAAGGGAAATCTAGAATTAGGAAGAAAGTGCGTCTAGAACCCCTGTGCGGGAAGATAGACGCACATGCGTACGTGGGCACCGACGCCCAAAACTTAGGTCTAAGGGACGCTATAAAAGCGTTTTGATACAACCAAAATACATTCAGTTTTCACTATCCTATCCAAGTGTACGGACTTGTCGCCAGGTCCACCCTTACTCCTACATATCACCTCAATAACACTCTTCGCCTCCAGCCTATCAAACTCTCTCGCGGTAATCCGTTTCCAATAAGAGTTTCCTCGGAATCGACGCTACTGCCCCCATCTGAGCTGGGCAAGTACCGGCCGAGCACCTTTATTGGTCGGAACCCGTTTCAGAGTTTGGGCACTCCCCGACTAGGCTGATCAGGTTTACCGATGGTGTATCTGTTGGAATCGCGCTACTGCCCCCATCTGAGCTGGGCAGCTACCGTCCAACCATATCCCAACCGTAGAGCACTCAGCCAAGTCCTAAGGAATCCTGTTCGAAAGTAGGCGAATCTCGCTTCAAGTGGTATCGGTTCCTGCTGTTGGAACGACGAGCTCGAAGCCAGTCGAAACCTACCAATTCGATTAGGATCCTCCGTGAGGCATTCGAACCCCTTCCTCCGGTCTGGTCTGTGAATAACCGCACGCCGAAAGTTCGCCGCGTGATCCTTCGCGGATTGCGAGTTCCTCTCGAAAAATAATAATAAAGGACGAAGCCCCTTCGGCTTCGTCTTATGAACGTGACACGCGCGTCGCGAACATATGGTGGCTCCAGAGAGGAGCAATAGTGCTATAAGAACTCACAGTGTAGGTGTTCCGACACCGGAAGAAAGTCTAATAGTAAAGTGAAAGCCTACGGGCTTAAGTGAAATAAGGAGACTCTAGCACCGGCAGGGTCATCAGGTAAGTAATTATTCTTTTCCTAATTAATAAGTAACAAATCAATAACACCCTGCCAATTAGGACCCAACTAATCAAGTGCTAAAGTGAAGTGTTTAAGATAAAGTGTGAATTGAATCAGTCTCCGGACTATAAGGGGCCTAAAAACCCAAACATAACAGCAGTCTCCGGACTATAAGGGGCCTAAAAACCCAAAAACACAATTCGTTTAGGAACGTCCACGGTGTTAATCCGGGATAGGTTCCAGTAAGACGGGGTTCCGCACGGAAGGTACGCGAACGCCCAAGGAAGAAACGTCTGCAACGGCGTAAGCCGGGAGTTTCGAAACAGTGCCTACATAAGTAGGCCGGGCCCGACAGTAGGTAGGGCAACCTTCGTAAGGAAGGCTGGTGGGGATATTTATCAGTCCCAAGAAGTTCGGGAGGTATTTGTCAGAACCCACAGGAATACGGGAGATAATTATCGGAATTTATATAGGAAAAATTCGAGAATAATTATCAGGGACCCACCGTGAAAGTCGGGAGTCCACATAGGAGGGACTCACAGGAAGGATTCCGAACAAAAGGTTCGTGAATGCCATAGTAAAACATCTGCGGTGTAATCCGAGATAGTTTTAGCGGATTTCCAGCTCCTGAGTTGGAAATCCTGCACAGGTCTGCGGTTTAATCCGGGGCAAGAGGAAGTCAATAGTGACTATTCGGGACAAGTTCCCAAGGGTTCCAGCTCCTGAGCAGGAAATAAACAAAATACACCTCGTTAGAGAACACGATCACGAGGAAAATTAAACAGGCAATTAGCCTACGAAGTTCTAAGGGGAAGGAGAATAAAAACGGGTCAACGAACCCATCGATTCCCTGTAAGAAATCCGCCAGGCGGGTCATAAACCCGAAACGTTTATTGCATAACGAGTCAACGTACTCGTTAAAAGAGAAACGGAAAATAAGAAAAACAGGCTCACTTGAGCAACAGAAGGGTGCACGTAAAACCGATATAAAATCTCTAGTGAGATAGAAAGAAAGGGTGTAAGAAAGAAAAGTCATTAAAAAGAAAGAAACACAAACAAAATAGCAATGAATTTTGTAGACAATGTGCTCGGCCATTGTCGCCTATGCACTCGTAAGGACGAGGTGCAAGATATGGTCGCTTGTGACCAATGTGATAGGTGGTTCCACTATGGATGCGTGGAACTCACCTGTCTACCTGATAAAAAAGAACCTTGGTCGTGTGCGAAATGCCGCATGGATGAAAGTATTAAGAAGGCGCAAGCCGACGAACTTATTCAGATGAAGAATAAATTAGCAAATATAGCTTTAGAGCTGGAGGCACGTGCAAAGGCACAGAAATCCTCCGAGATTCACGCGACGTCTATGGAGACGGAGCTAGCGCACTACAAACGTGAGCTTGAATCTAAACATAAGGAAGAAAAGGACAAGCGAGACGTATTGCTGGACATCGCTCAGGCGATCCAGCTGAATAAAGTCAAGCTTGAAAACGAACTCGTAAGAAAAGAGACAGCTGCGGACGACGATTCCGTAGCTATGTATTTAAAACGGCAAGAAATGAGTCTGCCCCAGTTCTCTGGGAACGCTCGAGAGTGGCCAGCATTTAAGAAAATGTTCGAGGCCACGACCGAGCAGGGGAAATATACCAGTTTGGAAAATTTGATACGGCTGCAAAAGGCACTAGGGGGCCCAGCGGCTAAGGCGGTACAGTCCATGATGCTTGATCAAGCAAACGTACCGCAAATAATGGAACGACTCGAAAAACAATTTGGACAGTCAAAACGGGTCTATAAGGAGCTGCGAGACGATCTCGAGCGTATTAGAACAGGAGGCCACTTAGCGATAGTCGAGATATCGAATGGTCTAGAAAATTTGATAGCGCATTTAACCGCCTCCAATCAGATGGCGTACTCAAATGATCCTCGCTTAGTTGAGGAACTGGTAAGCAAGATGTCTTGCGACACCCAGATAAAATGGTTGGAGGTAGTAGAATCTAATGCCAAACAAGGCAATTCAGTACCCTCCCTTAAAGATTTGGCTAAATGGCTAAAGCCTAAGGCCGACATTCATCGTGAGCTCTATAATTCTAATAGAGCTCCGATCGAAAAAAGGAATAGAGTCAATGTGCACTCAGAAAACAACGTACGTTGTTATATGTGTAACGGAACACATAGACTAAGAGAGTGCCAAAAATTTGGAAAAATGTCTGTACAAAACAGACGACAGGAAATACTTAAATTGCGAGTATGTCCATTGTGTCTGTTCAGACACAAAGGAAACTGTAATTTTCAAAGAAACTGTGGCATAAATGGATGCAACGAGCACCATCATAGGCTACTACATATCCCAAGGGATATTCATAATCAAGGTAGCAGACCGGAAAGAAGACAGATAACAGCCTCCGGCGAGCCAACCGAACCACGACCCGAAACTTCAAACTTACACGAGGAGCAAAGGGCACAAGTGTTTTACCAGATCATTCCGGTAACACTTAAAAATAAGAATTGCGAGGTGGAAACCTACGCCTTCCTAGACCCAGGATCCTCCTTAACTTTAATAGATGAAGGGGTTGCTGAGGAACTTGAGTTAGAAGGAGTACGTGATCCACTCAAAATAAAATGGACCCAGAATGTGTCTAGGGAAGAGAAAACTAGCAGGAGGGTCAAATTAAAAATTAAAGGCAATTCCGATAATGAATTCACGTTGACAAACGTCAGAACCGCAAGTAATCTTCACTTACCGGTTCAAACCGTGAACTACGATAATTTGGCAGACAAATATCCGTTCTTGGCCAATTTACCAATAAAGAATTATAAGAATGCACAGCCAAAATTACTTATTGGGCTAAATCATAGCCATTTATTATATCCGTTAGAAAGACGAGCGATGGGAGTGAATGAACCCATCGCAATCAAAACTAAGCTTGGCTGGTTGATATTTGGTAATATCAAACATACCGCACAAGCAGAACATTTAATGGTCATTCAGGAAGATGACAAAATGAATGATCTAATGCAACGATATTTTTCAGTGGAGGACTTTGGAGTCAAAATTCCAGAAAAACTTCCTGAGACCAAGAATGAAATTAGAGCCAAGGAGATAATAAATAAGACCCTAAAATATACAGGGGAAAAATACGAAGTCGGGTTACTCTGGAAAGAGGATGATACGCATCTACCAGAGAGTTACATACAAGCTTATAAGAGGCTCCAAAATTTGGAAGCGAAATTGAAAAAAGATCCAGAACTGAAGAACTGGACAAACAACACGATTGCGGATTATGTAACCAAGGGCTACGCGCGCAAATTAACACCAAAGGAAAAGGAGGAATGGGCTGGAGAGATATTTTATCTCCCAACCTTTATCGTGGTAAATAAAAATAAAACACCTCCTAAGCCACGCTTGGTGTTCGATGCGGCCGCAAAGTCTTGGGGCATTTCTCTAAATGACGCGTTGTTAGCGGGTCCCGACGCTACAACCTCTTTGTTTGGCGTCACCACTAATTTCCGGGAAGGGGCTATCGCATCCGCTGGAGATGTGCAGGAAATGTTTAGTCAGGTGGGAATTAGTCTAGAGGACCAGAAGAAGCAATGCTTCTTATATCGTGATTGTGACGACAGCCGAGAGCCTGACGTGTACGTCATGCAGGTTATGATCTTCGGATCTACCAGCTCTCCAGCCTGCGCGCAAGCTGTTAAGAACTACAACGCCAGTCTATACGCCGAAACAAAACCCAAGGCGGTAAAGGCAATAATAAAACAGCATTACGTTGATGATTATATTGATAGTTTCGACACGCCTCAAGAGGCAACGCAAACGATCAAAGACGTTATGGAAATTCACGACAAGGCGAAATTCTTTATCAGAAATTTCGTTTCTAATAGTAAAGAAGTGCTAGCTTCACTTCCGAAGAATAGGGTCCAAGTGGACAAGATTAAAACCTTCGAGGATAAGGAGTCCGAAGGTGAAAAGGTTCTTGGGATGTACTGGGATACAAGTAAAGATTGTATTCAGTACCAACTTAAATTTAATCGGCTACCAGTAGATGTACGCCATGAAATTAGAAAGCCGACTAAACGAGAGGTATTATCCTTCGTTATGAGCGTTTATGACCCAATGGGATTAATCGCTAATCTTACCATACATGGTAGGATACTTATCCAAGAGCTGCATAAGGAAACGTCGGATTGGGACGCAGAAATTTCAGAGCGCTCTTACAATCAATGGAAACAATTTTTAGAAATAATAAAAGAAGCACCAAAGGTATGTACAAAGAATCGAAGGGAAACTAAACCAGCCCTTCAAGATAAGGGCAAAGGACAGAAGGCACCACCAATTAAACGTAAAAGAAAGGTGGTAAATCAACCAGTGGAAATCCACCGTATAAACCACCATCGGGAGTACGAGGACGGCGATATAGGTCCAGTCTCCGCAAATAGAAAAAGAAAGGTGGAGGGCGAGTTACCAAGCGCTAATTTGACAATGGATCAACGCGCAGGAAAGAACTTTAATTCTTGGGGAAAACGATGTAAAGTAGACATCGATAAGGTTAAAGAACTAAGAGACAGAATGAACTCGAAACAAAAACCTAGAAATGTAACGAACAAAACTAAAATCCATGTTCCATGGTATATGACCATAATAATGGTATTATTTTTTATAACGGCAGCGTTAGGGCAATACCCAACCGGGCTTATCGCGTATGACTGCGCGAGCCCAGAAGTGAATATGACAAGTTATTCACTATTGGACGTAACGTCTTGTATCCCTTCTACAAAGAATCTTTCAATATCTGAAGTACCTATTCAAGTACTTCAAAGAAGCTCTAAGGGAAGCACAATGG
This sequence comes from Ochlerotatus camptorhynchus, assembly GCF_037179485.1. Taxonomy (NCBI): domain Eukaryota; kingdom Metazoa; phylum Arthropoda; class Insecta; order Diptera; family Culicidae; genus Ochlerotatus; species Ochlerotatus camptorhynchus. Next base: position 465,593 of record NW_027040539.1, read on the forward strand.
TATATCAGTGCAAAATGATCATTAAGAGATCAATAAGGCACTGCGGAATGCACTCGCACACCTCGGACTATGAGCGCGGATACTCTTACATAGTAAAGGAGTTTACACCCGACGAGTGTAGACGCACTCAACTCACGGGAGCTATTCCCTTAACATTGAGCGCGGGACTCCTCGAACTTAAGAGAAACCACACGACTAGAGGAGAAACCTTAGTCGTAGGTAGCGTATGGGCTAGTTCTTGCAGCGGTGGCGTGTATAAAACACCGGAGTATACTTGGATCAATGCGTTAGTATACTTTGAATATGAAATCGCATTGTATAACTACATGGCAACAATCGATAACGAGAATGATCAAATTATGCTCCGACACGGACTAGTATGTCCATATTCACATGGAAAGTGCCTAGACTCAGAAGATGGATACTCCACTTGGGACGTGAGCCTAAACCAACGGTGTGAAGACACCGATTTCGAAGTTATATATGAAGGAAAGGTTAACAAGACAATAAATATAGAAGGAAATAAACCAAATCCACATGCCGTTTATACCTCCATTTCCGATTCGCATTTGTTTTCAATTCGCACCAAAGATACAGCGAAGATATGCAGATACAAGGGTTATAGCACAGACCACCCGAGAATATTCATATTGGAAGAAGCGGAGTTCAAGTCTCCATTTGCTAGAAGACCATCAAGTGCAAGAAATCATGACATTTTCACATACTTCAATTCTAAAATAACTCTAGTTGAGAATTACGTCGGTCAGAAGCTCGACGACGTATACAATACAGTAATGACTGAAATGTGTAAATTAGACAAGGCACTTTTGGAAACAAAACTTACACTTGCCCGCATAAACCCAACAGAATTCGTTAATAGCATAATGAAAAGAACGGGTTTTTCCGCGGTAGTAGCCGGAGAAGTGCTACACGTATTGGAATGCAAGCCGGTCTACGTGCAACCGTTTGCATCAGAAAGGTGCTATCAAGAACTTCCAGTGAAGTTCGGAAATGTCACAATGTTTCTAACCCCAGTCACACGTACACTACAAATGCGAGGAACGGAAATTGAATGTACACCGTTGTTACCAGCCAAATTCCAATTTGGAGGCAGATGGTACACATTTGATGGGAAGATAAGAGAAACTACATTCCCACAAAAACTGGCCACGGACATAGTGACCAAATGGACTTACACACCTCTTCCAAATTTAATGGAAAGCGGAATTTACGACGCTGATAGTTTGAAAAAGATGCGAACCATGATATACGATCAGGGTGACCGTCGCATAGCCACAAACGTGGTACATAAGATATTAACTGGACAAAATCCCAGCAAGCAGGGATTTCATTTCGAAGCCCTAATGTCAGAAAAGTTAATTGACAACATGATAAACAAGTATTGGGAAAAACTTGTGTCATTGTCATCTTGGTTGGGTAATATAACATCTACAGCCATCGGGCTGTATATCATTGGCAGAATAATCAAGTTTCTTGTAGATACCTTGATGCACGGACGCATATTGTATGACATCTATGGATTCGGATGGCAGCTAATCGCATCGCTGTGGGACTCCATGACAACCTTCCTCACGCATAGGAACACTCTGAAGAACATCAAGAAGTCAACGACCAGAACATATGATGTAACGACGCCTGAAGATGGGACCAATCCTTCAGAAAACACACCACTATCCGATGAAGAACCACAGACGGTGGCTCGCGCCCACCCTCCTGCGCACCCCTATGTAGCGCTCACGATGCCCCGATAGAAGATACCCGCCTAAGAAGTCAGCCAATACGCATATGATAACAAGACGACTGGGTATCAGCCAGTCCGCCAGAAACCAACATTCACATCCAGTAGTGAATGCCGACAACAACGAGATGACGAATCAACTAGACAACATTGCACCAGAATCGGCATTTCAAAACCGAGCCGATTCAACATGAAAGAAAATCAAGCCAAGCCAAGGGTGAGATCACCCTCGAATTCACAAGTAGTAGCAGACAGCAACATTGACGAAAAGTGCATGCGCGACGCTCGGCTGCACCACCCGAAGATGGACACCTGAAATAACATTAAATTAATAAGTACATAATTAGCATAAAATGAAAAGAGGTATATTGATGGGATTTATATCTATTAAAGACAAGAAAATAAATTATAGTTTTTCCTTAACAACTAGAAATATCAAACAAACTAACATCCCACCACCTCAAGAAGAGAAGACATTATTTGACAAATATGTAATCATCATTTATACAACGAATCATTATATATAAACTAAGAAGAAATTATAGAAGAATTATCAAGACATGATATAAACATAAAAACAAAACAGATATATATCAAGCATACAAATACGTAGAAGTACAAAGGCATATAAATCAACTCAATTAGAGTTACGAAAATTATATATCATGATCAGTAAAAGCAGTACGAAAGTACGGAAAATTATAAACATATTAGAAAAATTAATGACTACATACAAGATCAAACACTGAAATGTAAAACATGGAATTTAAACACTCGGAGCAATGTAACATCCCAATAATGAAAAATTGCAATATTAACATATGATTTAGATTAGTAAATCTAGTAAGAATTACGAGGCCCGGGATGTTGCAGATGCAACGTAAAATATCGCAATTCATTATGCATTTTCAAGTTCCCACGATAGGTCACCGCCCTCGTACGGGAAATAAGCGAAAGCAAGAAATTTGTCTAAGAGAGGTGCAAGAAGCACAAAGTCAAGACCAAACCTACCCTAACTCACGCCTCGTAAACGAGAAGTAAACATGCCACACCGCCAGATCTGGCTGACGCATATAGAATCAGTACGCATTTACTTTCCACTTTCTTCGCTCCACGGTGAACCATATGCAGCCCTGCAATGCGTGCAGCGCTGCGGTGTATTAGACGCTCGATGCCAAGGCAGTCCGCGTGCTATGTGAATGGAATGGTAATGAATCGGTCGCATGGAGCTCGGTGCGCCCGGCAATGCGAGCCTGGCGCAAAGGTAATAAAATCTGGTTCCCTAAAAAGATGCGTAACAACGCCAAGATAAACGAATTATCGTAATAGAACCAGTCTTGGGAAGGATAGTTGAAGCATTAATAGAAAGCAATGAAATCGTCCCAAGGGACAATCTTGCGTTCGGCATCCTTCCAAAAACACAAAGGGCAATAAAACCGAGCTAGCGACGGTTCCACCGCAGAGAGCAAAATCAATGGAAAAATGCACTTAGGCCTAGATAGGCAGCGATGCATGCGTACGCATCCAAGCTATAGGCTAGATCTGGGGAGCGGGCCAATGTAAACAGGAAGCCTGGTGCGGATTGATTTAAAGTAATTTACATGCACCAGCGAGGCGCGAGAACTTGGGTCATAAAAGTTAAAAATGAAAACGTTCCCCTACTAGGATGCGTGACCAAGGGAAATCTAGAATTAGGAAGAAAGTGCGTCTAGAACCCCTGTGCGGGAAGATAGACGCACATGCGTACGTGGGCACCGACGCCCAAAACTTAGGTCTAAGGGACGCTATAAAAGCGTTTTGATACAACCAAAATACATTCAGTTTTCACTATCCTATCCAAGTGTACGGACTTGTCGCCAGGTCCACCCTTACTCCTACATATCACCTCAATAACACTCTTCGCCTCCAGCCTATCAAACTCTCTCGCGGTAATCCGTTTCCAATAAGAGTTTCCTCGGAATCGACGCTACTGCCCCCATCTGAGCTGGGCAAGTACCGGCCGAGCACCTTTATTGGTCGGAACCCGTTTCAGAGTTTGGGCACTCCCCGACTAGGCTGATCAGGTTTACCGATGGTGTATCTGTTGGAATCGCGCTACTGCCCCCATCTGAGCTGGGCAGCTACCGTCCAACCATATCCCAACCGTAGAGCACTCAGCCAAGTCCTAAGGAATCCTGTTCGAAAGTAGGCGAATCTCGCTTCAAGTGGTATCGGTTCCTGCTGTTGGAACGACGAGCTCGAAGCCAGTCGAAACCTACCAATTCGATTAGGATCCTCCGTGAGGCATTCGAACCCCTTCCTCCGGTCTGGTCTGTGAATAACCGCACGCCGAAAGTTCGCCGCGTGATCCTTCGCGGATTGCGAGTTCCTCTCGAAAAATAATAATAAAGGACGAAGCCCCTTCGGCTTCGTCTTATGAACGTGACACGCGCGTCGCGAACAGTACTCGAGTTCCTTCTCGCACGGTGAAGGTGGTAAAGTTAAAATGTCATTTGAAATTTAAATATGATAAAAATATGCGAAAGAAATTTTTGAAAAATATGCTCAAATTGGCATCATCGGCCCAAAACCAGTTAATTTCCAATTATGTAGATGTTTCATATGCAGCATCTAGTAAGGTATAGTTAGCTAATGATGTGATGATTCAGTTTATAGATAAGTTTTTTTAATAATTTTAGGTTTTGAAAAGGATTTATACGCATGAGTACTAATTACCCGGTGTAGAAGGAATGGTACGAGAAGATGTTTCTTGCTACGCTCGATTTAACGGAGAAGAAGGTCCATATACTTTCAAAAAAGGAGGTTGAGGGCCTTGGCATTGTTCCATATGATCAACGATGTAATAATATGAACCGGAATCCGATCACGGATGAGATCAAAACACACGTTGTGAATCACATCTCATCATTCCCACAGTATACTTTACACTATGGAAGGAACAAGTCGTCAAAATTATACTTAGACAGTAATCTGAACATCACCAAGTTGTATGACCTGTATTGCATTAAATGCAAATATTATTTGATGAACCCCATACACTTCAACAGCTATCACATGATTTTTTAAGATTTGAACTACTGTTTCAGAAAACCAAAAATTGATACATGTGGCGAGTGTGATAGATTGCAAATTTCACTGAAAAAATGTCCAGAATTTGCACCAGGAGCGACCAAAGGCTGGCTACGATATGAAGCGAGAGGACGTCACACGGTCTTGTGGCATACCGGCGCATTTAACACAGCATCAATCTGTCAAGTGACCGTGCGATGTTTTGTTTACGCCTAAGAATAACACTGACGTGTGTACTCTTTCGTTTGATTTGCAAAGGGCGGCCAAAGGGCGAAATCTTGTGATTATGCTCAAGTTTATGGTGTCTGGTTACTCCCATATGGAAGTCGACTCAGTTCACGCGGCAATTGAACGTGCAAAAAAGACGAACAACTTCAACATAGAAACGTCGCGGGATTGGGCAAATCAAAAGGCGTATTCCTTTCAACGTCAGAGAGCTGGACCTCCGGGATTTACTCAATTGAAAATCGTTGCTAGCACGATACAGGAAACCAAATAAAGATGATGCTGGACAACAGTTCAAGTTAAGAAATGTTATAGTTTTTGAATATATCATGAAAAGGCTGGGTAAGATTTCCTTGAACTACGATCCTCAGGAAGATGACTACAGGTCCTTGACCATCGCTGATACTAATTTGCTTCGACTACAACTACCAGCGATCAACCCAATAAATACGGAGCCAATATAGCTGACTAAAAAGATGATGGAAGACCTAAAGAGTCTCCTGCCATACGTAAGTAATAAGCACAGACAAACAGACGTAACTCTTTGAAAAACTTGTTCTTGAAAACATAGTATCTCAAAACATATAACCTCAGTAACGACATCTATCTGGCTTCTCGCGGAAAACAAGTTTGCTCGCTAACTCGTAAACAATATTGCATGAAATTTCTATAGAATATATAGAAACGTCAAAGTGATCCGATGCCATGTTCGCGGAACTGATAATATTCAAATCAACCGTTAAATGCATGAACGAAGATACACAATGAAGAGTTACGTCTGTTTGTCTGTGTAATAAGGCTATATACGACACATTTTTGAAGAGTTTGTAGCCTCAGAAACGAGGGCGGAAATGGTTGGCAGATGATTACCATTTCGAGGAAGACATGGATTTGTCAGATGAAGATTGAAGTTTAAGTGTAAACAAAGTACGCAATAATTTTTAATATTAGAGTCATCAACTTGAAAATCGTTCATTATTTACACGTAATCCACCATACCTTTAAATTATCTTTGTGTCATCTATGTACATAAACAGAAAAATGAAGTCCTTTCCAGCTACAAATTGTATTTTAATCGAGATTTTTATCACTATTCACTGCGAACAAAACATGTTGTCAACATCCTACGTAGTTTTGCCTTGTAAATTTCCTTTGTGTGAAGTTGAGTGCTTGAATCATGCATCCTATCGTTTAACCTGCTTAAATCTGCGTTTCATGTCCATTTAAACTACACAATAATTTTATCACGCTTTGTGTTCACAAACGATACAAAAAGCCACATAGCTTTGTTTAGCTGAGAATAAGGTCATAACAGAGGACTTTAAACAGTATCTTGTAAGCAAAACAGCATATAAGAATGGCATATGAGAAAAAGTGTCAAAAAAAGGCCTTTTCAGCAGGGGCACACAACACACACTGAACGAAAAACGGCGAATATTTTATTTCCATTATTTTCTGGGGAAAAAGGATTTTTTACAAATGTTGAGATCGACAAGCAAAAAAATGTGATTTAAATTGGTAATTTGTCGTATCTGAATATTTTGAATTTTTATTTGTTTTTAAATACGATTTAAAAAATACTCAATAGTTTTCTAGCTCTATTGCAAATCCAACAACCCATTTCAGAATTTATGGAGATTCACGCTCGTTCCGAGGTCACTTTCAGTCACAATAAACCCTGTATGTATGCATCACCGTTATCAAATGGATACACTGGAGCCTTCATTTCCGAACCAAACCGTTAATCGAATTAGGTTGTAAAAAAAAACTTCGTTATTTGGGATTTACTTCGTAAAAAGAGGTTTTTAAAAAAAATATTGTAAAATACCCCACAATATTGGTATTTTTGGAATCGGGGAGACGTGTAGGGACCGGAAATCGATGTTTGACGCTATGTTGAAATCCAATATGGCGGTATCCAGTTCATGAAAAACTGGAAAATACTGTCAATACCCCACAATATGGGTATTTTTGGAATCAGGGTGACGTGTAGGAACTAGAAATCTATGTCTGACGCCATTTTGAAATCCAAGTTTTTCATGAACCGGATGCCACCATCTTGGATTTCAAAATGGCGTCAGGCGTGGATTCCGGTTCGTACATGTCACTTCGATTCCAAAAATACCCATATTGTGAGGTATTTCACAATTTTTCCCAGATTCCCAAAATCACAAAAAAAACTCGTTATTTGGAATTTACTTCGTAAAAAGAAAACTTGATATTTGAGACTTACTTCGTAAAAATGAGGGACGTACATGCACACTTCCTGGTTCGAAAGGATTCTTTTCAAACCTGACACGAATTTAGTTTAAATTGATATTTTAATTGTAAAGAATAATTGGACAGGTCTCACCATATTCCGCTTTTCCGCCGCCATTGATTGATTCTTTTGGAATCCCTTGTACTTTCACTGCTGGTCTCCAGAATGTCTACCATGTTGTTTTTGATGTGTTCATCGACATTTCGACGTACGATGATCTTGAGTTCCAAGTCGCAGGATGGCCGTTCAGAATGGTTCAAGAGATGTGAAATGAGGGAACATTTCAATGCATTATCCAATTTTTGACTCAATTGACAATTAACTCATATTTCAGTATTATATCTTAACTAAATTCTATAAGCATTTACTTGTGTTTTATACAAATAGTATGTTCCGTCACATCGTATCTTCAAGTAACCTTCGTATGCGCCACATTTCATGCAAGCTCTATGGAACTACATGTGGTGAAATATGAAACGTACCTTTTAAAGTGAATTGCACACATGAAATTTGCCTCGACCAACCTGGCAGAACGCGCCCTAACCTTCATTGAACCAAAAGGCAGGGGTTCGAACGTAAACGATATTATGGGTGAATATTATTAATTAAAAAAGGCTTTAAATTAGTTACAATGAGTTGCCAGTATTGGCAACCTATGTCTAGATAGCTTCATGCACTCACATGTCTTTTAACACTTGATTCTAAATTAGTTATTTTACTTGGTAAGGGTCTAAGCAAATATATTATATTAACAATATGATCCACTCTTTCTCTTAGCTGGCGAACCAAATTTTAAGCGATGTAAGCACCTCTGTGGCCAAAAAGGCTACCAATGTATTTGTTTATCGTTACGAGGGATAAACCAAATGAAAATTTGTTTAGTATTTCAAATGAATGTATTTCAGCATTTTATTTTATTTGTTGACAACAGTGACATGTCAGACAAATTTTAAAGTAATAAACACAATGTAATTAATGAATATAATGTGACTCTTACTTTTGTAATAAGTGCTATATTCGCACCCCTCGATTGTATGATTGTTGCTGACCTTTTTCAACGCTAGATGGTGCGTGAAGCACTATTTTGCTGGTCGCCATTGCAACATTTGGAAAAGGCATGAATGGATCATATTGTTAATATGCTATATTTGGTCTAAGATAAGGGAGGATCAAACTGACTGATTTAAAAAATAATGCAACGCAACTGCCAGCCACCGCATGCTCTTAAAGCTGACAATCTGACATCAAATGCTATTTTCTTTTTCTCTGAATTGACAATATATTGAAATGTTTTTTTTTGCTACGTCTCATGGGAGGGGCTCTTGTGATGCGATCAAACTATGAAACGCATTATCGAAAGGATGGACACCCGTGCGAGCTTAGCAAACCCACATGAACATAGTATAAGAACTGCTAAACAACTCTTTGACTAGGCTAAAACGAGAAAAGACGACGAGATAAAAATTCTGAATTTTAATAGTGATGTAAACATTCATTCACGCAAACTTGTATTTAATTTCACGCAACTTGTGACGCTCTATTTATGTGCATCATACTGAACAGAAATTTACACTACTTTTTCGAACTGTGAAAACCTAAGTCCTGCTCTGTATCCAATTTCGAATTCCGTGATCTACAAAAGATACTGCACCTCTAATGCAGTAAGACAAAATTTATACCACACTGTTCGATAAAGTAGTGTCAATATTTGTTCAATATGATGCACATAAATGGAACGTCACATATCATATAAGTTTACATTATAGATCGTGTAAAGTTCTGAGACATTTCATGAAATGTTGCAAATATTGTATACAAAAGCATATTTTTGTAAACAACATTGCTAACAAGTTGCTCGTTTGCGTGAAATGAAATACAGGTTTACGACAATGAATGTTTACATCATAATTAAAATTAATAATTTTTATCTGTGCAAGCACACAAAAGTAGCAAGGAATGTGGCAAAGAAAGGTGGACAGTTTCCTACTATATATGGAATATTTCATGACATGTCTCATAATGTAAACTAGTAGCTCCACTTAAGTGCATCGAAAATTTAAACTAGCTGTGTATACTCTAACTTCAAAATGTATCCGAAGATATTCGAAGTTTTTAAATAACTGCTGTATATTAATTTATGTTGTACATCTATATATAGATAATTAGGAATGAGCTTCGATTTCAAATTTCATTTCCTTTACCATTAATTTTACATTTTAGCTTACCTTAACATAGACTGGTTGCTGCTCCGTGATTGATCGGAATCAGTGAAATTACAAAATGAATCACTTGAATGGGGTTGGAATTGGCCGTCCACTCGCATTGTACAACTTACAGTGACTCAATGTTTAAAGATCAATAACGATGCTGGCCACGTCCTTGCAATCAGGTGGGAGTAGGGATGGAATAATATAATGATCTTTGTTGTTTTGGGGACCATGTTTAAATCTGCTGTCATACAAAGGTCACAGGAAAGGAGATTTTGTTAGTAGGTTCGGTTCGTTGGATAAGGATTCACCTTTATAAGTGAGGCGATCGTAGTTTTGATATAATATACTGATTTCCGAAATTGACGCGACCCTAATAGTTCCGTAATGTAAAGTGGCCTGAGATAAAGCTCACAGTCTTCTGCTCAGTAATTGAAAACGGTTGCACAATGCAATCAAACCAAACAAATATTTAATAACATACGTTTGCCTAAATGCACTTTAGGTTCAATCCACCCCGATGCACTCTCGAAAAATCAAAAGCAGCCATCCTCGTCGCATCACTTCAGATTACAAAAAACCCGTGTCATTTTTTCCCTTTTGCTGCTCTACCGAAAATGACGCGAGGCTCCCGCAATCCGAAACGATGCGCTTAAGAAAACCACCCCCAATTCTCCGAAAACATATCAAAGTAAATTGAACCTTAATTGTGGCCTTTTCGCGATAGACTCTCATCGTATTATCTTGCGAAAATGTAAGCTTAATCCACCCCGATGCACAGTAGAAAAATCCAAAAGCATCCCTCCACGATGCACTTCAGTCCGCAAAAAGCTCGAGCTGCGAATACCCCGAAAATGCATAAAAGCAAACTGAACCCCAACTCCAACAAGGGCCGATAACTAACCGATAACAAAATAAGGTATGATACCTTATTTTGGTATACTTGTGGTATAAAACCTTGTTTTTATATTATTAAGTTATCGAAACATTTTGTAAAATATTTAATAAATACCAAATAACAAAACCTGATCAAATAACATAAAAGATTTTTTGAATTGGTATTCGAAAACCTTTTATATGAAAAATTATGGTATTCTGGCATCAAAGAGTATTCAGTGCCTATAAGTTAGAATAACTATTAATGTTTTAATTAGTTCGTTGTTCGGAGAACATGTATTATTTATAAGGTAGTATTTTTGGTAGTTTACCTCTTTTGTCAGGCTGGTTAATACCGTATTTATATTTCCAGTTGTGCTGTTCTTTTCTTTATTTAACGTCCATCTCTGTTCTGCAATCTAGTGCCAATCACCGACGGACATTGATTGCCATCCATTGACGGCAATCGAATGTGCAGGAAGGCAGCTTCCACACCTGCGTAGGATATCGCACCCATTCAACACACATGGGCCGGGACCAACGGCTTTACTTCCCTTCCGATGGAAGATGTGACAAAAGATTATTATGCCTCAGAAAAATCCCACTGACCTCGGCTGGGATTGAACCCAGACCCATTGGGGTGAGAAAGTAGTCACGCTTACCACTACACCACCGGCGCCGGTAGTTGTGCTGTTATCATACCTGAATTTGGTATTGCTAAATTGTGCTAAGTTATTTTCTCCTACTCGGGAAGATAACAAACAAACGCTCCAACACACACGACAACGCATCAAAATCTAATCGGCCATGTGTTAAACCTGTATAAAATTTGAAGTAGAATCTATTTCTGCAATAAATCATACACTTTAAATATTAAAAACAGAAGTATCAAAAAACTTTTAAAAATTGTAGTTCTAGCAATTCGGTTATTTTTAAAAAGTGCATACTCAAAACTTATCATTTTTTTTTAAATTTAATTAAAAAATGTAAGAAAAAATATCGACGAGGGAAATTTGGCAAAATTAAGGTTTTTAGGACCAATTTGCATTGTTTGGACAACATTTCCAAAAAATAATGTTGCGTTAGGGTTAACAAGTCAAACTGAGTATGCAAAACCTGTACATGTATGCAAATTTTCATTATCGGAGGGGGTCGTGTCTGAACGATTCGTCATTTCGTGTGGACTTGCTCTATAAGTAATTTCGCACAAATTTCGCATATTTCGTTCTTTTTGTCGCAGTAGTTCTCGTCGTCGTTGTCTTGATCGCAATTCTCTTTGTTGCCGTCGCCCGCACCCTTGTCGTGGTCATCCTATTATGATAAATTGTCATAAAACGTCATCATGATTAATTGGTAGCTCCATTGCAGATTCAGATGTTTTTTCATGCCTTCATTCATGAGCATTATAGGGTCTCTACTGCCCATTAATATATTGTTGTAAACGAATTTTGGAACATTACTGTGACATTCAAATCTGTGCTATCAAACTCGTTTGGTGCATTTACCTGTGAGCGTTACATGACGAGATTGTGCCTGGCATAAAGTGGTCGTTGAGAGTGGTCGTTTTCTCGATGTATTGTCTTCGACAAATTGTTAATTAAATCGCAAAACATTTTAATTTTTGGTGCTAAATATAAACTGAACAATTTGTTACTGCCAAGGACCATCCCTATAAAAAAAAAAGTTCAAGAAAAAGTGCTTAACGACATGTTCGTTAATCCTGCGAATTACTTGTGGAATAATTTTACCATTCGTTAATAGTTAATCGTTCGTTTATGGTTTCTGTTTATTAGGGATTCATAAAAACATTTATTAATGGAGTAACATTCGTAACATATGTCGTTTGATGGATGAATCTACCTTTCAACCCTGACGAATGCTGCTGAATACTGTTAATGTTTTAAATAGACTTATTTACTGTTGTTTACAATGGATGATTTATCCGATGTTTCAATATAGAATTTCATAATGGTGAAGTCCCACCAATCCAGCGAAAAGAGAAAAATTGATTTCCCCCCTCTTTTGGCCCAACTCTACGGAAATCGTTCCGTGGCTTCCGAACAGTTCAATCGAATCTGTATTTTCATCCGTCTTGGAACTGACCTTCATCATTCGCATTTTGCCTGCCCTGCTGCTGCTGTTGGATTTTCTCAGCGTTTTGATACCGGATATCGACAAGTTCCATCCGCTCCAGCAACGCCCACCATGGTCTGGAAATTTTATCGAATGGCAATAAAATGTATCTGGTCCAAGCACCAGGATGGGATAGAAAAAGTAAAATATCTTTTCCCGGTGGCAGAAGAGATATATTAAAATGTTTTATTCAACGCTGTGAATCTGTTTCTGTTTCTACTGGAGTAAGCAAGCAAGTCCCAGCTCGATTGCGAAATCATACCAGAACGGTAGAGTGCTCAGCACGTCTAGTCGTTACAACTTTTGTGAGCATCGCTTCGTCACATGAAGTGCTAAACGTGCCATTTTTATCCTGTGCTCTTGGGTGGCATAAATATCTTTCACCGTAGGATAGTTTGTCGAAAAAAAAAACGAATGCAATAGTAGTGTGCCTAAAGAAAAGCTAACAGTTCAATTGGACGGACAACACGCTAGAATGGAAGGCGAAATGAATGAAATAATTTCTATCGCAACTAATATCGCCAGGAGACCAAAGATAGGCGTTTTTTTTCTTTTCAATCCAGGGATGTGTCTGCCAGTGGCAGAACGACAAGCATTTAGTGCTATGGGAAACCGATAGTAGGTCCGATGTAAATGACAGTCGTGTGACGTTAGATCGGTCCTATGCTTCTGCCATATCGGTTTCTATGATACACGTGTATGTACCTCTCCAGCATATGACAGAAATTGGAATGTTCACCGCTCCACAATGGAGCACCATCGAAGTAAATTCGGCCAAAAGTGTGAAAAGATGTAAGCTGGCCTGATAATGTGGCACAAATAAATCCCATGTTCAAAATATTCGTTAGGCTTCGTGCACAAATCACGTAACGTATGGGAAAAACTGGATGAGATTTTGACGAAGGTTTATGTGAGAGTAATTCCATAATTATGTCAATATCGCGTGAAAACATTCAATGATAATAACAATTCTCAGAACTGACTAGCACTGCTAATGCTTGCTTAGCTAGTTTGATAAAAATCCAATAATTTCACTCCTATTCCCCGGCGAAACTATTCCCTCTTATAAATTGCAAAGGATTGAGGTGGTCGAGTAAACAAATACTATCCGTGTGGTTCCGATATTCAAAAGATCCAGTTATAAAAAAAAACAAGTTATTAAACCATACATCGCATATTACCCAAGCTCAGATTTTTATTCGTCAAAAGCGAAAATAGAATTTAAATCTTATATAAAACACCATTGAAATTAAATGAAAGAATTCTTCAAGAGATTTCACATGATGCTTTCCAAATTACTTCAATGGTGCACATATTTGAAAACAAATGAACACTGTTCTATTAAATATTATTAAATGCAAAATTTGATATCCTCTAATTATTCAGCTTTCCGAACAGTTTTTGACCAGTTTCATACTACTATGGAGCTGATCAAATAAACGGGAAGGCGAATACGCAACCAGAAGAGTAGCATCGTCATTTCTAACGAAGTGAAAATGGGTAGTAGATTGTTGATCTGTATTCATTTTTTTAATTGCTTTTGTTGTCTCTATTGCGAACTATAATAATTGATATATGATAGTTTGCTGTGCGGAGTTGCTTTGAAAATTGGTGGACATGTGCAAATGTGAGTTGGTAGATTCATGGTTGAAAATGACATAGGCATTGTTGGCGGAAACGTGAAATGGATGTTTGATTTTAGCAGTAAAAAAAACCGTCGTAATAGGACTCAGTGCCATGCCATGGTAAACGAGGAGCGCACCAATATGGAATGAAAGTACATGAATGAACTGCAATGGACGTGTACCCACACTAATTTGACTGTATTTTTCATCATCAAATGCCAGTGCCGATGGAGTAACGGTAAGCGTGACTGCTTTCTCACCCCAATGGGTCTGGGTTCAATCCCAGCCGAAGTCGGTGGGATTTTTCTGAGGCATGAAAATCTCTGGTCACGTCTTCCTTCGGAAGGGAAGTAAAGCCGTTGGTCCCGGCCCATGTGTGTTGAATGGGTGCGATATCCTACGCAGGTTGGAAGCTGCCTTCCTGCACATTCGATTGCCGTTAATGGATGGCAATCGATGTCCGTCGGTGATTGGCACTAGATTGCGGAACAAAGACCGACGTTAAATAAAGGAATGAAGACTTTGCATCATTGATTTCTTAGGTCATTTAGAGTATATTCATAGTACCTAAGTTACTAAAAACACTTCAACTGATTTTGTTTTTGTATTACTTTTTTTTTCCTTTGATTTGTTTTTTCCGTCGATCTTGTTTTCCGTGCTGAGCACCAATGCTACCGACGTGCCAGGAAGGCAGCTCACACACCTGGACCCTACCTATCGACCCATCAACTCATGACCCGGGGACCAACGGCTTTGCTTCCCATCCGAAGGAAGGCGTGATCATAGATGTTATGCCTCAGAACATCCCGGCGGCGCCGACCGGGCCTGCTGGGGTGAGAGGTAATCGCGCTTACCACTACACCACCGGCACCGTTTTTGTATTTCTTCATGCGTGAAATTAACGATTTACATAGTTGGAGATGCTTACCGACAAATATCAGACTTAAAGTATTCTTTGGACGAAAGGTACAGTAGAAGCATCTTCCATACACAGTTCGAAAAAGTAGTGTAAATTTCTATTCAATATGATGCATATAAAAGGAGCGTTACATCACATCTAAGTCTACATTATAAATCGTGTAAAATTCTGAGACATTTCATGAAATTTTGCAAATATTGTATACAAAAGCCCACATTTGTAAACAACAGTGCTTACAAGTTAACCTGGACGAATACGGGAATAGTGTACCCGTGTCTCCTCGAGATCGTTAAGTTGACGATGACAGCAGCACATACAGCGGTAGAGGTAACAACAGCTGTAATTTCCAAACTTATCGACTAGACGCCATATGACGACTTGAGTGTGAAACAATCGATAGAACTGTTTCCGGACAATGAAGGTACGTGAGCAAATCAGAATTTTTTTTTTGCCAGTGCACAGTGTTGCTTTTTGCCGTTTTCGTGCGCTTTTAATAGCTTCTCAAATATTGATTTTAGGGGCATAGTTTGTTTGAAGATGTTTTTGCATATGTTAATCCGCTTCTTATGATGCCGTACAAAAATACATATTTTTGCTGAACATTGTAACATGCTATCTCTTAAAATTAAAATATGTTTTAAAAAATTAGACATTTGCAGGAGTTTTTTAGATATTTAAAAACACCTAAAAGATCGCGTGCTGCCACATGTTTTTAAAAAGGCTTATTATCATTTAAAGAGTGCCACCAAAATAAATGTGATGCCTATCTTGGCAAGTTGATTAATTTTGCTTTCCTCCCTAGATATTTTACTTATTTTACTATTGAGCTTTGTTTCTATTTAGTTATTTTACCGCACGTATCATTAATTTTCGAACAAATTCTAAACTACACAAGCTCAAAAAAAAAAAAACTTTTGGTATGCTCTACCGAATTACGAATCATTTCTGCGTAAGCTCCGTAGACGTAGGCGCGTTGATTCCGACAGCCGCGAAAAGTCAAACATGCATCAATACCACATAAGAAAAGATCGATTTTACAGTCACGTAGGGTTTAGTTCATAGATTAACATTGACTGCTGTTTAAAAATGTAAGTACTTGAACACTAAGAAATAAGTTAACTTAAATGCTTTAACCGCATATATCAGGGATTTCGCGTATTGAGAGAATAATATAGCTATTGAGTACAACAAATTCTGGCGAAAACAATACCTACAAAAGATTAAAAGTTACTAATTGTTACATACCCCTACTTTTACTTATTTTCTAAACTCTTCCTTTCCTTGTTAATCTGCTTAATGCTATTGGTCTGCTTGCATTTTCTTATTAAAGTTCTAGATTAAATAGGAAGATATATTCTACAACTTAAAAGGCTAGTTGCCTCCCTAAGCGGACCCCCCGAATCCTAATTCTTTTGTTAATCTACTTAATGTTATTAGACTTTCTGAAGATTCTTATTTAAGCTCATTTGATGATATCTCATTAGTCTAATTTAATAAATTATTGAAATCTCTAATGCACCTAATCGATCATAACCCATGATTTATTAAGTACCTCCACTTGTGCTTGTAATCTAAAATTAAACGTGTTTTAAGTTATTTTGATTTTGACCTATACGTGACCTTCAAGTGACTAAAATGATTCATTTTGAAGTTAGTTAGTAAATTATATAGGGTATATGCTCCAACTATGCTCACACGCTTCCACTATGTCATGCCACAAAAATACGCATGGGTATGTCACAATAGAAGCACGCAACAGTGGAAATCCCGAGCCATAGTTCAAACACTTATCCCAAATCAAAATGAAGCACATATAAGATTAGTTACACTACCATGTACAAAAATGGTTTTTAACATTGTCCCTGAGTAATACCTCAATGAAAACAACAATGAAAGCTTGTCACGCAAATAGAAGGAGCACCGTTGGGCTCTTTCTGAAATATTTCAATAGTATAATTCCCTTGCAAACCCAAATAAATCTATCTGCGTTAAAAAAAATAAGAGTGATTTGCGGCAAAACCCGCCAGTATCACACCCAACGTCAGTGCCTATACGTAAGCGTACTACGACGCGGCTCTCAATTAAAGGAGTAACAAGTGTGATACTATCACTGCTAGACTAGATCTTTGGTTCTCTCATGCAGTGGTTTATCAGAGAAAGCAAGCTTAGAAATCCCTATTGCCTGCCCATGACGCCATTCTATCGCGGCATGAGTCAGCAACGCCGGCCATAAACCTACCGTCTTCAACACTCCACTATGAAGCATGAAATTAAGCCTTCCCACCAGCAACAAGGTTCAAAAACTAGCCAAGGGAAGGGAGTTCTAAACACTCACTTTTCATTTCAAAAATTTACTTTTAAAAGTCACTACGAGCAATATTTCAGGGTTAGGGTTAGTAAAGGGTTGAAATATTACAAAGTCAGTATTTCTACTATGAGCAGTGAATCGAACCCTTGATTTCGAATACAGCTATTGCCGAAGAACGCAGTTCTACCCACCGCTTTTCGGTTGGTCTGATTTTTTTAATGTGAGAAGTTTCAATGGAAAACTAGTTACTCGCAGAAATTCAGAGCAATTTGTTGGTTTATTTGAATAATCTTATCGTTGATATTGAACGGTATGCAAACATTAGGCTTTTTTACAAGAGGGGTTTTTTCAGAGATAAATTGATTTATTTCATCAAATATTTGCAAAAAAACATATGTTTCGCTTAAACTGTTTGAGCCCCTAGTCCCTCCTCAACACACTGTAGATCAATTTTGCTATGTATTTATTTATTCGTCAATAAAAAAAACGTAGACTACATAATAACATCATAACTTATAATCTATGATTTCGCAATGCTTGGAAACATTTTTTCTGTTTTAGCGGCTGCATATTTAGGTCTATCATTTCACAGTGTAGATTATAAACCGACATAAACTGACTTAACGGTCCACACGAAAGGCGATCTACCGCAAACAAATGTCGATTACGCAACTGACGAGAAGGTACATAAAAATTAAGTCTTGATTATAATTAAGCTGAATCAATGCGTGGCGAAGCGATATTGTTCACAAGCAACGTGATTCATAAGATGGCAGAGGAAATGCTGTCCATCCCAATTTACGTAGTGCATATAATATATTTCAACTAACTCTATTCTTTCTTCATGTCTTTTCATATAAGGTGACCAAACAACACTGCAATATTCTAGTATTGACCGCACATAAGCAACATAAAGTGTTTCAATTATGTAAGCATCTCTTAATTGGAAACCAAGACACTTTATAAAATTATACATATTGCCTGCTCTATGAATTATCGAGTTATAATGATCTAGTTATTTATTTATTTGTTGTCAATCAGCTTATACCGTTTTACAATATTTTGTCTTAAATGCATTTTTTACAGTTTTTTTCTTTGTTATATTTTTTTATAATATGTCTTGAAATCAAATAAAAAAAAACTTTTAGTTGACGTTATGCGAGAAATTAAAATATTGCTCTAATTTTGTTTTTGTAATTGTAAAGTCAATGTTATCGCAATGCTAAGTATATGTGTCCATCATTTGCAGAAACGTTTTATGAAACCAAGCATGTTGTTAGCTCTGTTAATAATTGTGTTATAATGATCGATGAAAGTAAGTTTTGAGTCCAAAATAACACCTAGATCCCTGAGTATGAAAGAACTTTGCTTCGTTCTGGTTTCCTAAAGTGATTGTTAATTGATTAATGGTTTATGGTTGATTGGGATTTGACGGCGGATCTATTTTGAATGAATGAAGAAAGTTAAAAATTCCTTAGATATTCCATTCTTATTGGTTTCAAATCGCCTTCTCAATGATGCCCCTCTCAAATACATAAATACATTAGGGTGACCCAACAGAAAACTTTTTAAGGAAACTAGAGGTTGCACCGTAGAATTTTTTTTAAATAGTCCTATTTGCAAAACCTTAGAAGAAACGCTTTTGCCTGTAGTTAGGCAGCATCCTTTGATTTGTGAGAGATCAGATAAAGTGCATTTGGGACCTCCCGCCCCCCTGAGCAACTATTGAATCATCGGTTATTTTGAACTTCTACTACTGTGTTCTCAGTATTTCGTTCAGCAACCTCCTCAGGAAGTAACAAGATGAACAAACCGACAGCATTTTTTGTTTCTTTTGTTTTGCATAAAAAATATTTCGTTTCATGCATAGCTTAAATATTAAATGACAGATCATTCACAAAGTCCATATATAAAAACAAAACTGAATGTAAACCAATTTACCGTTTATCAGTGGAACAATTTGCACGTCATGTCATCCGTAAACCACATCCGCAATAAAAAATGCTCCAAATTCCCGGTAACAAATTACGAAAAATGGTCAAAAAGGTACACGAAGCAATTAACAACTTTTCGCATATGTATTTATTAAAAGTTTATTCTTCCACGTCGTTGTGCTTTACGTTGGTGCCACGTGAATGTTGGATGCAAGAGTGGGCAAAAAAAAAACAAACCGGAAAATGCAAACCATATCTACTACAGTCAGGAGATGAAAATCGATTCCCAGCTTTCCGCAACTATTTAAGTTTCAGCATATTTGTTTGCTTCTTCACTGTCCCGACCGTGACTCACATGCCTTGCTCGTTTGTTTGTGGTTGGGTTTGGATGGTGTGCTTTTTGTTTTCTCACTCTTTCGCATATCTCCTCGAATTCCGTGTTTCACGCAGCAGTAGACAGTACTATACAAACGGACACAAACACACACAGAGACACCCGTTGATGGTATTCCCTCGAGTACTTTTATAGACTTGAATCCCGGATATAAGTTCCAATCCAGTTAATGCAGTTTAGCGGTGGCTTATATTAAATTGCTATTTATTCAGTTGAAAGTAGAAATAAAACTGGAATTCAACGTTCTCTCGCCCTGTGTATCCATTACAGGAGATTTAGAATGCAACGAAAATAAATATATTGCCAGAGAAGTGAATCTTGTGGATGCCACTTTACAAAGTCGAAGATTTTTTCCACTTTCAGGTGCAGCCGACACATTCTACGTGGATTTATTATTTATCCACGTTTTTATATGATTTATTGACAGTTTTTGTTCTGTAACTGAAAAAAAATATCGAAAAAAACATATTATTGCAAATTTGCAAAGTGTTATAAATGTCCTACCATTGATTTGAGTAGCTCACGATTTGGAGAACAACTGTGTTGCGTGACGTTACAATTTTTTGCGCTTCTTAACTACGCTACTAAATCCTCAAAGAAATCAATTATTAAAAGAAATTTCCAAATCTGCAATAATATTGAGGGGCTACTTTTGATTTTTTTTTCGGTTACAGTTAAAAAAATAGCAAAAAACAGACAATAGTCGATGTAACGCCACACACAATGTGTCAACCGGAAAAGTCATGCAGAAAGAACAAAAACGGCGGTCAGAACCAGTTCAATCTTACCACATAATAGTGGCAATGTACACTGAAAATGTATTTTCGTTATTTCTCTGAAACCCATTTCGTAAAAATGAATATCGTACATAAACCACATCTTTCATAAATGGTACGAACCATTCGTTTTTCCTGTCATCTGGCGCAATGCTAGTATTATGCCTTATTCGTATAATATACAAATTCAACCTCGTACAATTCAAACAACAACTGCGCTTTTTGTCTCCTAAAGTGCAGATTGTGTGTTGGATATGGGATACTTTTTTTCTTGAAATATTTTCGGTCTGACCAATACATGCAAATTACCACAATAAATCAAATTATTATTCGCGGTGAATTAGAAAAAGCAAACGAATTTGAATTACCGTTCTATGAGTGCTTCTTATTTGCCTTTATCCGTACCAATTCTCGTTCCACGGATAGAGCGATGGATAAATCACGAATCTGACGACTACCTCAAGGTTCATGATTCGAGTCTGGTCTGAATCCTTTTTTAATTTTTTTTGTCATGTTTATTCCTTCCAATAATGAAGTTATTTTTACCCATCCTCACTAACACACTCCACATTTTTCGGTCTCCACAACCGACACTAGTGGCTCCCTGGTTGGGCGTAGCGATAGCGAGTGTGGCAGTTCTAAATAAACTAGCTTCATACAATGTACAAATCCATTTCGTTGCATAAAACAACGAATAAATTCGTAGAATAAACGAGCGATTTCTCGTTGCATAAACGAAATTTTATTTTCAGAGTAGGGAAAATTCTCCTATTATGAACCCTTTACCTTAAGTGAACCATAGTTCTCGGTCCACGTCTAGTATAAAATGTACAGCGTGAAATATAGTTCACGGCTCCCGTTCATGAATATCCGAAAGGATTTATTGTGGGCAATGTTGTTGGGGGAGTTGGATAAATTTACCGTGAAATTTTATCGACTCAACTCGACAAACCTCGCGTAGTGGTAAGCATCCATCACGTAGATGGGTTTGAGGTCAATTATCATCCCCGGAATTGTTCTTGTTCACAGCAATTTTTTTTTTGTAAATTTACTTTTGATGTATTTTATGACAGCAATACAAATTTAATTTTACGTGAAAGTATTTAAGAATCCATTAATTTGCATTAAATTTTACATGCATACATTTAACATAACAGTGAAACATTCATTTGAAAATAATTGAATGTTCAACGAAAAACAATGTGAATTTACAAGAACGTTGAAAGTTCAGCTTTAATTAATTGAACTACTGATCGTTAAACGTGAAATTTGATATGAAAATATTTTTATTTGAGTACGTACCCTTAGACTGGCAACAAGGACCTAAGCTGACTCAGAGACGATGGTGGGTCTTTCCACGTTATGAAGGAGGAAGATGTGTTACTTATATCCAAAGCACTACACAGCAAAAAAATAATTTTGATATCACGTCAAAGTGGATGCACTACAATCATGTCGTAAATATGGTGTAATATTATTTGCTAAAAAAGGACAAAATTATCATTAATACAATGCATGAACTGACATTACGCTGCTTTTACTGCATTTGTTTATTTATGTGGTCATAAAAATTACATGAAATTTTCGACATGATTGTAGTGCATCCACTTTGATGTGATATCCAAATTATTTTTTTGCTGTGTAGGGTTTTTGATCTAATTTTCGTCTTACTTAGCACATATTGCACATAGTCTATCTTTTTTGAACAGCTAAGAACCTAAAAACTGAATGATTCTACTATAGATGAGTAGCAAATTTATTTATCGTTCTATACGTACACACTACGAAAAAGTAATGTAAAATTAGGTTCCCTGAGACCGACACATTTAAGCGGGTCTTTTGACATAAGAATCAGACGAAAGAAATGAGAAAATCAATCCAAACAAGCGTTATCTTCGTCGAGTTGCTTATGTTTCGGTTTGAGAACACTTCATTTTACATGAAATGTTTGTTTACGTTCCATGATTTACGTACAATATGGATTACGTCTCGTTTAAAAGTTGTTATTTCTAACTGTGTACCTTTGGATTTGAGAGTCACAAATTATTGAAATATTATTAGAAATCAAACACTGCCGTTTAATTCCAAATTGGTTCAACGATTTTATTTTGACCTAAAATTCATAATATACACAATTTTTGTTTTCATTGGTGCATAGAAGAAACGCCTACTAGGGTTCAAACACATTTACCAGAGCTATTATAATATGCACTTATGCCATTGATGCTCGAAAAAGTATATTTCTGCGATGATGTCCCGTTACGAAATGAAACGCGTTATATTTACTATATTTAATACATTACACTTAATCACTTGGTTACTAAGCATATTTCCGATAGCGGGCACAAAATATTAATGAAAGACGACTCCTCATTGTGTTCCGTTACGCTGAAATGTGCGAGAGGACTACCAGCTGAACAACAACCCAAAACCTTTCGAAAATAAAGTCGCATCGAGCAAATTGTTGCTGTTTTTGGTAGATTTCTGGTAGAATTGAACTCAAACATCTTGAAATTTTCCAGATCCCCGGCTTATTATTCAGCGAACAACTTCATCCAACACCATTTTCGTAATTCATTTATTTAGGCGGCTCAATCACGGTAGCTTTACCGAGCTGGACTCGGACTCACATCACATCAATTATCGCATCCGCATTTGTGGCCATTATAGTGAAGTATAAGTTCGTCAGTTTCTAAAGTTTGTCTTAATCTGTGCCCAGTTCAAGTTACCGTAGAAACCATGGCCCAAAATTTGAGCAATTTAAAATAGAAGAGCGTTTAAAAGAGAGTCTATGATTGAGAAAACTGTTAAAACAAGCAAGTAGATTTTTTTGTTGTTTTGTTGGGGTTCCCACACGATTAAAGAATCTGACTCTGCTGAAGCTTTTAAAATACGATTTTTACTCCGAATTTTCGAAGACTCCATAAATCTCAATCAACAGGGTATCTAGTATCAATTTAATTTCAAAGATGCTATGATGCTAACGAATTATTTCTTTTCAATTGTCGATGCTAGTTCTAGGAAAGGTTATAATGATGGTACCACACAAGAGCAGTTTCCTGTATAGTCGCTATTCCAGGGAATCCAAAATATAATCTTTCCTATCTTGTTAACAGGATTTTAGGAATTTTCTAAACCCTTTCCGCACCCATTTCACTTTGGGAGGTTCGTCTCAGATGTACGTCGTCTGGTGCAATCGTGTGGCTTCAATGCAGCATTCTGCTTTATATTCACTTCGAACATTGAGCCGATCCAAAAATCCTAATCACGATGATTAATATCTGGCGTCAGACAAGTTGCCAAGCAACGTGTATAGATGATAGGAACCCATATTGGATTGAGGGGAAGAATCATGGGAACCATCCTGCCATGGCACGTGCTCCAAAGGGAAATCTCCGACTTGCCAGTCAAAGCCGCCATTCCCCTGACTGACTTTTATTATTCTACACATGTGAGACGAAGCCAACCAATCTTCGCTTTTGCTAGCATGATCCAGAGAATTTGGCAGTGGTGGCAGGTAGCAGAGCGCAGAGCCATAGCAACTTATTGAGATTTATTCACTTCTTCCCATGTTTATATCGTGCACATCCATGGATACGTGTGCGGGGTGATGATCTAGTCTCGCTCAGCAACGTAGCTTTGCTGCTACCTATTTTGTTAGGATACTCTTGGCAGCCTTGGTTTTTTCACCAACGCTAGTCTTTGGCAAGGGACAACTTGTATCACGTCTTGTAGCTGATGTTGTTGTATTTCTCTGCAAATCATTCATATCGTAACCTTTCCTCGGGAAATGGGTGCTGTGTTTTGAGGGGAACGCACAACATTCACAGAGCAAGATGAATGGAAGAAAAATCTCTTGACAAGAAGCAATTCTTTTGTCAAAGTAAATTGTACACAAGGTATTTTGCTATCACATTTCAATGGAGCCTTGAAATAGGAGCACCCATCAGTAAACGTGTGCAGTAATTTTTAGAAATTGAATGCCATTCGACACCCATGTACAATGGAACGTATGAAACGGATATAAATTTGATATGACACGGAACTGCCGAAATGAAGAGTGAAATATTATACTTTTTACGGTTCCCGCATATTTGTCGTGTTTGGATATTTTGAGAGTGAGTGGTTCTCTGGAGGTTTTATGTAAAAATGTATAGCCAATTGTTTCCTAATCTGAAGTTTGTGTAAAGCACTGTTCCACTAATCATTGGATAATAATATGTCAAGGAAGATTGTTGAAACCGTTCACCATTTTTTTTTCCTCTGTTTGGGACCTAACACCACTGCGACCAGTTATTTGATCTACTGTAGTATATCCCGTGTCCTTAGTTTAGTGCATGTCGTATTACTCCATCACTATTGAGAAATGATAAAGTATTCGATTTTTTTACAGTTATCATTCTTGCATTTATCGCAAAGATCCAACTCTAATTGAAAGGTCCTGCCCTTTATACCCTTTGGAGTGTTGAAACACCCTCCCTGTGCATTTTAAGAAATCTGTTTTTTTTTTAAATTCTACACTTCACACAAGGATCTTAGCATCTTATTCGGGATCAGGGAACCCAATTTTAATAAGAACAGTTACTAGAAATTTACTCGACAGTCATTTGGGGGGTTGATCAATGCTACCCCATATCGATGTTTTCAAATTTGAGATTACAAAAATGTTCTAAAAATAAATAACACACTCACTATGCTAAGTAATCATACAGAACTATAGATACTTCTCTTTCTTCTTCTTTGACTTTATGAAGTCTTCACTAGGACTTTACGCAGGCTCATTATTTAGGTTTATTGAGTAGCCATTTAGGTGGTTTAAAATATCGATTTTGCTCAAACCCACTCTATCAATTCTTAACCATTCTCCCAAAATGTGTGATTATTTGGTTGTGAGCTGATACTGCACAGACGAAATAAACTAGCCTACGGCTGAAATTCTCAAAAAAAAAAAAGTTAAAAAATTCATACTGCACATTTTTATTGGAATTACTATATGAAAAGTTAACTTTTTTCCGGTTTGTCCTAAACTTGCTCTCTGTGCTTATAAAAAAAATTTCTCAGATACAAATTTATTCAAGACTACTTTTTAATTGAACATCAGGATTAATCAATTAATAAGGACGATAATATTCTTCTAAAATTCTCCATTAACTGCTCAACAGTCAACAATGGTGTACTTGGTGCAATGAATAGGGCAAAACAAAATCCAGGCTACTATGTCATAGTGCAAGATGCAGTGTTTTCCCTGAAAGCAGTCGATTAAACATATCCATCATTCGGATCGGTTTCGAAATCAATCAATAACTTATTTTCATTAAAAAGATATTTTGAACCACCCTATTAGCCATATTCATCATCCAAAAAATATCAAAATTTAATCATGCAGAGCTTTTAATGATTATCGTTATCTCAGGACAACAATTACCTCTACTGGATATGTTCTGGTTGCTTCCGAGGAAGTGATGATAACCACATCATTGATGGTCATAACATGTACCGTAAAGCGGGGGTGTTTGATAATGAGGGTAACTTTTATATTAGAATATCCCTAGTAGCACCCTTGTTATAAATTGGTCTTGGAAACTAATTTACAACTTATTTCAGTTATAAACAATTTGCTGCAACTTTTTGGGACAGAATTGTGCTACTTGGGATAATGATTAAATTTACTTTCTGCACTATTTCATTTTGTAGCTTAGGATATTATCTTTGATATCGTAAAGAGTTTTTATATATAGCCATCACAAATTCAATGTTGTCTTCTCATTGCTTATGATGTTTCTGATTCAAAGTTTCATAATTATTGAACTAACTTGTTTGAATTTCATGCATGTTTTTTTCTGCATCAAACTTACCCAAATCGAATAACTGATGTTCGGTTAAAAGACAAACAATAAATAGTACAAAGGCAATAATTTTTTGCTAGGCATATTAATAATGAATTAACTTAACGATCCACAGTACTTGCTTAGTGAAAATAAAATTTGGAAAATATTCATTGTTGTAAAAAATGTGTAGGATTTAATTCAGAAAACTATCAATGTTCCCCATTATACGGTATCACATTTTACGTTCTCAAATATGTTCCGATTTCTACCAGGTAAGTGCCCTATAAAACGGAAACCATTAACGAACAATAACCCGAGTGGTAATATTATTCCACCAATAATGTGGATGATATCCCGCACATGTCATTTGGCACTTTTTTTGTCCTTTTTATTAAGGTGGTCAAAACCTAGATTGGACAAATACTAAATCACACAAAATTCGAAAATTATATAATTAACGGTAAGGTTAATTAAAATCTGAAAGCTAAATCACTTTACTCAGTGTTGAGTTTCTAGTTCAACATAAACATCATTCAGAAATTGTATTATTTTTTGTGCTGAATGTGAACTAAACGGGCTTTGCCAGAATTTTAATTAGTTAGAAGGATAAGATCTCAGATCTTAGGAGGATAAATATATGTTTCGAGTAGCTTTTACTAAAAAAAAAAACTGTTCACCTTTACTCTGAAATTGCTGGCACACGGTGTCCATGGATCGAATCCAAACGTCACGAATACGCTACTCATCGGGTAGAAGGTCACCGACCAACATCTTTACCCCTTCACACTTGCTTCACTCTCTCGCACCCGTTTTATCACCAATTCATTCAACGAGGTTGACATTGGGCTGATTGTGTTGTATGTAGGTAGCTATTCCAACTCCGGGGACGTTGTGAACTTCATGGATAAGTCCCTTCACGTTGGGTAGCCTTGACGTGTGACACATCCTTCATCAGCTAAAGCGTTTTCTTGGGCAACCAGCAGCACATAGTCAGTTGGAAGCCAGTAGCAGTAAACGACGATGACGCCAGCAAGGTGTTGTTCGACTTGTGAAACCATACAAGTTCAACCATTAGTCGTTGGAGCAAAGAAGCGTGTGTGTACGAAGGTATCAGGAAACACATTTTCACTCCATTACACTATGTTCATAGACGCATTTATTGCTTTAATTGATGACTTACTGTACTATTTTCCTCGCCATTTGTTTTCATTATCGCTTGCGTCCCATGACTTCGTAATAAGGAACTGCACTAACAGCTGACAAATAGAGTGCATCCGGTGGCTCCCGCAGGCCTGTAAGGGAAAACTTAGCAGGGCTATAAAACCATCTGACAATTTTATATCCGCTGTTGACGGTTGTTAGATAAATTTAACGATGCAAATGAACCGGAGGAAAGCATATTAAATTTCACTGCTGTTTGATACGTCTGAAATATATCGTTTGATTTACAGTGATGAACTTATACTCCGTGCATACTATAACTGATGTCACTTAAATGTAGGTTATTGTTATCAAATGCCATACAATATCTTATTTCGATAATTACATCCCAACTGGGACTTTACGTCGGCTCTCAACTTATTGTTCTTTGAGCACTTTCATAGTTGTTAATTGTGAGCTTCCTAAGCGTCAGTATTTGTGTGCCAAATATGTAGTAGAGGTGCATCGTATTTTTTTTTATTACGCCACCGCCGACGCACGTTTTTCCGGTGCGCCGATTTTTCAGAAATCATCACGCCGCCGAACTACGATTAACGACGCCAGTCTCATTATTTTCAAATGCATTTCCTGCCCTTTCCAGCATAGTTGTCTCATTCTCTTATGGATGGAAGGACATAGTTTTGGTATTTTCACGACATTTTTCTAAACAAAGTTGGAAATTTGTCATGTACATTGTTGAGTGACGGTACTTGACAATCGGTACCAACGTATAACTCATGTTATGCCACTCAGGGTAGTACGGTCCTTTAGAAAGAGTGTTACGAGAGAGCGCCGTTAGATTGGAACTGATTATTAAAGCTGTATTTCAATTTCTTAACTACTATAAAAGGTGTAAAATAACCTCAACGTCCATATCAGTAGGCTCAATTAATCCACTAGATTCCACTAGAAACGTCTATCAATTTCCTGGCGGATCGAAATATAGGTTTTTCATTATTGCCTAAGAATTTATAAATTAGTACCGTAAAAAGAGCCGGAGATGATCATTGAGGGGAATTTGATTACTAGACCGGTCAATTTTTGATTCCTAACAATCCTTTTTCATGATATTGTTATAAGATAATATGTTCAGTATTTCATGAAATAATTTAAATTATTAATTTTCAAACGTTACCCTAAAAAACGATGCATTCTACTCCTCCACATATACAATTTTGTGGAAGTGATGAAAAATTCAACTTTTAACTGTTCCTAAGCATTTGTCAGTATTTATTCTTGTGTGGCATTCGGTGAAATTACTTATTTTACATAATATTGGGTCGCTGAATCTGAATCTGATATCAAATTTTGTTAAAATGAATGATTTTGTATCATAAAAAATATTTTATGTGAAAGCTTATGTGTATTGCCTAGATTTAGCCGTGTTTTCAACTATTTTGCAACAACATTTGCAGTTTTTCGTTAACTACAACTTTGGTTGACATTTCAACTCCATACTCTACTTGAGCGATTAAAGTTAAAATTAACCGATTAAGTTTAAATGCTACATTCTACTAAACTTGCTCGAATAACTTCACCCAGAATAGGCAATATACATTTTTTTTCTTATCTAATTTTAATTCTAAAAAAAGGAACCAAACATGCAATTTTAACATACGCTAAAAAAAAAGCATTTTCTACTACAAATTTGAGGGGTATTTCGAGGTAGGTCTGAGTTTGGTGTGCATCCGGAATAAGAACTTTAACTAATTATGTTTGTATCACTCCATGCGTGAAGCTAACGATTTACTTAGTTGGAGATGCTTAACATCAAATAGCAGACACTTCAAGTTCATTCTATACGACAGATGAGGAGATGAAAGTATAGAGTTGATAGTTCTGTTAGAGTACGGAACTCTAGTTCTTTGCCCAGTGAGCCGAAAAATTTCTTAACCCTTAAAATTCTTAAACTGGACTGGAAATTGAGCCGTCAATGCCGACTTAGTAAAGGAGGCCTAACCATACAATATATGTCCGGCGACAACTTAACGTTTTTATGATCATAGCAAGATTGTAGTTATATCAGCTATAGTTTGAACGAGCATAAATTTGTAATGACAGAAGCTGACGAAAGAGTAAAATGATCAGTAGATCATATTATTCTACTACAAAATGTTCAACTGGAAAGTGGGAAATAAAATCACATACCGTTAAATGGGGTGAAGTTGATCACTACACGGCTATATATCCATTTCTCAACAATATTTTTTTTTTTAAATATATTATTATAATAAAATTTGTTTAGTACCTACATGCAAACCAGAAATCTATTACAATGATTGTTAGTTCCGTTTCCTATCATCCTCTGTTCATGAACATCGCAACGAATGTTAGGAATTAACCATGCAGGCGATGTAATGGTTTTTTGTCTTTTTTATTTCGTGTTCCATCTACGCTCTCAACTATACCAGTAAGCTTGTAGAACGACGCACATTGTAGAACATTGTAGAAAAACGCTCACACTTGCCTCGAATCTCTCCAGCAGAAAAAGCATACGAAGTCGAGTATGCGAGAGAATGAGCGCTTCATGTTTGCTTTTAGGCTATCCTTATTCAGGAGCATGAAGAGAGCAGTGGTGAAAGAACAGGTCTGATAATCGTAACATTCGTGGTTCGAGACCCAGCCGGCTGTCTATTTCCAGTTTTTTTTTTCGATAAAACTAATTTACCTCACTAATACACTCTACATTTTTTGGTCTCCAATTTTCTTGCATTGGACCGCAGCTAGGTATATCGCATCCTCGGTTCATGCGGTCTCCACTAACATCCTCTGATGATGAATCCCACATAGTTGTAAGCGAATCACCCCTGGTTGGGTGTATTTCATTAAGTATCTAAGTAATTGTTTGTTAAGTATCCAAGTTGTTAAGTATCCAAGTAATAAGTCCAAAGCCCAAAAAGAAGAAAACGTCAAAGTAACTCAAACCATTCTGTTTGGTAATTGTAATTACACCTAACATCCCTGGGCTGAATAGCTCCCACTTCATGTTAGAGAAAACAAATATAAAAGTGCAAAATGAGAGTTCACCAACTTAACTAAAATCCTGAGTACGGTTCTGCCAAGTTAGGGCCATTAACTCAGATGATGGCAAACTACAATAAGCATAACAATTATAACAATAATAATAACAATAAATGTTATATAATTAAATGAAGTTACTACATTCCTGTCAATATGTTAAGCTTAAAAATTATCTTATGATGGTTTTGTATGACAAAATTGACTCTGGAATAAGTTCCTTGTACACTAAATAACCAACATTACAGTTTGGGTAAGAAATATCTACAATTGCTGTAACAAATTCAAACTTTTGCAATCCATGTTTAAAAATGTTGCTCTTCTTTATAAATACCTGATTTTTAATTATGATTAAAATTGATCGATCATCTATCAGTTAACACTCACTGCGTCCTAGCAAGAAGTACGGTCGACTTGTTTCGCGCTCCGTTGTTTTGGAAGTTTTCTCGGTATTCGCTTGATATAAATTATCAGTTTTTTTCTCACTAAGTGACTCCTGGCATAGTTCCCGGTAAATTGATCGAAAAGTGAGTTTTTTTTTAGTAGAAAGTGTCATTTTCGGAAAGAGTAATCCGTGCTATTGGAAATTCGCGAACCAATTTGGGCATCATCGTTGCGTGGTCACGCATACGCGCTTACGCATACCCGCGCACGTATCATCATCATCGAGTGTGAGCACCCGTTTCTACATCTACATCGTTCATCAATCATCGTGCGCCTGTGTGCGCTGAGTACCGAGCCTCGATCAAGTGCACCACAACGAAGGTCATCCACGCAGCGCGTCTCTTTCAGCCATCTGCGTAAACGCCTACACATATAACGCTCGGTGGTAGTAGTATAGAATTATCAGATAAGTTTTTGTTTTTTTGTTTCTTTTCCTCCCCCATCAGTTAAATTTTCATTTTGTATTTCTGTGTTTGTAGTGTTTTCTGTGTATTGTGTCCGTGCGTTCAGTGGGAGAGCGTTTTGCGCTCCCACTAGTTGAACAAAATGGATGTTTTGTCAGAAGACGACATGGATGGCCATTCATCTCAGAAAAATGATGATGTCATCCATGGTTCGTCGTCTCAGTCTGACAATGGGCAGGCTGAGAAAAGCTCCAGATTGCGGGCCTACCCGAATGACTCGACTGGCCCATGGGTTGTCTATTTTCAGCCCAAAAACAAACCCTTGAATGTTGTTCAGATATCTGATGATCTGACAAAGCGATTCTCTGCCGTGACCGAAATAACGAAGGTTAGGCACAACAAACTTCGTGTGACCGTCGCTAACCTGAAACAGGCCAATGAAATTGCCGTTTCCCAGTTTTTCACACTGGAATATAGGGTGTACATTCCAGCCTCTGATGTGGAGATCGAAGGCGTGGTCACTGAGGTGAGCCTGAACCCCGAGATACTGGAGAAGCAAGCGGTTGGCCGATTCAAGAACCCCTTGCTTCCTCCGGTAAAGATACTGGCCGTTCATAGAATGAAGTCAGTATCGCTCAGCGAGGGTAAAAAGAGTTTTACCCCCACAGACTCGTTTCGGGTGACCTTTTCTGGATCTGCCCTTCCTCAATACATCGAGCTGGGAAAACTTCGTCTTCCTGTGCGGTTGTTTGTACCTCGGGTCATGAACTGCCAGAATTGTAAGCGGTTGGGACATACGGCCTCCCACTGCGGCAACAAGGCACGCTGCTCCACATGCGGGGAGAAGCATGAGGATGGCGCTTGCGCAGCTACTGCACCAAAATGCGTGTACTGCAATGGAACTCCTCCTCATGCTCTCTCGTCGTGCCCGGCGTACAAACAGCTCGGGGACAAAATGAAACGCTCCCTTAAGGAACGTTCCAGGCGGTCTTTTGCAGAAATGCTTAAGACAGCCAAGCCATCGACCAACGAGACAAATCCCTTCGCTCTTTTGTCAGATGACGAGTCTGGCTCTGACTTGGCTGAGGAGGGAGTTTCTTTCAGTTTTCCGGAAGGTTCTGCCCGGAAACGAAAACGCATCCGTTCGCGGAAAGTTGCAGATCAAGAACTCCAAATCAGCTTGCCCAAATCAAGGAGTGGTGGAAAAAAGGAGACTTCTACTCCTCCTGGATTCCGCAGAACTGATTATACCCAGGATTTTCCACCTCTTCCGGGGACATCCAAAACCCCTGATGCCCCAATTTTAAGAACAGAAACCCCTTCTTCATCTGGGCTGTTCTCATTTGATGACATTGTGGACGGTATTCTCAAATACCTCAACATTTCTGATCCTCTGAAAAGCATTGTCCTCACATTGCTTCCCACTGTGAAATCCTTCTTGAAGCAATTGACTTCAAAATGGCCCCTTCTTGCAGCTATCATCTCCTTCGATGGATAATTTTCCAAACGAGGTCGGGGATTTGATCACTGTTCTACAGTGGAATTGTCGAAGTCTTATTCCGAAATTAGATTCGTTCAAGTATTTAGTCCATAACAATAATTGCGATGCATTTGCCCTCTGTGAAACATAGCTTTCTTCAGAAATTGATCTCCCTTTTTTTGATTTTAACATTATTCGATTGGATCGTGAGGATTCACGTGGAGGAGGGGTACTTTTGGGGATCAAAAAGTGCCATTCCTTCTATAGAGTGAATCTTCCCGAATTCCCCGGTATTGAAGTTGTCGCATGTCAGGCTACCATTAAAGGTAAGAGCCTTTGTATTGCTTCTGTATATATTGCTCCTAGAGTCTCTGTTAATCGCAAACAACTTTTCGACATATGTGCGGTACTTCCCGCTCCATGGTTGATCATGGGAGATTTTAACTCCCACGGTACAGGCTGGGGGGAGCTGTACGATGATAACCGTTCTACTTTGATTTATGATCTCTGCGACAACTTCAACATGACAATACTTAACAATGGAGAAGTAACACGTTTGGCTGGTCCATCCTCGAATGGTAGCAGATTAGACCTCACCTTTTGCTCCAATTCACTATCGTTGGATTGCACTTGGCATGTAATCCAGGATCCGCACGGTAGTGATCATCTGCCGATCAAAATTTCGATTGCCAGTGGGTTCAACTCGTCAGAATCCGTTAACGTCGCGTATGATCTAACCCGTAACATCGATTGGACTAAGTTCCAATCCGCGATAGACGATACAGTATCGTCAGTGGAAGAGCTTCCGCCGTTGGAGGAATATAATTTCCTCTCTAATCTCATCGTCGACAGCGCCCTTCAAGCTCAAACACGACCGGTGCCGCGATCGTCAATCCGTAAGAAAACACCATCGCTCTGGTGGGATCAACAATGCACGGAGGTTTACCGTAAAAAGTCCGACGCGTTTAAACTTTTTCGGAAACGCGGAACACGCGAGCATTTCGACGCATACACATCTCTTGAACGCGAACTCAAGAGCCTCATCAAGGCCAAAAAACGGGGTTACTGGCGGCAGTTTGTAGACGGATTGTCGCGCGAAACGTCTATGAATACGCTTTGGAGTACGGCGCGAAGAATGCGTAACCGGTCTACTAACAACGAAAGCGAGGAATGCTCGGATCAATGGATTCTTAAATTCGCGCGAAAAGTGTGTCCGGATTCCGTGCCGTCGCAGTTGACTCCTCGCGAAACCGCGAATTCGGTAGACGAAATCAGTCAGCCTTTTTCAATGGTGGAACTTTCACTCGCTCTCCTTTCGTGTGGCAATGCTGCCCCGGGATCTGATAGAATCAAGTTTAACTTGCTGAAAAATCTCCCAGACGTCGCTAAGAGGCGCATGTTGAACTTGTATAATCAGTTCTTCGAGCTCAATATTGTTCCCGACGATTGGAGACGAGTGAGGGTGATAGCCATTAAAAAGCCTGATAAACCCGCGTCGGATCACAATTCGTATCGGCCCATCGCGATGCTGTCGTGTATTCGGAAATTGATGGAGAAAATGATCCTTTTTCGCCTCGACAAATGGGTTGAGACGAACCACCTTCTTTCAGATACTCAATTTGGTTTCCGTAGGGGTAAGGGAACGAACGACTGTCTCGCGTTGCTTTCCTCGGAAATTCAGTTGGCTTTTGCTAAGAAAGAGCAAATGGCTTCTGTGTTCTTGGATATCAAGGGGGCTTTTGATTCAGTATCCGTTGAAGTTCTTTCAGAGAAACTCCACGTTTGTGGATTGTCTCCATTTATGAATAATTTTTTGTACAATTTGCTGTCAGAAAAACATATGAGCTTTTCTCATGGAAACTCTACAGCTTTTCGATTTAGCTACATGGGTCTCCCCCAAGGCTCATGTTTAAGCCCCCTGTTGTACAATTTCTACGTTAGAGAAATTGACAATTGTCTTAGTGACAATTGCACGTTGAGACAACTTGCAGATGACGGCGTAGTGTCTATCACAGGGCCAAAAGAGGTTGACCTGCAAGGACCCTTACAGGATACCTTGGACAATTTGTCTACTTGGGCTATGCAGCTAGGTATCGAATTCTCCACGGAGAAAACTGAGTTGGTCGTTTTTTTTCTAGGAAGCATAGCCCAGCACAACCGAAGCTTCAACTTTTGGGTAAACCGATCACTCATTCCATGTCCTTTAAATATCTTGGGGTCTGGTTCTATTCCAAATGCACCTGGAGATCCCACATTGAGTATCTGAGACGAAAATGCCAACTAAGGATTATAGGCGAACCAGCCTAAGGCTGAAAGCCTCCTAAATAAAGCTAAATTAAATTCAACTAAGGATCAATTTCCTTCGATCAATTACCGGAACGTGGTGGGGAGCCCATCCACAAAATCTTCTGACGTTGTACCGGACAACGATTTTATCGGTTTTAGAGTACGGTAGTTTTTGCTTCCAGTCGGCAGCTAAAACGCACATCATCAAGCTGGAACGGATCCAGTATCGTTGTCTTCGTATCGCGTTAGGATGCATGCACTCGACTCATACTATGAGTCTCGAAGTGCTGGCGGGCATGTTGCCTCTATCCGTCCGTTTTTCAGAGTTATCTCTGAGGCTCCTCACCCGTTGCGAAGTAATGAACCCACTGGTGATCGAAAATTTTGAGAAGCTTCTGGAGCTAAATCCTCAAACATGTTTTATGACTTTGTACTACCTATATTTAACACAGGATGTCAGCCCTTCAAGAAATATTCCCAATCGTGTAGTCTTCTCCGATTTCGGCAATTCAGTGAATTTTGATTTATCTATGACGCAGGAAATCCGCGGAATTCCAGAGCATCATCGTCCTATGATTGCTCCGTCATTATACGCTGCAAAGTTTGGCCATGTTGATTCTGCAAGAACGTTTTTCACAGATGGATCTCTAATAGAGGAGTCCGCTGGTTTTGGTGTATTTAATGAATTTCATAGCGCCTCTCGAAAACTTGAAGCTCCTTGTTCTGTGTATGTGGCTGAACTGGCAGCAATTCACTACACTTTGGAAACTATTGCTTCACTTCTTCCAGACCACTACTTTATTTTTACGGATAGTCTCAGTTCTGTCGAGGCTATCCGTTCCATTAGGCCGGTAAAGCACTTCTCGTATTTTCTCTTGAAAATACGAGAACTGCTTAGTACTTTATCCGTGCGCTCTTTCATCATCACCTTCGCGTGGGTCCCTTCGCATTGCTCAATTTTGGGCAATGAGAAGGCGGATTCACTTGCGAAGGTGGGCGCTATGGAAGGCGACATTTATGATCGACAGATCGCCTATAGTGAATTTTTCTCTATTTATCGTCAGCAGTCGCTCGTTAGGTGGCAACATCAATGGAGTGAAGGGAGCTTGGGACGATGGCTACATTCAATTATCCCTAAGGTGTCGAAGTTTGCATGGTTCAAAGGGTTGGACTTGAGTCGAGACTTCATACGCGTGATGTCTCGTCTCATGTCCAATCACTATTGTCTAAACGCTCACTTGTTCCGTGTGGGGTTGGGAGACAGCAATCTCTGTGAATGTGGACAAGGTTACCAGGACGCTGATCACATCCTTTGGTCTTGTGCGGAGTATCGTGGAGTCAGATCACATTTTTATGATTCCCTTCGGGCTCGAGGTAGACAACCTAATGTTCCAGTTCGGGATATTTTGGCTAGACGCGATCTGGAGTTTATGAAACTCATATATGTTTACTTTAAGGATATTAACCTTAGATTGTAAGTTTGATTAACCTTGTGTTTAGTTTGTATTTTGTACGTGTGGGTTTTTTTTCAATGTTTGTTTTCAAGATGAATAGAAATAATTTCATGCTTTAGGATTAATTAAATAGTTGTATCGTAAACCACATTTCAAACCTCCTTCTTCCCTTTTCCCATCCAAAAAATTGTAAATCTCCACTAACCTCGAGACAACCGCGAGTACTCGGTCCAGTTCCTTTAACTTTAAATTTAAGACAGTAATAATGTATAACGCAAAGAATAACTCGGCTCTGTAAAGTTTATTCGATTGAGCCTGTACAAATAAAGTAATTATAAAAAAAATTTATCAGTTAAAATTTCATGAATGACGATGCACATCTGGAAAATTTACAGCTGCTTGAACATTTTTGTTGAGCAAAAAAAAAATATTTTAAATACTTACGATCAGCACTGTATGAGAAACAGATGTTCAATTCTCGAAGTACCAAGTCTGCAAACTACAAGGAGAAAAAATACTACTCAAAATTTGAGTTCTTTTTACTCTCACTTGTACTCGTTATTGTTGTCAAAAAATGAACGAGAGATTCGAACGAACGATATAGTTCAGCCCAATAAGTTACATTTGAGTTAATTGCATATTCTAAAAATAATGTGAATTGAACTGTCACAGTTTAAAAAAGTAGTGTAAATTTCTGTTCAGTATGAAGCACATAAATGGAGCGTCACATATGATATAGGTTTACATTATATATCATGTAAAGTTCTGAGACATTCCATGCAATGTAGCAAATATTGTGTACAAAAGCCCATTGTAGTAAACGACATTGTTTACAAGTTGCTCTGTTGCGTGAAATGAAATACAAGTTTACGTGAATGAATGTTTACATCACTATTAAAATTATGATTTTTTATCTGTGTAATTTTGGGTAGAATATACCTAAGAGTTAGTTTTCTTTTATGGTTTAAATAGAAACTACTATATGCGATTTACTCAAATTCGGGTTATTGGACTGATCCTGCACAGATAAAAAATCTGTATTTTAATTTTGATGTAAACATTCATTCACGTAGACTTGTATTTAATTTCACTTAACCGAGCAATTTGTAAACAATGTTGTTTACAAAAATGGGCTTTTGCATACAATATTTGCTAGATTTCATGAAATGTGTCAGAACTTTACATAATATATAATGTAAACGTATATGATATATGACGCTCCATTTATGAGCATCATATTGAACAGAAATTTACACTACTTTTCGAACTGTGTGGGAATTGAGGGACAAGTACTTAATTTTAGGTTGTTTTTCATCTCCGTGTCGATGCTGTGAGAAAGCTCATTTCTCGGAAGCAGGACAGTCGTGCTGTGTCACAGCATCTACACGCAGTTTGCAGGCTTGGTCCTCTGACTGTTAATATCCTCCACCAAGGTTATTTCCATTGATTTAGCATAGAAAAATCTTTTATGGTATTATGGAATGTTAATTATATTTTGTATTTGCAAGTTACAATAAGAGGTTGCAATAAATATGTATCAAAACGTAAAACTTACACATTTGGCTTTCAATTAGTCACAATCAGCAATTTTCTGATCGCTGTTTGCGATGAATAAAGATTGAAGAATCATCAATATCATCATTCATCATAATATCCAATTTTTTCATAATCCCATAAATAATTGTTTTGAGCGAAATTAATAGAAGTAACCCTGTCCTACATTAGATATTTAGCCGCATGTCTGTTGTTAGCGATGGAGTAAACACTTACGCGGTTTGTTTGACGTCATTTCTTTTTATTATTGAATTACAATTTTTTTTTTTCTTGTTGTTCCTTGTTGTCAATGATACCGTGCTAATGTCTCATGCAGGCATTTGAGCAAAGTAATTTCATTCACCTACATACAGAAACTAACTATACATGATCCATAACAATGGCAGTCATCATCAGTTTCTCAGCCACTCGCACCACCAACCTCATATGCTTGTGCTACTCCGGAAACAACACCGCTAAGCCCCAGTTCGATGTATCGGTTATGTCGAGTTGCACTAATTATAGATATTGTAGGAGCCAATCAATGAGCGATCCCCAGGATCATACATGTGCTCAACTGTGTCCCAGTCAATAACGTGGTATTCAACTGAAGATGTATGTGTCTTCCAAGCCACTGACCCGCACCCCCTCATTTTCGACCGATGGAGGTGCAGTGATGCTTTTGAAGCCAATGGAGGAAACCACACCATTCATCATGAAATTAATTAGACAATCGGTTAGGCCGTGGTTTTCATCCCATCACACGGATACGGGGAAGATCCACGTCATCAAATGTATTGCTTTTGCTCTTGTCGGCACCAAACCAACATGTCTCTCGCCGGTGAAGCATGTGGTTTAATCTTGTGAGCTGAGAGAGACGGAATCCTCTACGAACTAGAAGCCCAGCTTACCACGTTCCAACCACACACGTGTTAGGACATACAGTGGGAATGCAATGTTGGAAATTTACCTGAATTTATCGAACAACTAAGCAATTTTGTCAGACTTTAAATCTGTCTGATTTTAGTTAATAACCAAAAAGTACTTGGGCCTACAGTGATGCTCTTTAGAGAAAACTCTTCTAAATTCTGATTAGATCAGCACGAATCTGTTATGTATCATTAGTTGTTCTTAATTGCACCTGACTTCTATTTGCAGGAAATCATATTAGAGATCAATATATTTATAGTACCAACCCACGCATAATGATGGTATCGAAAATAAGTTATAAACATATGTTCCCTTCCCAATCGATAGAACATGTTTTAAATTGAAGCATAGTTCATGTTTACTATAGTTAAATACACAAAAAATGACATATATACATGGTCTTAGATTTTGCTTTTCTTACAAATTCTGTTCACTTCGATAAAACAGTTTTTTGCACTTTTTATACATATCGTACAATAGATTTAAACCTATTATTGATCTTAGTAGCCTTGAAATCCATGGAAAAGGTTGTGAAGGAAACACGTAATTGTCAACGACAACGTCATTTTGGCCAAAAACCGAAAAAACTGAGAAACTTAGATTTTAGCTAAAAACGACCAAATGCAACTTCGACCTTTTGAATTCTAATAAAGATAACCTAACCTAACCTATTGAATTCTGACAGATGATTCTGAGCGTCTCTTGTAAAGCGTATCTAGAAAAGGACATTGAGATTTATAAAGATTTGAAATATTTAAAAATAAACTGTAAGTATACACAATTGCACTTGTGAAAAATCTTATAATCTTATATGTTATACTAAATGTATGATGATATCCCGATCAGAAGGAAATAACACAACTATAACTCAACTATATCAATGGTTGATATTTATATCAACGTGTGTTATATTTTGATATATTAGTGGAAAATGGTCTGTGCGAAGTTTTTCATCATATCGGAATTATGAAAAAGTCAGTTATATTTACTATCAAAACATAAAATATGTACTTTGACTATATGTTTTTAGTATTACTTCTAGGGATGGTGAGGGGTGTATCGTGGTAGGGGTAAACAATAGTTGCAATTTCCAAACCTACGACTGGATGCCTTCCTTCAAATAACAACTGAAGTGCGGTAAAAAATCGGTAGAATTGTTTCAAACACACAGTTGGTACTTGAGCGGGTCGGTTTTCATCTCTTTTTGCCAGTGGTGGCGGGGGGGGGACACCCCTCACCATCCCTCTCCAAAGGGGGAGTTTAGTAAAGAGAGATGAAAAAACCGATTTGTACCTTCCTTAAAAGTTGTCTTAGCTCGCTGTTCTAATATCTATATACAATCTTCACACTTCTTCTTCTTCTTCTTCTTCTTCTTCTTCTTCTTCTTCTTCTTCTTCTTCGCATTTCAAGCTTATTTTTTTTTTGGTTTGTTTTTTCCGTCGATCTTGTTTTCCGTGCTGAGCACCAATGCTACCGACTAACTCAGGCGCAAAATATACTTTTTAGATTTCATGTATCTAGAAAAAAAGTTTAAATTTTTAGTTTAACCAGCTTTTGTCAACTTCATTTTATAGCTTATTTTCCACATTTGTTTGAGTTTTCGAATCAGATTGAAGTTAGATTCATTATTTCAGTAAACTCGAAAAAAAGCAACTTTTTTTTTGTCTTGACAATTACAGTCTACGAAAATCCTCAAGATTCTTGGTTTTTTTCTGAAAGACAGAATTATTATTCAGATTTAAAATTTTTAAAATATTTCGATTTTTAAATCCAATTTGTAACTTTGATTTTTTTTTCTCTTCCATGAATCTTCAATGACTCTAA
Organism: Ochlerotatus camptorhynchus; assembly: GCF_037179485.1. NCBI lineage: Eukaryota > Metazoa > Arthropoda > Insecta > Diptera > Culicidae > Ochlerotatus > Ochlerotatus camptorhynchus. The sequence goes on from NW_027040539.1 coordinate 506,479, forward strand.
AACTTTCCCAAGAATCCGACGTTTTGGAATATTTTCAAACTTCTTATAATTAGCTTGTTTTTCAAAAGTCTGGCACTTCAAAGATTGTCAATGTTGGCTAGAATTCTAAAAAATTTTTTAGCTCGAGAGATGATTTCAATGGGTTCCTAATAAATATTAGAAAATTTTAAGGAGAACCCATGCAACATCCTGAGAAGAATTTTAACAAAGTTCTGTGGAAATTTTTAGGTGTATTCTGAGGAAAGTTTCAAGAATATTCTTAGCAAACTTCAATAGTAGTTCGAAGTTGAATTTCAAAAGGTTTCTGAAAAATGCTTTTAGGTTAATCTTAAGAAATTTGCCAAAGGAACTGTACTGAATATAACAAGAGTATTTTTACATATAATAAACTGAAGTGCGAGGTTTCACGAGAATACCTACAATACTGTAGAGTGAATTTCAAAAAATTCAGTAGATGGTGAAAGTTTCGAGGGAATTCCAAATAGAATATAAATTGTTTCTAGTGTGTCAGAAATTTTCCTTGTGAATATATTTTTTTTAAATAATCACAATTGAGCGGAAAACAAAATAAAATTGTCGATTTTTGCGACTTTTGTGAACTTTATTCTAGGATGGTCTAAAAATAATCATCGGTGCTAATTTTTTTTTTATCTAATCCTAACCCACACTTTGAGAAAAATTAAAATTGAAATATTTTAACAAATGTTCAAGTAAATGATGATTATTGAAAAACTGTGATTGAATAAAATGGTAGATCTCTACCAACACAAAGTTTTAAAACAAAATTTTGTAAGTTTTTAAAGATAAATAAATGAGATGAGATGAGGAATAGGGAATGTCTTAGATAAAATAAGAATTCTTTAAATATTGAACGTTCACCAAATTGTAGAATATTGAAATCCTTTTGTTGCAAAAAAAACGCAATATATTTATAATTATACGTTTATTGATAATTTTATTAAATTAGGGATACTAAGGATGATTTATCATTTTGCTTTGCTTAATTGTCGGAATCACAAAATATTGTAAAATTTTCTAAATGCTAATCGTTTAGAGTTGATTATATCAGGGTGGCCAGTGACTTTTCACTTTGAGATTCTTGGTTTTCACGGTTTTAACGGTTCAAATCATAAAGATTTTGCGGTTGGTAATATTTAACAAAAAACAATTGTGCGCATTTTTTAAAACGTGGCCAACTGTAAATTTCGAAGGTTATTTTTGGGAAAAATAATAGCAAAACTACAGAAAGTATTTTCTAGAACTAAAAAAAAATCAACTCTATGAGTCACTTAATGTATTCAAAACAATTTATTGATCTTTCGAGATACATTTAAAATCAAATACACTTTTATGCTCGATAGATCTAATGATTTCAAAGCCTTAGAATTAATTGAGTTACAGATATTAAGGTCACTAGGCCAAATGCTATGAATAGGTTATAAGACATAATTGTGACGAATAAGAGATTTAACAAAAACAAAATAACTTGATACTTGAAATGAAAAAAACTTCCCTCCCATGAAATCATAACAATGATTCATGATTTCGTGATGGACATTCATGATTTCATAATGCAGTGGAGTCAAGACCGCTACAAACGTTACATGTACTTGGAAAACCGCGTTCATAAGCCGCACTACATAGGTAGATTTTATTCGCCTTTTGTCTTCCATCTTATACAAGTACTAATAGTCAAGTGGTCAAGGTATGGGTAAAATGATCTCAAGGTCCTTGGTTCGAAACCAGTCTGACGCTTTATTTTATTCTTTTTACATTTTTTGGTTTAAAAGCTAAAAGTTAAATTCATGAATTTAGCTCATGATTTCAACTCGGATAATTCATGATTTTGGAAATCTTGGCTGCGTTACGTAAAAATTGCTCATGATATCATGAATATTATTCATGGTGTATTTCTATAACATGAAAATACGCTGTGTTCATAAAGTCTCATAAGTATTTTTTTCATTTCGTGGATCGGATTTTTTCCCGTATATACTTTAAAAAATTTAAACTATCCCAGTGGCTATGATCTTCCGAATTTTTCTCGTGTGCTTAGTGTAACTATATATCAGTTCATATCTGTGGATAATAGTAAAATAAGACCACTTCCGTTTAAAATTTGCAAGATATGCATAAAAATATGCGTTAATTTGAGTTGTAAAAATAGTCATTTAAATGAAAACAAACGATTTGGTTGACGTTCCTTCTCATAATCGCATAGCGGACTCTACCTTGGCGGTGCATCGAAAAAGCTTATTGGCTAGCCCATCGACCCCAAGTACATCTATAAGCGTACTCCATTCTCGTACTAGAATCTGTCAAAGTTTGTGTTTGTTTTGATCCACCTTATAAATTTGACAGAGTTTAATGAGGGGCTCGTGGATTTTCATACGTTTTGAGGGGTGCTTCAATTAGCTTAGGACTAAAGCTCTGGTACTTCCTGAGCTAAAATATTGAGCATGTTTCTTCGGGGGGTCCTGGTCTTAGAGTCTACGGTTTTTTGGTGTTCTGTAAAAAAAAATCAGAAGAATTTTTGTCCCTAGAAGTTTGAGATCAGAAGTTGTGTTCAATATAGGGCAGTGTTGAATGTTGAAAGGCACGGGAGCACAGTACAAGCTGATCACAATAAATAATGATCTGACTCATAGCAATCATTGATCTACGTTCAAAACTTTTCCACTGCTCTTGAACTTGAAGTTCTTCCTTAGAACTTGAACGGCGATATTGGGAGAGGCTGATAGCATTTTCTTCTTGGGATTATTTGGAGTGTAAGTCATTGTGGAAAGTTGAAATTTTGACTATAGAATAGTGCATAGAGTGCCAGTTCGCTAAAATCCATTTATATGTTTCTATGTATTTTGTTTCAAGCGATCTGCAGGCCTTAGATACCAAGGTGGGAACTTAAATCTAACTTTATGGGGCTGCCATTATTCAATTTGATCATGACCCAAACCATTACGTATTTCCAGTATCCAATGCACTGTCCGTCTTATAATTTTACAACCCTTTCCTCTCCTCTTACATCGTGACAAATGCCTCGGCGTGAACATGTATATGCAGGGGTTTTTGGGGCCGGGAAAGGTTCTTATGATGGTTCGAGAACCCTCTCCGCTTTGGAAGGGGGGTGCCATACAAATGAAACAGAAATTTCTACGTAGCTCGAGAACTAATCAAGCAAATGGAATCAAATTTGGCATGTGGAGATAAACATCCAATATTACAAGTTTCATTCCCGAGTAGCACCATTCCGTTAATAAAAGTTGCAGCAACTTGTTCATGACTGAAATAAGTCGTAAAGAAGTTTCTACAACCGATATGTGACAAGCGTGCTACTAGGGTACTTTGTAAACTTATGTTATTTAAGAAATTTATTTCGATATTTACATTTAAAAGTGATCATTTGCCCCCAGTAAAGAGATGTTTCTTGAACAAAGTTGCTAAACATTAAGTCGACTCGAACATTGCTGATGAATATATGTCTTTATTTTCAAAAATAATAAAGTTCGGTTAAGAATATAAATTATGTTTAGGACCACTAAAAGAAGGGAATTTAAACACAAAAACTTCACGCAGCACATCAAACATCTAAATATTGAAACAAAATAACTAGGACTACTTTCCTGCTACATTCCTATCCTGGAATACTGTGCATTGGATCTAATTGCGAGTTCTGGTTGATTTAAAACGGCAAAGGTGTGGCAAAAGTTCAAGAGGGGCAGAGGTGCATTTTGAGGTTTTCGATACCTGTGCAAAAGAAAACTCATTGTTGCACTTTTTTTAGACCTAGACTATCCCACAAAAAATCCCAACAATTGGGGGTGTTTTCGAAGAATGATAGGCAAAAGCGTGTTTTGGGATGATAAATTAAAACATTTGTACCAACTTTGGGGGCGCATAACAAGAAAAATTCTATAGAGAATGGGTAGTTTTATGTTAGCGCATGATTGCGTTTTTCTTGAAGATGGTAAAAGTTCGAGTCGTGCCTCAAACCCATGTAATCATGTAATTGAAAATCCATCTATAAAGAGTTATAAGTGGTCAATACCTGACCACTTTCCGTAACGCGGTCAATTTTGTTTTTTTTTAATTGCTCCCTCAATATGTTGCCGAAAGACGTAATCCTACGTAAAAATTGACCCAACATTCACTTAAGATAGATGTTTTAAAGCAATTTCTAAAATCATATTTATGACCACCTTTCCTTGGAGTTGAAACTACTGTTTATCGCTCCAATTATCTCAACCTTCGTTCGAAGCACATGATGATTTTGACGATTCACAAACATTTCGCGCAATGTGCCTCGGGAAACATGATTAGCATCGTTGTCTGCCTTGCAAACACGTGCACACTCACACAATAAAGCAAAACAACGAATGATAATACCAAGAGCTGTCGGAAGCAATTTTGGGTCCACGCCCGCTTATCATGTCAAGAATTGGGCTTACGGATAATGCTCACTGATTCTCAGCCAATTATTATTAAATTCGTCGCATAGAATGGGAAGGGATGATGCCGTTCGAAGCAGCACCCCGGGAAACAACTTAATTGAATTAGCTAATCTATTACTTCCGGCATAAGACTTTCCTGGTGGAAGCATCTGATTTGAGAAATGCGGTTTTCTTTGTTTCAGTCTCCCGCCAGTGATCCTTAACTAAAATGAGTTTATTTTAATTAACAAAGCTCGCTCATACAGTAACATATTTAAGAATATATTTTGATCAGCAATGTTACACATTGAAATATGTAAAGTGCACACTTGATGTCACACAAAAATGTGTACTACTCACAACATTACGGGGAAAACTTTTTCTAATGATTATGTTTCAAGATGATGCAGAAATCGTATGAGCTTTAAGCATCGGTCGATGACTCTATTTGAATGGATCATTTAAAACAAAGGAACATTTGTTTACTTGAACATGGAGTGGAAATTAAGTTCTCGAATACATACATACAAATCACACGAAAGCATAATTCCTGTTCGAAGCGATGTCTATTGACTTTTGTACTTCTACCTCGCAATTTTCCCGCTATGTTACCAAAACGCTATGGAATGAACGTAAGGTTTGACTGTGTCGTCTTTGTCTTCGTAGGTGGATGTTTTAATTTCTGAGAAACCGGGTGAACAACATGTATACCATTTATTCAAGTTACAATACTACTCTTAAGGCAATTACAACTTTCCCAGTAGGACCGGTAATCTATACAGTAAACTCGTTCGCTTTCAAATGTTATCCCAAAATGGTGTGTAGGTATGTATCTATCATTTCGAATTGGTTTACTGCGCTTTTGTGTAGGCACAGGGTGAATCGCATGAGCCTCTATACAATGACGCAAATCAAGCGAGCAAGTGCCTCCTTCTATGGAAGGACCCTTTGCTATCATTATGTTTTGGCTCTGGAACAACTCCGGCTGGGAAAGAGCACCAGGAGCGAGGCTGTCTGAACTCACTAGCGCAAACATTATCTTCTAGCGAATAGCGCGGGTGGTGGGTTGTGGAAAAAAGGTAAAAGCAATTACGTTAAGTGGAATTAGCATTCAGGCGTGTATGTAAGGTCGCAAATTGGAGCACACCATACGCTTGAGCGGTTGATATTGCTATTACTGCTACTGTTGTTACTTCTTGCTCCCTGGCTGTTGGTGCAGGTGAGATTATTTTATTTGCTCGAATAATTTAGCCATTTTTATATTTATTTATTTATTTAGGCGTTGGAAAACACAGTGGTAATACAATTTTTACGAATGAATTTCCAACAGTGAGCCGTGTTCTGGTCCATGAAAATATATTCTCCGATAGACATAAGCTAGGTGATGCGGAGATGGACCTTAAAATCGAACCAATTTCGAGCTGACAAATCAAACCAATTTTTCCTTCATCAATATGGAAAATAGGCAAGTTCACCTGAAATCATTCTATATATAGTTTTATAGTGATAATGTTAGCCACATTTAATAAAAAACAACAATATCATTTCTCGAAACATTTTCATCAACAACGATTCATTATCATACTTCCTTCTCTTTCATGAATTTACGAACGTAAACAAACAATCGAAAAATCAAGATTGGGTTTGCAGTTTGTCAGCGCTTGCTGCCAACCGATGGCGATGAATCGATTATTATTTCAACGCTGCCAACATTGAAAAAAGTTCACTCCGCAGCACCCAGTATACAAGGGCAGCTAACCGCAAAACTTAATCAAGACTGGTTCGAACTTAAACAGCTCGTTTTATTACTTACTTTTAATTAATCCTGTCAGTTGCAGAACATATTCAAGGAATTTATTATGTGTTGCAATAAAGGTACTTAATTTAGACACGTAGCACTATTTCGAATCAAAACAACGATAATTTGAAGGTACCTTAACTGTTTTTGATTTTGTTGGGTAATTACTTTCTAAAACGAAATCAATACCTGTATTAATGTTACATTCAAAGTGTTTTTATGTTACTTCATACGCAAAGTTAGCGATTTTCAGAGTTGGTTTAAATGCTAACATGAAGCTTTAGTGTGATAATTTATTAGCTACATCGTACGGGTTACGCAAAAGATGTGCGTCTAACTTTAAAAACTGTCGCATTAATGGTCCTTCGCTCATTTTCAACTTCTATTCAATTTTCATACTGCCGTGCTCTACACCGTTCGAAAAATTCATGTTAATTTCTGCGAGATATAGCGCACATAAAATTAACGCTAGATTTGGCATAAATTAAAGCGATATTTCATGTAAATTTAAGCGCAATATCGCATAAATAAGCAATATTGTATGCAAGATTGTAAGCGATTTCGCTGTTTATGCCAAGTAAAGCTCAACATTAAACGAAGGGAGATTTTACGCGATAGTTAAAATTCTGAATTTTTTTCTGTGTAACGGAACTATCCACCTACCCTCTTCTAAAGATCATTCTCTAGCTAATAAATTATCACATTAGTGAATTTACGCTATCTCTAGTGCACGCAAAATTAATGTGACATTGCGCATAATTTTACACGTGTTCTTAAATTTACATTCAAATTTTTTTGGATTCATGTTGATTCATGTGCAATTACAAGTCATCGCATAATATTCTATGAAAGTGGAATTATACTCCATTATCCTGAAATTAATGGGATGTGCATAATTTTTACTTTAACTGTGCCACTATACTGCCCATAACCGAATATCTGTTGCATATTTTCATGATTGACTATCCATATGAGACAGTTATGTGATTATGCACCGTTTGAAAAATTCATGTAAATTTATACGATATATAGCGCACATAAAGTAAACGCTGGATTTGGCGTAAATTTACACGATATTTCATGTAAATTCAAACGCAATATCGCATAAATTAGCAATATTGTATGCAAGCTTGCAAACGATTTCGTTGTTTATGTCAACTATAGCTCAAAATTCAACGAGGGTAGATTTTACGCGATAGTTAAAATTCAGAATTTTTTTCTGTGTTGGTAGCATAAGCCACTAAAGGCCCAAGCGCAATGACAGTGGAAGCGGAACGGCAGCGGCAGCGCAAAACCCCGATCTGAGTAAGCCTACTTGTTGGATTGAAAACTAGTTAGAACCAAATCGACTTCGGTTAGCCATCTTGATGTCATTTGTGACAACTGTCAAACTTTCCGCTTCCATTCCGCATCCGCCCATATTGCGTTTGGGCCTTTATAACATGTTGCTAGTAGGATTAAATTTGATAACTAACATGTTGACATTCAGGTTGACTTCGGATAGGTTACCTCTGTGTCAGTCAAACAAAAAATATTTTTAAAAAATTGCTTAATTTTAAATCCGTATAACAACAAATAAAGAGATCACGTGAAAAAATCCATCACGTAGTTATAAATTTTTGTTATTGATGTAACCAACATTTTTGATGTTATTGATTTGCTTATGTCGGAATGAGGCAAGTGACCCGACATTTTTATTTCATTCATCGACCGGGTAACTTAATATTTAAAGCCTTTTTATATAAAGGCCGTATAATTTAAATGTGTAAACACTGAACACTGAAGCTCTGAAAATGGCTGACTATTTTTTATATACCGTCCAGCAGTCTCGAACAACACGAGAATGTTGTGAAAATTTCTAGGTGATGTCGCTGAAAATCGAATGTGCAGCATATTGTTCTGATAAATGTTGATATTGAAATTTACCTCATGTCGAGTATTCTGCAACATTTTTTATTATAATATAATGTGCACTACTTCTTGCACAAAATTACACTAGATTTTTAATTCAGCAAGTTTTTTTTGCTAGTTATTAAATTACGCTTTAGTCAATATTCATTATTTAGATAATTTAATAATTTTAAGATAAATATATTGAATAAGATATAAGGGCATTTTTAAAATACTGTTACTGTTATTTTACAAACTGCTGTGCAAATCACGGCGAAAATAAGTATCACTGAGATCTCAGCAAAAGCGACATTTGATTACTGAGTCATGGTTAATGCTTAACTGAATATCAGCAAACAAATGAAATGTTCGCTGAGATCTCAGTAAAACTTTTTTTTGAAATGTGCACAGTCGAGCTCTGTAGAAAAAAAAAACTAAGTGTGTAGGTAATTCGTCAGAGAATTTAAATTTAGCAAATTACTGGTGCTTTTCTCTTTCCAACAAATGCTACTAAGTACTAGACTGGCCCACAAAAATAAAAGTTCTAATTATCCACGGGCCAACCCCAGTGCCTTTATATGAGAAAACCATTATCCGTAGCGTGGCGCTTTTAGTTTGAACTTTGTATGGGGAATTCAGTGCCAGCTGACTGACTTGCGAAACACAACACCTTGATGAATTTTAAATTGGTGTTTGCCCGCTTGGTGTTCCAATATATTTGTGGCGCAATGGTTAGCGTTCGTAGATCGCGTGCCACGAATACACGGGTTCGAATCCAGGAAATTACTTTTTAATTTTTTTTATGTTTGGATAGAATGTTGATGCACTGCATAAATATAAGAATTATGATTTATTCGGGCCACTGATCATTTCAAATTTACGTACATTAAATGTTGTTATTAATAAAGACTTGTGCGGATTGGTTCATGTGGCTTGAAAGTTCTGTCGGAACTTTATTTGAACTTTATGGAACTTGAAAATTCGATCGGAACTTTATTTGAACTTTACGGAACTTGGAAGTGATTTTAATCGTTGAATGCGGAACTTTTGGTTACCTGGGTAGTCTTAACCACTTCAAACTAGGGAACAACAAATAGAAGATTAGGAATCACATAGGTGAAGACTAACTCATTTTTTCCTTATTTCCATTGCCTTGATTTCCTCTTCCACGTGTTCACGCTTTATCCAATTTTCCATAAGTGTCGTCTTTTTCATTTCGCTATTTTCCGCTTTATCTTCTTGATCGTCTTCGTATTCTTCCACCTGGTTTTCCGTTCCACCTTCGCTTCACCATAATTTTTCTTTTATCTTCTTCTCCTTCTTCTTCTTCTTCTTCTTCTTCTTCTTCTTCTTCTTCTTATTCTTCTTCTTCTTCTTCTTCTTCCTCCTCTTCTTCTTCTTCTTCTTCTGTACAATTCACGATGTTTCTTCTTATTCTTTCCATTCGCTGTCCGCTTTGTGTTCTTCATTATCTTCACCTTCTTTACATGACCGTATCAATGTTGTCCAGTTTACTTCATCTTCTGTGATCTTCATCCTGTTACATGTTTTTCTTCCTCACATTCATCATTCCTTCCTTGTTCCATTAACTGCTTAACTTTCTTGCCTCTACACCGGGTTCGGCTGCTTCTTCTTCTTTTCTTTACATCCTTCAAATTTGTCGGTACAGTCCAGTTTGCCGTAGAAAATTCAGCAAAATGGTGGTTTGCTCCTCAGAGTTTCCTAGCGCATCTCGTTAGCTTGTTGTGCCAATGTCGTTCCCTTGTCGTTGACTCTCGTAGTTTCTACACTGCAGATTAATGTGTCGCATATCTTACGCCGTTCCACAACAACTGAGCGGGGCTTCCTTCTTCAATAAGAACGTATGGGTTAGCCGCATGTGACCAATTCTTAGCCGTGTTACGACACGCTGGTTAAAAGTGCTTCCTTGGAACAACTTATGCGTTTCGTCTTTGACTTCTCTCAGTTTGGAGTCTCTGGACGCGAACCATTGGTCGTTCCATCGTTGTCGAATGTTTTGCATCACCATTCGAAGCGCATCATCGCCTGGGATTGATACATCAGGTTGAGTTCTCGCTTGTTTGCTGGCCGATCAGCTTCGTTGTTTCCCTGGATGCCAGCATGTCCAGTTATGCAGCAGAAACAGACGGATTTGTTTCGTGCTATTTACTCCATTTCCAAACTATTCTGGAGCAAAGATATTGAAGTTCTACAGCCTGAATTAAGTTTTGAAGAATATCCTAAAAATCGTTATGAATCCGTGAAGCTCAAGAGAGCCTCTTTACATACAAGATATAATGTTGTCCAAGGTTGCAAATACTCATTGCAGCTAAAATAATGTTTTTCGGAATAATAAAACCAAAAGATGGTATGATGACATGTTTTACTTGTAACTTACAAGAAAAGGTTACAAAGTATGAAATTGAAACATAAAACCTGTAAATTTTACTTAATATGAGTCACAATCAGCGATTTGCTGATCGCTGAATGAGTGAGTGAGTGAGTGAGTGAGTGTGTGAAAAATCACTGATTGTGACTCTCATGAAGTTAAATAAACAGGTTTAATATGTCAAACACATTCTTTGCAACCTCTTCTTGTATCTTACCTATTCAAAATATGATCATGGCATCTAATTATTTCATAATAAAAAAAAACATTGTTTTAGCTGAAATGAGTATTTGCAACGTTGTCATTCCGAGCCTACCAAACAGATCGCGTGGCATCAAAAGATGCCCTTTGCTCATTTTCAATTTCAATATACAATTTTCACTCTGCCGTACTCCAACAACTATCTATTCTATTTTTTTTTCAACTTATCTGTTTTATAAATGTACACCAAAAGTCTTGTCATTTATAAAGTGTTTCTCTCAACATAGCAATCGTCAATGAAGTAATAACAATCTTCACGCATGAAATAAGAAATAATTTTATTTCTAATATTTTTGGGGAAACTTGTTAGTTTAACTTCCGTACAAAGTCTGTTTTCCCAAATGAATTGCGACTAGAAAATCTCGAGTAGGTTTTATACGAAAATATGCATTCTGAAAAAACTTGCTAGTAAGCGTCAGTCCATTTGTATTATGAAACATGTGCAGAGGATTTAAGAAATCCATCCTTACATTACACAGTGGGTCAGGAATTAAATCTAGCATGAATAAAACATAGCAACACGCTGTGATTACTTCTAACTGAAGTTCAGTGCAGTTTACTGGATTAATTAGAACTACAATTTGATGGATGAAAATTGTTCAAGTGCAAAGATGGCGCAGTGATACAAACTTTTTTTATTTCAAAAGATATAAAGATACAACTTCGGTAAAATTGTAGATGATAAAATTTTATGAAAAATTGCTGAAAACAAATGCTGTACAGTTTCAAACAACTGAAGTATACGAAATTTTATAAAATTTGCATGAAATTCTCGTTTCTAATAATATAGTTGTAAAAATCGTTGAAAAGAACACTTTATTATTTTTCCTCGATCGGTACTGATCAATCCAATCTTTACCAGATCCATGTTATTATTTTTAATGTACTGAACAGTATATATCACATGAAATTTGAAAAAAAAATAATTAATTTTCTGAATAAGTTAACTAAAAAATGCGCAAGTGAACGCAAAATGTCATCAATTACTAAAAATCTACATTAAATACACTTTAATTCCTTAACATATCTCAGAAGTATATGAAGATATATTTGAGATATTTGGATTTGAATCAAACAATATATTTTATTTTAACAAATAGGGCATGTCACACCTTTGTTGTAGGGCATACTATTAATTTAGTATGGAGCATACGGTCCCTTTTTTCTGGTGGCATATCATATGTTAGATGTGGCATTTTGTCCCACATAGTTGAATATCCTAAGATTTAGGCGTTGTCGAAAAATGTGTTCTAACTTTTTTCAACTACAACTCGAGAAAACAAATTATTTCAATTTATTTCTGAATCCCAATCCAACGGAAATACGTTATTGTGTCGATGATTAAGAAGATAGCAGTAAAAAATTTACCACATTTCATTGAGGGGCTTATTCCTGTTTACCCTACTTATGACATCACTGGAAATATGTTCGAAAATGCTAGTGAAAGACAGATTTTACGCTTACAAACGAAACTATAGTTTTTATAAAAACTGCATGCATCTTGAATAGACTAAAACTGGTTGTTTGCACCACGATTGAAAGTGATTTATCAGCACAGATCAGAAGCGTAATGACAGGTAACAGCATGGGGTCAACTTGTCACATGGCAGCGAAGGACAAACTTTCGAGAAGTCAGAGGTTTTGCCCGACGTCAGTGCAATTCGTTTCATCTGATCCTTTCACAGAATTTCGTTATCTCAAATGCACTGAACAATCGTGAAATGTACAATAGTACCACCCAGCGGGAAACATTATTGCCGTTTTGTCACGTAAAAACTAGTGGAAAGTTTTTAATTGTCACGTCAAAATGAAATAGTTGTTGGCTTTCGAGGATAAACTTTTCGTTCGAGCTTTTCCTATTTCTTCAGTTCGGTATGTCTGTTTTCGTCCCCTTCTCCATAGGGAGTCCTACAACTATTCTTCATTTTTTATCTCATTCTCTCTCACTGACTCTCCAGAGTAATCCATCCCGGTTTTTATAGTTGCAGTTCTTCTCATCTTCATCTTTATGAGAGTTTCTGTTCCAATCCGATTTTTTTGCTTCGTCGTTGAGCAAACGGACGTGAGTTTGTACTGGTTTGACACTATAGTTAATTATGGCTAGTTTCCTGATAAGTTTTCTCATTATATATGAAATCTACGGAATACGTAGAGTCCTCTGATGTAGACAGTTCCAAAAATTTTGAAGTCCGAAGGCAAACTTTTGAGAAAATGTATTGATTTCCCCAAAGGTATTAACATAAAATTTATAACAAAGCGTTAGTGATTATTAGTAAAATTAATCATGCAAAATGATTGATAATTAAGAGTAATTAATGTATTATTAATCGCATAAACCATGAGCAATGAGTATTCACCAATTTCTGGGAAAATTAATTTACGCTCTTGAGCACCGCGGAAATGAAATAACCATCCCCGGTTGCTAACAGAATGTTGAACAAGTGTAAATTCTTCAAAGCAAGTAACTCTACACGTTCAATTGGGACTGACTAGTAGAATGAAACAGGCAAGATACGCATAGAATTTGAATTTAATTGGTTTGCGTAACTATTTTGAGATTATTTGTCACAAATAAATGCTTATTAATTTAAAATTAAATGTGAAATGTACAATGATCAGACTGACAAGCAAATTCAGATTATCAACTTTCCGCATTTTTCCAATTTATTCTGGATTTTCTGTAGGTTATACGGTGTCACGTAATACTTTTAAATAAAACATACATCCAAATACAGTTGAGCAGTGCCGTATTAACGGTTGGGCGATGGTTGGCTAAAACTAAGACCCCCAATTTGGAAAGAGCCCCCGGCTCAGACACATCCATCATGTCCTCCTCAATAGATGAACAACTTTGCCGAGGACATCAAGTATCCAAAACGTCAGTGAAAGAAGTTAGATTGCGGCGCCATTTTTACGGAAGAGTTTTGAACTATTTGTTTATGTCAATAGATGTTCCTTATTATGATGAAACTTTGCCGAAGACACCAAGTCGCGGAAATGCTTCGTTTCGGAGTTATTAATTTTGCTCCGCTAGGTTGCATTCCTGGCCCAGTGTGCAATGTAAGCATTAGACATTTTAAGAAATTGCGCTTGGTATTTTTCTTGCTGTCCTCTGTCGCCATATTGTCATTATGAAAATGCCATTAGCCTTGGAATAAAATCCAAGAAATTTCAAAAAAATAATGGCTAAATTAGAGATCCGAGATGATTTCCAGTGTGCATTGGTATGGATTTATGTATTGAGATCTATTTTCTGTAAAATTAAGATGATTCCATCAAATTCATTTGATTTCTGAAACAATCTTTTTTGTTAACTTGAATTATTTTTGAGGCGCATTTATTGAACGCTCATATTATCCCACGATAAAATTTCAAGCGCATATGTTTTGAAACTTCTAAAAAGTCATATGTTTTTTTTTTTTAGATTTTCACTAATGTCGCCATGAAACAAAATTGATTGCATGGTGATCTTGACACCAACACTCAAACCTATTTTTACCGCTAAAGATTTCCATATGAAAAAAAAAAGTTTCAGCAGAACAGAACAACAACAAGCTAATTTATGGCGGTTGCTTTGAAGCAAATAAAAATTAAATTGGATTTATAACTGATTTTCATCAAAGCGTGATAAGAGTGCTTGAATACAATATTACTCTTATAGAGGCTATGAGAACCTTTTATAGAGTATGGGGCTTTCTTACAAAAGGTTTAAAGACAGCTTTATTGTGATTCTCAAACATGCTTTATAAACCTTATCAAGAGTGGTCCACTAAGCTGGAAGACGATCTTATAGCGGTTATCAAAAGTTTGTGCTGGAGATATTAATTTTATTGACGGTTTTATAAAATTGATCTCAAAAACCACTAATAGACTGCAATGAAACAAGAAATGCTACTTGGGATATGTTTAATGAATCGTTATTAAAAATCGCATCATGTTTTTTGTATTATTCATTAATCAAAATAATTGTATTCATTGTAAATTGTGTACGAGGGTGGGTCCACCAAGAACAATCTATTTCAAATTGTTCTCTCTGAATTCGGGACCATTCGGATGAACTCATAATACTGAAAATATCATGATTCATTAAACAAGTGCAGATCATGTCCAGCTGTCGACATAAAATAATGGTTCAAAAATAAATTAATTAATAGTATGGGACAGTCTCCTTCAATTTATTTCCCACAGCAAGCTTCCAGCCCCCAATTTTCAAATGTCTTTATGATAATCGTAGAAGTCAAAACAAGTTCCCGAGGACTCGGTAGCTGGCCAGGTGCTAAAAACAACTCCCAAATCCGCTTTGACTTCTAAATAGATTTTTTTTATCAACCATCATCTCGATTTCGGGTGGCCCCCGGAAGACGCATTAAAACTGCTTTCACCAAAGTTGAGCTCATTTTAATCTAAAGTTTACTCATAATTCCCGAAGGCTTTATGGTTTTATATGAATGTGGCAGCGTGATGTTATTCGGTGCTGCTTTTTTTTTCTTTTTTCTTTTTTTTTACTATGGATCTGCTTTCAGCGTCCTTGAATGCTGTGCTTGGCTTACGGTAGCAAGAGGACTTGTGAAAAGTACACCCAACATCATTAAAACAACATTTATAAATTAAAAATAAAGATTGTTTATCCACCGCTGCCGTTGCGAGGCTTGCTTGAGTGTCCTTTGAATGAATCGCTCCCCAGCTCCCATTTCTCTTTTTTTTTTCTCGAAATTCTCTCTTTCTCCTTAACCCTCAAGCATGTCTCTCATTGCCATCATAATCATTTTCATATAATGAGCATCGTTGTTCTATGTGTTCAAACATTTTCCTTTTGCACTCTTTTTGTACCTCTAAATTGTACCTTTGCTTGTAAGAAAATAAATAAGCAACGAGGCATGTTCGTTTTCACATTTCCATCGTTTCAGGCTCGTTAAAAAGGGCGTACGGAACATGGCCACTAGTGACAAAGGCAGGCTTCATTTACTGTGATTGAAATTTCTCTTTTATTGAACAACAGAGTGCTTAAATGTTTAAATGTTGTAATAAGTATGTTCTTAACAGGACGCGGTATAATGCTGATTTAAACCGCGAAAACAATGTAACAAAAACTTATAGACCGCAAAGTGATCCAATGGCACCCAAGAGACAAACCCAACAGAGCCAGCGTTAAATCTTACATAAATAAAGGGAAAACCGCATAAGAAATCACACCACGTTCTATGGGAATATATCTACCAAAGACGAGCCACCAGAATTTGGTCGGCACCGGTTTCTAGAGCAGTAATCTTTTATTCACCTCTCACCACGACTAGGTACGAACGTTAGAGCGCTGGAAAAATTTATTACCGTCACGGTTTTGGATTAATTCGCTCATTTTACCCGCGAATGCAACTTCACACCTAGCATTCCACAGGGAGCAATTTCGGTGCATCTTAATTTGCTGTTTCATTTGGCTGTTCGTGAGATGGTTCCTTAGAGAATTTTGATCATCAATTTAGTGCTTTTCACACTCATTCAAAGTTATTGTACGCTCTTTAAAAGAGTAAAAAACAGACGTTTCATTAAAATATTGCAGTGTTACGGGGCGCTCATTACACTCATAAATCAAGTGCATCTTTTAAGGGTTGCAAGATAACGTGTTACAGTACTTCGAACATTGCATATATTTTTGCAAGAGAACACATTACCATCGATGCTTTGCCCTGATAATAATATGCTATATCCAACAAAATGCCATTTAGGAAACATAGGTAGACGTTTTCATATGATCTTGCTATCGGTGTGCTGCCACCAAGCTTTTGTATCACAGCTATTCGTAAAGTGTTCGTTATTATATTTAGAAGGGAAAGTTGATCGTAGCCTTTCAACCATTCTTCTATGTTGAAAGTTATAATCAGAGCAGTTCTCAGGATTTTTAGTTTAGTAGCATACGCTCAAGTTTGCGATGAAAAACCATCCTAAATTAAGTTCTTTTCCCTCAATTCCGAGGTTTAGCCCAATAACTCAAATTTGAGTAAATCGCATATGGGCAACAGCAAAAAAAAAATCTGAATTATAATTGTGATGTAAACATTCATTCACGTAAACTTGTATTTCATTGCACACAAACGAGCAACTTGTAAGCAATGTTGTTTATAAATAAGGGCTTTATATAAAATATTTGCAACATTTCATGAAATGTCTCAGAAACGGTTTATAATGTAAACTTAGATTAGATGTGACGCTCGTTTTATGTGCATCATATTGAACAGAAATTTACACTACTTTTTCAAGCTGTGCGGCAGTGTGGAGAGGAAGAATGCGTACACGAACGTTTGCCATGCTGACGCAAGGATGATTATGTCAGTTTTGGCAGACGGTGGACGCAGCAGCTTTTGTCTGTGCATACAAGTGCCAGCGATAGTGAAAAGAAGAACAAACTTTTCTGGGTCTTCTTTTTTTTCCTTTATTTAACGTCGGTCTCTGTTCCGCAATCTAATGTGCAGGAAGGCAGCTTCCACACCTGCGTAGGATATCACACCCATTCATCAACACACATGGGCCGGGACCAACGGCTTTACTTCCCTTCCGAAGGAAGACGTGACCAGAGATTTTTATGCCTTAGAAAAATCCCACCGACCTCGGCTGGGATTGAACCCAGACCCATTGGGATGTTAGAAAGCAGTCACGCTTACCAATACACCACCGGCGCCGGCCTTTTCTGGGTGGGTGGCTACCCGAGCAAAGTAAGAGATCAAATTGAAATCAGAATTTGCTGTTATGATGTAACTTATTTTGAATACTCCATTTGATCTCATTTTGGTTGACTTAACGGTTAAAACAGCAAAAATGAAATCAACATTTTACACTGTTGCATGAGACGGAAAACTAATTCTGCTTTCAATAAAATCCATTTGATTACTGATTTTGCATTCATAATGTTTGACTGAAAACGGGCCTGTCGTAAATGGTTAGCATCCATGTTTCTCACGCTGAAAAATTTGAGCTCAAATGTCACCTCGGGCTAGTCACGAATGACCTTAAATGTGTTAAACAAAACAAGTAAACAATAATCGTTAGTTTAACGACAGATGAACTTAAATCAAATTTTAAACAAGAAATTAATAGCAGAACTTCAAGTCAAGTTGCTTTAATTTAAAAAGTCTTGACTGCATAATGAAAGCACAATATGATATCAGACTTCTGCCGCGACAATTGAAATCAAAATGAGTTTTCATTATGATAGGAACTGCAAACTTTAATATCGATTTGCTTTCATTTTGATAACCGACTTTGCTCGGGTTTACGATCGTAGCAAGCGTGTGTTTGCTCTCTTTACTGTTGCGTATCATGTTACTATCATTGCATAGCGTGTGTGTAAGTGTAGGCAGCAACATTCGTAGGGAAACGCCTAAATGTATGTATATCCTATGTGTTGATCGCTGATCAACAATTGATTTTTGTGAATTTTGAGAACTTCTAACGATTGGATCTGCCTAAAACTTAAACATAAATGGAGTTTAATGATTATTTGAACTAATTCTTTGATTATGTTGGTGCCACAAAAATTGCTGACATGCTAAATAATGTTTAAAATTACCAATTTCCCATACATTTTTGTACGTCGTCCTTATATATTTTAATGCATTTCGTAAATTGAAGATAGCCTGTTCTCTCCATTCATTGGGATATCAACTCGTATGATGGTCTGTTCTGTTTCGGGATGGAACATTTGTATCATTAGAAGGAGTTTCTCCTTGGTCTCATGTCTCTGCTTACAGGTCCACCTCACTTTTTTGGCCCTTCATACAATGGTAAATTTAATACAACCAGGTATCGTACTTTATCAAGTCCGGTGGGCAGTCCACTGTTTAATGGCTAATGGCTGTTCCGTGCAACAATGAGTGGTATCCTTTACATATACATACATTCATAAATCGAACTGGAGGATATCTGCCATGTTTGTAAAAAAAATACTCCAGTATCCGTTATAGAAGTTGAACAACGGCTATGTAAGCTTTAAAACACTTTTTCTCATAAACCCCTGATGCCATTCACAGGTTTGATTTTCAAGATAAATACCAACTATTTTGAAGAAAAACCTGAGGTATCGTAAAACGAGGTGAAGATCATGATTAAGGAGGAGTTGGTTAATAACTACACCGTGCGATTTCCGTTTCTCAAAAATCCATTTTCAATATATTTCTATAAGAAAATCTGTTCAGTTTTTCATTAAGTACACTCAGGGCTTTTTTTACACGAGGGATATGTACCGTGTAAAAAAAACTAAAAGAGATTTTGATTTTTCACAAGCTGGATTGTTTTTAAAAAATAGAATTTTGATGCTATGCTATGGTCCGTATAGACATATTTTAAAAATTTATGTATTTACACCAAAAATCGTGAATTTTTAAAGTATGTCATTCGATTACCTATAGCTTGCAACGGATAATGTTATTGGAATCAAGTCGATAGGTTGTATCGTTGTCGAGAAATCGTTAAAATCATACCGCGTAAATCGCGAAAAATCGTGTAAAAACACCGTGTATAAAACCACGTGAAAAACCGTGTAAAAAAGACTTTAGTGTAGTTTTAAATAGTACTCTTGACTAACAAACGATGAATTCTACCGATCTAAATGTTCAATTTTGTGGAAGTGATAAAAATGCAACTGTGTCTCATCAAAATCAGCATTTTTCTGTTCGATTACATTGCTAAACTACTTAATTTTGGGTTGCTGAATCCGAATCTGAAATCAGATTTTGCTTTGACGAACGATTTATTATCAACAACAAATTAATGTGAAAAATTGATGTTAACTGCCTACATTTAGGCGTATTGTTAACTATTTTATGACAAAATATACAATTAGTTCGCAAATTACAACTTTTATTGAATTTTTAACACCAGATTCTTTTTCAGCGAACGAGCATGATAATGTTCACCATTCATTCATCTTTTTAAATTTTTCATCTAATTTTATTTCTAGAAAATTAAGCAAACACAATTCAAAAACTAAACTTTTACATTGTAAAAGCATTTGCTAGCACACACAGTTCGAAAAAGTAGTGTAAATTTCTGTGCAGTATGATGCACATAAATGGAGCGTCACATTTCATATAAGCTTACATTATATATCATGTAAAATTCTGAGACATTTCATGCAATGTAGCAAATATTGTATACAAAAGCCCATTGTTGTAAACAACATTGTTTACAAGTTGCTCGGTTGCGTGAAATGAAATACAAGTTTACATGAATGAATGTTTACATCACTATTAAAATTCAGAATTTTTATCTGTGTGGTAAATTAAAATTAATTTATGGAAGTTTTATTTTCTTTGAGTGACCGTTGATTAGGCTGCCGTTTCCAAATCCTGTAGATCAGCTTACCATGCACCAAAACTCCCTTGAAAGAAATTAGAATTTGCTATGTAAACGTACTACTGCTATTCCACTGAAGGACAAGGATCCATTAGAACTTTGTAGTCCGAATGCCAGCACGACCTAGCAGCTACCACCACTTGACTTTGGAGAACCGCGAGTGGATGCCAGTTTTATTTGAATGTCCTTGAATTAAATTTGTCCCCGCCGTATCGTTCCGAAGTATTTCAAGCATAGTCATCGTCGTCATCAAAACAGCTGCGGATCCTTGTCCGGAATACCAAACCATGTTGCGACGAAATATCCACGCTAGAGAGTTTTCCTTCCTTTGGCACCGCATCGCAGTATCTCACAAAAAATAACACTTCCGGAAACTAGAAACACGGGAAAAAAATGTACATTGCAAAATGCAAGACTCATCCTTGCAGTGTCTTTCGCTCTATCTATCTCTCTCACTCTCGCTCAGCTCCTTTCTATACCAGGGATGGGAATTATGTATAATCACAAATTGTTTTCATTAACTGAAATGTACACATAAAAGTTGTGCATAATGTTGCAACTGCAGTTTCGCTTGATTTGTGAGCTACAGTGGTTGAGAATTGGGACACCGAGAAATGTGTTCTGCTGAACACACGGATGCAGTGAGCAAACAGAAGTGCGCGTGAGGGTGAAAATGGCATGGAAACGCTTTTTTGAGGATGCTGCACAACCCACAACGTTCCGCTTCAGTTGTGGAGGGTAAACCTCGTGCGCTCGTTGGTTGTTGCTTGGCGGAAACTATGCAGTTGCCATTTGGCTTTTTTTCCTGCTGCTGGTCCCCCACTTCGGCATGCTAGAAAATTGTTTGTTCTGGGTGGGGTCGCACAGTTTGGAGCCCCAGCGGAGGAGTTTAGAAGTGTACAATTGAATATTTGATGGAACTTTTTCCTCATTTGGGTAAAAGTTGTTCTAAATTTAAAGAGTGCATTTGATATGAGATATTTGAGAAGCAATTCGATCAGGTAGGGGGGTATGTACACACTTAGAAAAATTGATGTGAATTTAGGTGCTCTGAGACTGACATATACGAGCGTCAATTTTGACATAAAATTGAGTCGTAATAGACGCGAAACTCAGCTCAATCAAACGTACTTTTCGTCGAGTACCGAACTTTTCAGTTTCGGAGCACTTAATTTTACATGACATGTTTGTTTACGTCTCATCCTTTATGTCAAAGATGGATTCCGTCACGTGTAAAATTAGGTATTTCTAAGTGTGTATGATGCAATAGACCTTTGTTAGCTCAAATGCTATTTGTTGGTTTACAAACTTCATAGCCTTTCTGACGGGTGCCATAATCTGGTGGAAAATTGGTAACTTAATAATGTAAATTAAAAAATAACTTTCTTCATTAAATGAAGTTTACACACTTATGGTATTACATTCAGTAACTCTATTGGGCCCATCGTTAGCTTTGTCGGAAAAGCTGCAGCTATATTGCAGGACCAGAAGAAGAAGAAGAAGAAGAATAAGAAGAAGAAGAATAAGAAGAATAAGAATAAGAAGAATAAGAAGAATAAGAAGAATAAGAAGAATAAGAAGAAGAAGAAGAAGAAGAAGAAGAAGAAGAAGAAGAAGAAGAAGAAGAAGATGGCATTGAGAGGAACTAATACCATTCCCACTTTGATCCCCTGCAAGAGAGAGCGTATACAGTTGTGTTCGATAAAATAGCAGCGCATGCTGATTTTCATACAAAATGGTCAACTTTGACATGATGTAACTTTGTTAACTTATGAGCAATTTAGCTGAAACGTTCGACAAAGAACTACAAAAAAAATTGTTCAAAATAATAGCAATACTATTAATTTTCATTTGAGCTTAATTTTAAGATTTTAAATTTTACATTCCTCAAAACTCTAACAATCCCCACCCAATTAACATATGTACATTATAGTTAAAATGTTCAAAATATTTGCAGCACGTAAATTTTCAAATAAAAAATAGAAGGGTCTGTGCCTAGAGGCACGAACGGAAGCTTGACGTAGGACCTCTAGTGGACGGAACAAATGTGAGCATTTAGTTCTTTTAATTGATCAATTATCTTAACTCTTTCCGTTTTTTATTTATAAGCGTATCAAATTTGTAGTATTTATTTCAAAGAGAAAGTTGATGAAGAGAATCCAAGGGACTGTCAACTTGAGTATTTTCGATTCATCTACCCGACATTAAAAGGTGTATTTTGATTTTTTTTGTTATTTATGATTTTTTAAGTTTTGTGCATTTTGGTATTAAAGTGTATTCAATTCACTCCTCACAGGATTTCCTTCCGAATTTTAAGAATGGGAAAGTATTGTTTGTGCAGAATATGTAAAAAAGGAGGGACTTCGAGAGATTGAACTCGTGAGAGCTAATTTTCTCACAAATTTGAGTTTATGGGCTTTCTGGGGACTGAATATACACCCAAAGCAAATTATTCCCACTTCTATCAAATTCTATATGGATTTTTAACACTTCCTACCAGCGTGTTCTGGAAAATGGTCGGACGATGATTAATCTCACCAATACATTCGGGCCTACAATTCCACACCTTCTATAGAGACCAGGTTGAGCCTTGATAGCTAGCTGCTTGCGGGAACTGATGACCTTAACCAATGTCCAAATAATACTCTTTAACAAATTTTTGGTGGCCCTGAAAAAGACCGTTTTGTAGTGATGGTTGAGCAATTCTGAGTTGGGTATTCAACACGGATGAGGCTGTCGAGCTGTATGTTGTTTGGAGCGAGGGTGACACGTTTGGCTTAGATGACCGACCCGCAGCGACTCACGGAGCTACTGATTCCGACCAATAGCATAGCAGTGCAGCTTCTTCCTCCTTTGATGTGGGCTCTGCAGCTCGCTGCTTGCAGGCAGCCTTTCGTTGTTACTGGAGAACAATTTTCAACGCCACACGCCGAAAGCACTGCTACTGCTGCTACTAATTTCGATGACCGAACACCACCACACAGTGGTGTGTTCGTTGGGAGCGTGTGGTTCTGAGTATGGCGATGAGTGTGCAAAATATTACGCAATTCCATCCTCCCTATTCGCACGCGTCCGAGGATCGGAGGTGAATGCCACTTCGACTTGTTTCGTCTACTTACTACTCTCTGACGACTGTGCTGGGGAAGCAGCATATTGCATGTAGGTAATTGGTGGATTTGTTAGTTAATTCGACGCTTTTTTACAATGCTGGACATTTACCAGTTTTTCAATAGTTTCTTGTTGAAAATCAACATTCGGAAATTTCTGATCGATTGGTGATAAAATTATTGGAATTGGACCAGGGGCAGCTGAGTTATTAACGTTCAGAATCTTTCTTAATTTGTTACATGTTCCATATTCGGTTTTCACTAAGTGTACCCCCATATAGAAATCAAAGACGTAGTCCTACGTCAAAACTGTTATTATTTTGAACAATTTTACCTGGTGTCTTACTTTCCGGCAGGTGCTTCCAAAAATTTAATATGTTGTGATCGTAAAATTGAACATATGTGTAGTTCTTCGGCCAACGTTTCAGCTCAATTGATCATAAGTTAACAAAGTTACATCATGTCAAAATTGACTATTTTGTATGAAAATCGGCATGCGCTGCTATTTCATCGAACACAGCTGTATTTTTTGCTAAGCTTCCTTGCACAACTTTTCGTTAAGGAAATTAAAGCCGTTGGTCCCCTGTTCATGAGTTGATGGGTCGATAGGTAGGGTTCAAGTGTGGGAGCTTCCTTCCTGGCGTCGGTAGCATTGGTGCTCAGCACGGAAAACAAGATCGACGGAAAACAAATCAAAGAAAAAAAAAAGAGTTTCAGAAATTGAAAAACTTATAAATGTGTATAAAATGCATCTCAAATGTATACTTCCAACAATTATAATGTACGGGTAGCTCCCACATGTATGCAACCTAAATATCATCATGCATAAAGCATAACACTTATCTAGAAAAAGAAAACATCAGCTGAGTTGCAGGAAGGGGTTGAAAAGTTTTTTTTACTATACTCGCTTTGTTGTCGTGCGCGACAGTCCGTTTGTATCCGCAAACTCATGCTCTACCGTCGTCTCCTTCACACAACACAAACGCTAGAATAACATTCGAGCAAAAAGAAAATTTTCAAATAACTATCATATGACATGTGTGATTTCGTTCTAATTCCTCAATTTGGTATGAATTAAACCATTTCTGATCAGAAATGTTATTACTAGGACATCATTGCTTGCTATTCTAAGAATTCAAACAAGCACAACATCAACAACTCTTATAATGAGAAAAACTAAAATACATACATTCGTGACGCACAGCAAAAAAATTAATTTTGATATCACATCAAAGCGGATGCAATTCAATCGTGTCAAACATATGGTGTAATATTACTTACCAAAAAGGACAAAATTATTATTAATACAGTGCATGAACTGACATTACGCTGCTTTTACTGCACTTGTATATTTTTGTGACCATAACAATTACGTGAGATTTTCGACATGATTGAAGTGCATCCTCATGGATTTAATATTAAAATTAATTTTTTGCTGTGTGGAGTAGATAACGTAAATGCAAGAGTTGCTCAAGATTGCTTTTATTAGTCACATTTTGCAGGCCCTTATTGATAAATCATGACTAACTGAACACGTGCCACAGGTGTGGAAGGAATTCTTAGTTGTTCACATACAAAAAGTTACTGGAACGATTAAAGCCGAAGTGTTTCGTCCCACAACATGTTGCACATATGTGAGAAAGTTTTAGAACTTGTTAAAGGCCAGCTGTTGGAGTATATACCAACTCTCTGTTTATAACTGAACAATCGGGATATCAGAAACGCCATTCTTGTGAAACTACATTGAATTTGGTGTTAGCACAGTGGAAAGATAACTTGGAACTTAAAGATATGAGAAGCAATGCGTCCCACTATTATAGGAACTAAAGTTAGCAATTATGTGGATGTGGATGTAATATTTCTTGCCAAAAAGGACAAAATCATCATTAATACAGTGCATGTACTGACATTACGCTGCTTTTACTGCACTTGTTTATCTTTGTGGCCATAAAAATTACATGAGGTTTTCGACATGACTGAAGTGCATCCTCTTATATGGAATATTAAAATTTATTTTTTGCTGTGTATGCAAAAATTGCGATCGTAATGAGAACAAATTTTCCCGAACGAGATGTGCGAAACAGTTAAGCAAACGATTCCGAAAGAGAAGTCCGATTTAGCTCTCTCGACTTATTTAAAAAAAAATCGCCAACGAGCTAGCAGAGGTTCTTGTCTCCTATGTCATGTTTCGTCGCGAAGTAGAAAGAAATTATTTCGCTTTATTTCTGCAACCCAGTGTTCACTCGGCTGTCGACCAGGGTTAACAAAACTACATATAAATCTGTATTTCTACAGATTTTTCAGAATTTTTAAAACCAAGATTCTGTTTTCACAGATGACAGATTTTTAGAATTCAAACACATATCACAGATTTTTAAACTATGATCAAACCTTTAAAAAAAATAAAACTTGAGATATAAAAAAAAAACATTATTTAAACTTGTTTTACCATCATCAACTTATATATCTAAGCATGTGTTTTTGGGGTATTAAAAAGGAGAATGAGAACTGTGAGAGGTATTCTTTTTTGCCAAACCATAAGTAATTTATTTTACAAATATTTTTATTTATTTTTTGGCTCAAACACTTTTCAAAGGAAATTTTTTAAATATCAATACAGATATCATCACAGATTTTCTGGACAAAAACTAAGATGAAAAGATTTTTTTGGGCAAAACCACAGATTTATTTTTGGCAACCCTGCTATCGACAGAAGCAGACCACTCTCAATGTTTACTGTTTACTCGGCAGCAACCATTGTGTGGCCTTCCTCATTGTTCTTCATCAGCAGTTCTTTCAGTCCATGCGTCGTCGACTTTGCAAAGGAATCGTTTCGTGTTGAATGTGTGAGTGCTGACCACGTTTTGCGTCCATTGCTACAATGGAAGCGCTCTGATCCTCGTTCCATACAAGTAAACCACTGGAAGCGGCTCCCGTCCTGGTAGAGGAAGCTTATTGGATAGCGGAAAATAAAATGTTTATTGTGTTGTACCTTTTGACTATAGTTTTAAGATGTATTGTATAGTGAACAAGAATCCTCGGCTCTGTAAAGTTAATTCGGTTGAGCCTTATCAAATAAATTAATAATAATTAATAATAATTTCTGCAACCAGTCTTGCAAGCGGTCACGGTAGTCGACACATTTTCTGTGATAATCAACTGCCTTTGCCTCCGACACTTAGCTATCATAGTACAGTACCATATGAAATAGTCATATGACAGGTTCTCTCATACGACACTGTCGCCTAAGACCGCACAGATAAAAATTCTAAATTTTAATTGTGATGTAAACATTCATTCACGTAAACTTGTGTTTCATTTCACGTAACCGAGCTACTTGCAAACAATGTTGTTTACAAAGATAGGCTTTTGTATACAATATTTGCTATATTGTATGAAATGTGTCAGAACTTTACCTGATATATAATGTAAACGTATATGATATGTGATGCTCCATTTATGTGCATCATATTGAACAGAAATTTACACTACTTTTTCGAACTGTGTTATTTAAAAAGCTTTAACATTGTGTAGATCAAATGAAAACTACTAATAATTGTAAATAGTAACATACCAACTACATGTAATAGAATAGCTTGCTAAGGTTTTCTTTGAAATTCTTCTCAAACTAAATAACACATTTCGTGGCATTCGACTCAATCAGCAGAGATTTCATCCTTCTTTCCATAATAATCGATGACCCGTGTCATCAGCCGGCCACATTCCTTCACCTTCATCCTCGCTGCAGCTGCTGAGTCCCCTTGGTATAAGCAATGTTATTCTAAACGGTCTGAAAATGAAATAATTATGTAATTTTAAGTACAAAAAAAAAAATCATATTAAAACTTCATAATCACCTTCAATGTAGGACACTTTATTTGGCTCTAAGAGTATCTTTGGTGTAGCTTTGATCGGTCAATCCAGTACAGTTCGATGATCATCCTGTTACCGTTGTTGTTATCGGCGTCGAATTCGGTCCAATCTAGCAAAATGTCCCTGACAACATTACCAATCTGGTGTTAACTGGTATCGACTTGTACATCTATCTGAGGCTCATCGTGTATGACGGAAACTTTTGCAATAGTTGGTGAGTTCATTCTGTTTATGTTGGCTGGTCCGGAATTGTTGAACCTCAAGGAAGTTGATGAGTTCACTGTCGTCTGTCCTTCCGAGCATAGCAACTGAGCCTTTCCTTCCTTTTGAGTGTACTTCGGGTTTCTGGTTCTCCAGCTGTTTAAAAGAATCTGTGGCAGCAGGATTCAGCGAGTTCTCAGTGTTTCTATTAGCGTTTTTGGTAGTCGTGTAATCTTAAAAGTCCTGATGAGTGCGCCGATTTAGCTTTCCTGTCCATCGGAGAGTGTTTTTGAACGCTGGCTTGGGGTTGTACATTTTCGAGCTGATTGAAGGATTTGCGCCGCTGTCTCCCTTCGAGAGTCTTTGACTAAATGTATGGATGGGAATGTTGAAAATGGAGTTATGGTTTTGATCCATGCAGCAAATATTACCTGAGCTTTAACGTGGCTGAACAGAAACTAATTTTTTTTTTATTTCGCAGTATTTCGAATATTCTTCAAAGCAGCACACGCTCGGGTTTTTCCCATTTTTCGAAATTTTTTCCTAAATAAAACGTATCTTTTTTATAAAGAGAAAACGCGTCGCTATTCGGAAGCCTGCAAAACTGATTGACATATGGTTGCCAGTTCGATTTCAGTAACATTTTCCGTATTTAATATTTTAGTCAGATTTTTTGTTGTTTACATTTTGAGGACGATGAAAATATTTATTAAATTTCATCGGCATCACCAAAATTGGTGGAGTGAGGAGAGGATGGGGAAGGGGGGTGCTTTGGCTTAAGATAAATAACACGAACGAAATAAAAAAAAAATTGATAAAATAAAAAATATCATAACAATAACATTTTTGTAATCTAATGAAATCGCAAATTTTTGCATGGTCTATTTTTTTGCTTCTTCAATATTTCAGAACTTCTGAGGGAGGGGGGGAGGGACATAAAATGAAAATGTTATTTGCATCGGACATAGTTGTTGACAGTGCACAGTTGTACTGACAGTTCAGTGTCATTTTATTCAGGATTAATTATGTTTACATTCATCACTCACACACTCATGAATTTGTAGCAGTTCTTGTAAGACTGCTCTTTATGCTTTACGTTATTTTATTGATTATATTAAAATTATTATTAAAATAACAATAATAATAATAATACAAAAAGTTACAAATCCCTTATGCATCATTTATTCTGGTAACACTGTTAACAAGAAGAAGAAAAATAAAATTCTATGATATAGATTAGTAAGGCAGCGCAATTGTAATACAAGCAATAAAGGTACCGTGTTCTGCCGTGCAAATAGTGACGTCACTATAGACAAGTTCGATGCTTAGAGCCGATTTCTTTACCACCGCTTAAGCATTCAACAAGGTTTAACTATATGAGTAAACCGGGTGTAACTATATGAGATATCCAGGTTTAAGTATATGAATAAACCAGCATGATAGAATTTATTGCTTTCCCAATAATTTGTTTCCCTCTTGCTTTCACTTTTATGATTAAGATTATGCATTAGTGCACGAATATGTATGCGTATGAATACTCAGGAAATCTCAAACTAAACTGTATTAAAGGTTCCCTACGAGTCTGTGTTAATGTTACGATTTCAAATAGTGAAGACGTAGAATGTAATTTGAACTATGTTTCGATATGCACAGCCAGAACACAAATTGATTAGTACATATATAATAACATGTCAAATGTGAACCGGTTTTGTACGAAAGTAAAATAATCCATTTAAAACCTGATTGTCAAATGCTCTTTTGTTAAATATTTTTAAAATTCTTTATCACAGCATTACTTTGTAATGAAATTTTCAATAAGTAAATAAATAAGCAAGATTGAAAAAAATTACAATAATTTATGTATGGTTGACTTTTTTCTGATTATTGAATGATTTTTTTTATCATATTAATTGTAACTAATTACGTTAATTATGTTTCCAAAGCCTTATATTTTTTTTTTTTTTCGTTCCTTTTTCAGTTCAGATTGCATAAACAAAATGATAACAACGGCTGTTACTTATAACAGATATTGATATAATTGCGAAATAATTTTGTTATGCTGAATTGGCCGGGTTGCCATCAATAACTTCGTTGCTGATTGAGCAGATTCTTTTACATAAATAGGTACCCCATTAGTGTGTCTCGAATGTGATAAACAAGTAATTTTACATCCCGGAATAATATTTCTATCATATGGGTTTCTGCCACTAAAACTAAAAGTGAACTTTTCCTCAACAATCTGACGTAATGCTACGTAGTTTGTTTTCTGATATGATTTGATGTGTCGTGAAAGGTTTTGATGATACTAATCACTTTCCCGGGACAATGTGGTCCTGGGCACTTATTGTGATCACTATTGATCTTGTCTTTGAACTATCAAGTAATTAGTTGTGTCGCATGATTATTCGTTTTAGGTCGGTTTTAGTATCATAGCCCATACACTCTGGAACATGTTTCGTTCATATCTCCGAAACCAGTTAACTGATTCAAAACATATTCAACAACGTTTTATAAAAGCATAGGATCTTTCATTTGGCGGATGTTACATCCAACTCGGTTCAGTGGTTGCCAAGAAACATAACCTACAATATTTCACCACACACACACACACACACACACACACACACACACACACACACACACACACACACACACACACACTCACACACACACACAACACACACACACACACACACACACACACACACACACACACACACACACACACACACACACACACACACACACACACACACACACACACACACACACACACACACTCACACACACACACACACACACACACACACACACACACAACACACACACACACACACACACACACACACACACAAACACACACACACACACACACACACACACACACACACACACACACACAGTCTGCTGGAAGCTCTGGCAAAACTGGAAGTTATGCTGGCCAATAAAGGCACCAGCAGCACTTTTCGCAGAGATGGCCGAGAATCCATTATCGACGTTACTTTCTGCAGTCCGTCGCTGATGGCAAACATGGATTGGAGAGTGTGCGAAGGATATACCCATAGCGACCATCAGGCGATACGATATGGCATCGGTCAACGGAATACTGTGGCAGTACGGAGGACGAGAACTTGTGACCGAAAGTGGAAGACGAAAGCTTTCGACAAGGATTTGTTCGTTGAGGCACTTCGTGTGGACGGGAGTCCCGTAGATCTAAATGCGGACGAGCTGACAGAAACGTTAGTGAGAGCATGTGACACGACCATGCCGAGGAAACTGGAGCCAAATAACAGACGGCGTCCAGTCTACTGGTGGAACGAGGCACTTAGTACTCTCCGCGCTAGTTGTCTCAGAGCCAGAAGACGTGTTCAGAGAGCAAGAACGGAAGCAGACAGAGAGGAACGAAGAGAAGTGTTTCGAGCGGCCAGGGCCGCTTTTAAACGAGTGATTAAGCAGAGCAAGTCGAACTGTTTTAAGGAGCTGTGTCAAGACGCTGATGCCAACCCCTGGGGCGACGCATACCGAGTCGTGATGGCGAAGATCAGAGGTCCAACGATGCCCGCTGAAATGTGCCCAGAGAAGCTGAAAGTCATCGTGGAAGGACTTTTCCCGAAGCACGACCCAACAACCTGGCCACCTACACCGTACGGAGAAAGAGAGGGAGATAACGTCGAAATCACCAACGAGGAGCTCGTAATAGTGGCGAAAGGATTGAAGGTGAAGAAAGCTCC